>NC_045445.1:64480434-64796947 GCF_002776525.5 Piliocolobus tephrosceles | reverse complement strand
TTCTTCTTCTTCTTCTTCTTCTTCTTCTTCTTCTTCTTCTTCTTCTTTCTTCTTCTTCTTCTTCTTCTTCCTCTTCCTCCTCTTCCTCCTTCTCCTCCTCTTCTTTCCTCTTCTTCATAGAACCAACCAAACTTTTGGTTTTGTCAATCTTCTATGTTTTTCTCTTCTCTATTACATTTATTTTAATTCTCATTTTTATTATTCCATTTTTGTGCTTGCTTTGGATTTAGTGGTTCTTCCGGCTTCTTAAGATGGAAGCTTAGGTTATTGATTTGAGAACATGTTTCTTCTTTTTAATGTATATGTTTACAACTGTAACTGTTATTATCTTTTTCTTTTGGAGACAGGGTCTCATTTTGTCACCTAGGCTGGAGTGCAGTGATGTGATCATAGCTTATGGTACCCTCAAACCTCTGGGATCCTCCCACCATTCCTCCACAGCCTACTGAGTATCTGGGAATACAGGTGCATGCCATTATGCCTGGCTAATTTTTTAGTTTTTCAAAATTAGATCACACTGTATTTCCCACACTAGTCTCAAACTCCCGGCCTCAAGTGATCCTCCTGCCTTAGCCTCCCATGTAGCTGGGGTTACAGGCATTAGCCACTACACTCACGACTATGACTTTTAATTAAGCACTTCTTTTGCTGAATTGAATACATTTTGCTATGTTGTATTTTCACTGTCACCCTCCTCAAGGATGTTTCATGATTTCACTTTTACCCATTGGTAAAACCAACCTGAAAGACACATGCATAATTTCTCTTCACAAAGCATTGACAAGAGTTACTCACATGGTCCTGCAAGGAGGTGTAACTACAAGGAGGCTGAGAAATGTAGGAGCGTACGTGTCATATTTGACTTTGCTACATTGTGACTTTGGCACACAATCATTTTTCCATATCCTACCATACTCAAGGAAAACTGTGTAAGTGCAATTTTTAATATCTAAAGATTCACAAACCCAGAATGATCTTCTACTTTATTGCTCATCTAATTTAATGTTAGAAATATTCCATTGTATACTCTCTTTCTACTTGCTTATGATATTTTAGAGTTCTCATCTATACAATTACCTTCTATATATGTGCATGTATAGTATGTGTATGTGTGTGTACGTCTATCATACATATGCATACTACTTTACAAATATGAACAAAATAAATATCAATCAAAAAAGGAAAAGCTTCAAGAAGTAACTAAAACAAGAAAAATAAATCAATGCAAGTGGCCCAAAGTAAAACAAATGTTCAAATTCAATAGTATGAAACAAAATGTAAAATGAAATTGTATGCTATGTTTCCTTCATAAAATTGACTTTAAGTTGGCCTTGATCTGATCATTCTTGGCCCATGCCAGCAGATCTCCATTCTAAATATTGAGGAGAAGAATTTGGAATATTAGCCCTAGAGAGCTTGAATCTTCCTATGTAAAATGATATAATTCTTCCTTCAGATCGCTGAATGACAAGAAGTGAAGCCATCTTTATGAAGTCAAACAAAATATATGATTATATCTTTTCCCAGTATGAAATGATTTTTAAATTGACTTACATAACTACAGGTATATGATGTGCACAAAGCAAGTTTGCTCCATCATTGACTTTTGTCCCAACTTTTCCTTATATTTCAGGGAAAAAATTGTTCTGAAAGGCTGGGCATGGTGACACATGTCTGTAATCCCAGCACTTGGCAAGGCCGAAGCAAGAGAATTGCTTGAAGCCGAGAGTTCAAGACCAACCTGGGCAACATAGCAAGACCTCATCTCTACAAAAAGGTAAAAATAAAAAAATTAGCTCGGCGTGGTGGCATGCACCTGTAATCTTAACTACTTAGGAGGTTGAGACAGAATGATCACTTGAACCCAGGAGTCTGAGGCTGCAGTGAGCCATGATTATACCACTGCACTCCAGCCTGAGTGACCCAGTGAGACCCTTTTCTCCCCAAAACGTATTCTGATAAATAAAATATATCTAGTTGCTTTTCTTCCTTCTCTTCACCTCTGTTTTCATTGTTGGTGACTTTTTCAAGCTTTGTTAATTAAAAGCATCCATATAAATTAAGATTGAAGTCAGATTTTTATTAAAATAAATAAAATTAATTTACTTATTTGTTTTTTACAAAATAGGGCTTTGAAATTCGAAGGAAAAGACCTGAAAATCAGGTTTATAATACAACAATAGTCTTTTAAAAAAAATTCAGAAATTGGACACCATTCATGATTGCTGAGAGATTAGCAGGGAGTCAAATGAATTGGAAGATGGGAAGGAGCAAAGATGATTTGATTTGAGAGAATTTATAGGATTGCATGAATATAAACTGAAACTGAAAACTGAGAGAAATCATACAAGGATTATTTTTGAGAGAAATTTTTAGTAAGTTTATTTCCTGTAGAGTTGTGAAAGAGCCTAATCAATGCCTGGATGCCATGTTAGTGCCTGGAGAAAATAGAACGGACCTTGGCAAACAAAACCTTTAACCCACTTCTGAACATACAGACATACTGTGTGAAGAAACATTCTGTTAGTTCCTGGTTTTCTGTTATATATTTCTTTAATTTAGATATTCTTTTATTAACAGCAACTTTAAGATCCAGTGTGGCTGCCACCTATGGTCTTAGTGAGGTCCGTTTACAAGTTTTGCAGTTTATTTTATTCATGTTTATTACAATGTGAAATACAGTACCCTAAAGCTGTGCAGTACACAGTCTGTACAACCAAATGTGAGGGCCCTGGAAACGCTCCAGACCTTGGGTCATCTCAGAATTTCATCCAAACTAAATCATATTTAAATTCCCTTATAAATGACCCAAAGTAATAGTAAACTCCTCAAAACAGAGTAAAATAGAGGGACAGTTGATACCAAGATAACCATAAAAAAAGTCCCAGCACTGGTATTTCATTGGCCATTTAAAGTGATTATATATGTACATCCGTATCTGCATCTACATCTAGAAATTTATCTCTAATTAGTATATCATCAATATCAATATACTATTCACAATTAATCACATCTGGTTATTCAAAATCAATTTGAAATGCATTTGTACTAATCTGTTGATGATATGCATACAAAGTAATGCTATAAAAGTCCCCTCATATATAATCAATATCTCCTTTCTCTTTTTCAGAATGTCTGAAAACTATTAAATGCAAAGTTTCTAATTCATAAATAGTTTCTGGAATATTAGTATTAGGCAGGCTTGTTTGTTTTAAAAGTGATCATAAATTAGAATAATTAAGAGCTGTAATGCATTTTAAGATATCTATGTATTTAAGTTTATATGTGGGTCTACTTGGAAACTAAGTGGCTATTCGTAGGATAATGTACCATCAGTAAGATGACATTTATTTAAATATAAAATAACAAATAAGACAAGACTCTTTTTGTGCCAGTAGATGTTGATGTTTAAGTGAAATTGCTTTCAAAATTCAGAATTTATTTTTATGAGAATGATTATGACATTAGTGTCCTCACAGATTTAAAAAAGGAGAGTAGTGAACAGAACTGAAAGTAGGGGTATCATAACTTAACATTCAATAAATAAAGCTCTATAACTGATAACTGAAGTATACAAGGAATTTACTATTTGGGTTAAATATATATATATGTGTGTGTGTGTGTGTGTGTATATATATATATGAATTTTTACATATATATATATATAAATGAATTTTTTGAGACAGGTTCTCACTCTGTCACCTAGGCTGGAGTGCCATGGCATAATCACTGGCCACTGCAGCCTTGGCCTCCCAGGCTCAAACAATCCTCCCACCTCAGTCTCCAAAGTAACTAGGAACTACAGGCACACACCACATGCCCAACTAATTTTTGTTTTTATTTTCTGTAGAGATGGTCTCAATACGTTGCCCAGGCTAATCTTGAACTCCAGGGCTCAAGCATCGCTTCCACCTTGGCCTCCTAAAATGTTGGGATTATAGGGGTGAGCCACTGAGCCCAGTCATTTTTGTTTATATATAAAAATCAAGCACCAGCTCTCCACTGTGTCTTGTCAAATGATTACCTGATCTCTTCATCAGCTTTGAATGTTTCATCATTCTGGAATTTGACTGAAATTAAGGAAATACTTCAAATTGTCCCTAATTTTTGGTTTCTAAGAAGAAAAGTGTTTGTAGAGAACATTTCATTGCAACAAAAAGGAATGAATTCACAGTGTAGTTATTGTGCCATGTATTTGAAGAAATCGTTTAAAAGAAAAAAAAAAAGTACATTTTTATTTTATTTACCTTTAGAAACTGATGATATAAAAATAGTAAATAAATATCTATAAGCCTAAAGGTCTATTTGATTTACTAATAGTAGTGACGACTTTCCCTTTTGTCTGCTTGTTCTTACAGAAAGGTTAAAATAAGTATTTTAAATTTATAAGTAGATATTGTTTTACTAAATAGATAGAGATTCGTTACATCATAATTCCCTTCTCAGTAATATTTAGTTAAACTAGCAATGATCCATTTTAAGATTTAGAGAAAATAGAAAATAACACAAGGTGGCATGCTTTGATTGCCACAGTGTCTTGTTGGCAATCTATCTGGCTTGCCAGAGTGTCATGTTGAGAAAAATGTTGAATGGAATTAAATAAACTTTTAGCCAACCAAGAGGAATACAAACAGAAATGTTTAGCATTCCATGAGTTGGTCTGTAACAGATGCTTCACAAAATTAAGTGTTTGGACACATTTCGAAATTCATGAAACACTGTAAGCTTTTCACTAAATCTGAAGTTTTGGCATTTGATGATGCCAAGACTTTGTCAATAAAATTAGTTTGGTACAAACATTAAAACTGATTTTGTTTACCATAGAACAGTAAAGATTAACAGATTTTTAATTAGCATTCAAAATTTACATTCAACATTAATTATTCCTTTTGGGAACAATTGTCTTTAGGCCTTTTAGAGAGCATGAGGAAGAGAGTTCATATTACCCCTTAATAATCTGAATAAAAAAATCTCATTGCACTTAATGTGAGAATCTATCCTACAGCAAATCTTTTAAAGTAAATAAGCTAACAAGCCTTAGAATAATGATTCTAAAGAGTCCGTTTGCTTATAACAATGCTCTCCAATATATCTATCTAATCACAGCAGCATTTTATACCGTAGCATGCAGTAATCATGCTCTCAGATAAGAACATTTCAACAACAAATGTGCAATAGATATTTGGAAATATTTAAAGATCCATCATATGGCAAGCATTTATATCAAGGAAAAAGCCGAAGTAGCTTAGAATTATTTGAGTTATATTTTGTTGCCTTTGGGAGCTGTCACTTTTGGCAGATGATCTTGTCGACATGATAATTTTTTCCCCCCAAAATCCTGGTTCTTTAAGTAAAGCAAGAAACATATTCTCCGTATCTACCACATTGTCAAGAAAGTTGCCAACACATAGACAAATCATTTAATTAAGTTTTACTTCCATTCGATCACCCTTTGCAACTTGCCTACTCTGTTGAAAAGATAATAGTGAAGACCGAGCAGGGAAACTGTACAGGAGAACTAGAAGAAGAATGAGATCAGGGGACTAGAGAGTCTGAGAGTTGTCTAATCAGTTCCTAAATAAACAAGCATTTATCATAGTATTTCAAATAGCTGAAGCACCATCAAATGTTCAGTTGAAATGAGGTAAAAATAGACATGCAGTTAAGCTACTGAAAATAAAAATGTGTTTAATGTCAAGAATGAAGAAAAGGTAAAATTGGAAAAAATTTGTGCACTTAGTTCAGCTTACATAAACTCTATATCTACATGGGATATGGAAAAATAGTCATTTTTATTTACTTATTTTAACCAATAGTTCTACCCATGCTTATTAATAATTAACATATATGGATTAGAATTAATGAAAACTGTATGAAATGAGAGCCAGATAGGTCAATCCTAATTAACTTGACAGTCATTTAGAATGAACTATAGTAGTATTCTCAAACTTTAGTGTGTTGATTGCTTTTGCAAATAAAAGGACCACATAAAGCTGATTGTGAGTTATCGGGAAAAGCCATAAAAGATGTTAACTCTTTTGTTAAGGTAGTTATCACGCAGAAAAACTGTAAGATACTTGGCTTCTGTGAACCCATTATGCTGAAGTGCCCATGAAGAAAGACCACAGAGATTAAAAAAAATAAAAAGGTAATGGAGGGGCATCAGCTGTTTCATCCTCCAACTATTGTCAGCCCTTGTGTGTGACATGTAAGTGAATTAACATTTGAGATGACCCCAGTCCCAGCTACCACTTTACTTCAAACTTAAGAGAGAATGTCCAACCAAGCTGCTTCTGAATTTCTGATTCACAGGAACTCAGGAATAATAAATATTGTTTTAAGCCACTACGTTTTATCATGGTTTTTATGCAGTCATAGCAACTGACACCTTCTCTAACAACTCTATTGGATTATGTAGAAACTAGACTTTAGTTATAATGATGAAGAAACTGAGGCCTAAAAATGATAAATCATTTGATCAAAGCCATATAACTAGTCTCCAGCAGAGATGAAATTGGAATCCAGGTTTCCTTCACTCTAAAGCAAATTCTCTTTCTAGTACAACACACTATCTTCTTTATAGTAGAAAATGCTGCTCTTCATATTTCCTTAACTTCTCACTCATACTCCATGCTCACTAGATATACATTAATATACAGAAGAAATAATATTTCCTTAAAAACTGCACTGTATGGTGCATTATTTATTACTGCACAATAAATTATTATAAAACATTAATTAAAAAGAGCAAAAAGTTATCTATATCTCCCATCATTTCTGTGGATCAAGAATTCAGGAGTGGCTTGGCAGGGGGATTCTAGGATGAGGTCTTTCATAAATTTGCAAGCTCATGTTGGCCAGAGCTGCTGTCATCTAAATGCATGGCTGAAGCAAAAGTGTGTTGGTCTGTTCTCACTCTGCTAATAAAGACATACCTGAGATTGTGCAATTTATAAAGGAAAGAGGCTTAATTGACTCACAGTTCCACAAGGCTGGGGAGGCCTCAGGAAACTTACAATTATAGCAGAAAGGGAATCAAACACTTCCTTATTCACATGGCAGCAGGAAGGACAAGTGCTGAACAAAGTGGGAAAAGCCCCTTATAAAACATTCAGATCATGTGATAACTCACTATTGTGAGAACGGCATGGGCAAAACTGCCCCCATGATTCAGTTACTTCCCACTGGGTCCTCCCACAACACATGGGAATTATGAGATTACAATTCAAAGTGTGACTTGGGTGGGGAGACTAAACCAAACCATATCACTCTGCCCTGGCCCTTCCCAAATATTGTCTTTCTCACATTTCTGTGCTATTGCATCTGTGTGTATGGTGGCAATCAATGTTGGATATTATATGCCTGTCATAAACGTTAAGAGATAGATCATCTCTGATCAGGGAAAGCTACAAAGACAAATGTTGGTGGGACAAACTGCTTCCTGCTTCCTGTTGGTGGGACAGAGGGAAAAAAAACCTGCTGGCTTCTTATCATCAAAAAAGAGACATAAAATCTTGTTAAACTCTAGGTATGGGAGACACAACGGGTTTTCTTGATGGATTTTTTGCTATGATTTCTGCGTCTGGAAAGGAACTAAGCAAAGGAAGATAGCTGGAGAGCCTATCTGCTGACAAAGGTACACTTCGAATTTTAGGCAGGCTACTAGATACATATCTTTTTGAAAAGTAACTTTGAAGCATGTAAATGAGCTCTTATGGAAAAGAGAAGCACCCTTTTGGAGGTGGATCAACTCAGCCTCAATGACTTGTGAAAAAGGGGCTTAAGAAGGAAAAGCCTTGCAAGAAAGCCCACATTAACCCAGCAGAGTCCTAGCTTTGCCTGAAAAAGGGGCAGCTATGCCCTCTACTTCCTATTCTGAAAAAAAAAAAAAAAAAAAAAAAAAAAAAATTCAGGATTTTGACCCAATCATTTCCCTGGGCTTGACGTGTTCTTGTTTTTGTATAATTGTAACCCCAGGTCAGGTTGACTGGAAAGGGAGCTGGCATATTCAGACTTTAAGTTTCATGAAAATGTACTTCTGTAAAAAGGCTTTTGTTTTTAGAGTTAATGAAATGGGACACCCAGGTTTTATAACAATGGACAGAAAACAAAAACCGTACCATTGGGGTAGGGTAAACTTAAACCTCTAAGAAGTGTAGAGGAAAAGGGACATTAAGGAGCTCTGTCTTTTAGAAAGTGTCCCTGGAGTACTGGTCCGTGCTGTTCTGCCAACTGACTGCCCTGGTTGGAAGGAGTTCTTTTAAACTGCTTTCCATGACATCGTGAGGGCTTTGAATTCAGGCTACTGCTGAGCCAGCCATCCCTGGCAAGTGAGATGGGGATGGCCTCAGCTTCTACTTTTCAACACAAGGTACCTACAGATGTCATCCACATCTCATAGAACAGATAAATTGGCGTCGTGGGTAAGCAGAATTGCCAGAAACTGACTGCCTTCACAGACTGAACTAAAATGTTCTGACTCAACTGCCGCGGGTTGGGGGTTTCCAAAATATACCAACCAATGGGAGTTGTGAGACTAGATTGGAGGCTGTCTCTATTTGTGCTGCCCGACTGATGTATATCTTGCATAGGAGCCCCCAACAGTTGTAAATCCTTTATCTCCAGGAGTAGCATATATGACCTCTGGAATTGTGCTTCTTGTGTCCTCTGTGTAAAAAGCATATATTAACTTACATCTCTCTAGCTCTGATTGGTACCTTGGGATAGATAGCAACACATTAAAGTGTTCAGAGATACATTCTATAGAATTTTTTTCTACAATAGGACTTATCCCATTAGAAAGGTGGTATGAAAGGTGTCCTGGATTTTATTGCAAGTGATTCATGACCCCATCTTAGTCTGGAATGCATTCAATAGGCAGCTTCACCTCACTGACCAGAGTTGATAAATAAAATTTGCTATAGATTTCTTCCTTGCAGATCAAAGTGAAGTCTCAGAAAATTATTGATTCTTCTGTTGTACCTTGTGTGTATGCTTCTGGCTAGTTGAACAAAGTCAATACAGACACTTAAGTGGGAAGCCATAGGACTTTCTAAGATAAACCTTCATCATTAATGAGATTTGTTCAACCGATGAAACCCAAGACCCTTGGAGGGTGTGGCTAAGAACAATAATGCAGATTTGATCTCATCTTACCCTTGGAGTCCTATCAACAGTTGAGTAAGTGTTGTTTTCAACAAACTGAACATATTTGGTCCTAGTTCTTGTTGTTCAGGTTAAAACAAAATAACCAATGATGTGGCATATTATGAACAAATTTGCCAGAAGACAACAAGGGAGAAATTTTGAGGTATGGAGAGAATATTCATAAGTTCATGCAGACTTGGGGCATTCTGAAATAAATTATGCTAAAAACTCAGGATCTTGGACTAAGAGCCAACCTTAAGAAGATAATTTACAACTGTATAGATAATGAGAGAACTCCAAATATTAGCCTAATTCTAGAGGTATGTGTTTTGATTTCAAGGGAAAATAAGGCCCGGAACCTTTGACAAACTCTAAGTCATAAAAGCCATTGACTCCAAGGCCCTTGGTAAGATGTATTTACATTTTAAAAAGTTAGAATGACAATCCAGGATTCTTTCCATTCTGTTTTCAAGAGCAAAGTTTATTATCTACTTCCTTTTGAGAGGAAAGGAGATGTAAGTCTTTCTTTCTCCAACTTGTAAGCAGAGAAAATATTTTTTTCATTATCTCTTGCCTGTAGACACTTTGCCCACTTGTATAGATTCCTCCATCTAGCTTTTATTATATTGCCCCACTGGTAAGGACAGGGTCATTAGGAAACCAACACAGTTATTATGTAGACATTAATAAATCATCTGTGTATGATCCAAAACTCTTTGTCCACACATTGGCGATAAAATGAATACAGATGAATATAAAAAACCCAACATTGTAGCATAGGAGAAGCCAGGAGGCATCTTCAACACTGTGCCTAGAAATCTCCTTGGCGCGGCCGGGCGCGGTGGCTCAAGCCTGTAATCCCAGCACTTTGGGAGGCCGAGATGGGCGGATCACGAGGTCAGGAGATCAAGACCATCCTGGCTAACACGGTGAAACCCCGTCTCTACTAAAAAATACAAAAAAACTAGCCGGGCGAGGTGGCGGGCGCCTGTAGTCCCAGCTACTCAGGAGGCTGAGGCAGGAGAATGGCGTGAACCCGGGAGGTGGAGCTTGCAGTGAGCTGAGATCCGGCCACTGCACTCCAGCCTGGGTGACAGAGCGAGACTCCGTCTCAAAAAAAAAAAAAAAAAAAAAGAAATCTTGGCTAGATCACCCACTTCATTAGGTACACACCCTGTCTTTCATGATAATACAGGCTCTGGTGTGGGTTAAATGCTGACCATTATAAAACAAGAGTTTTCTTTCTTCTATTTTCCAATAACTTTTTAAAAATTTTCTTTTAACCCTTTACCAAAACAGCCATTTCAAGAGTTATCAGGGTTCTGCTAACGGTTTCTTTAAGGCTTTTTAGGCTGACAAAGTCCAGAATGTGCTACAGTAGCATAAGAATTATTTTGAGCTCAAGACATTTGAGAATCAGCAAATGCAGAAAAAGGCTTTCCTTGAATTCCCCTTATCTGCCTAAAAGCAGATCCTCAGAAAGAAAATAACTCGTTTGTCATGAATCTCCTCCCTGGGAGTTTCATCATCCAGGAAAGATTGACTTTTATCACAGCAGAAGAGATAATAATTGGCACCACACCCAGACATTGTCACAGACAATACATTATTTCCCATGCATATTTCATGTATATATCTCCCATGTATTTTCCTAACAGCCCATTTATATTTCCTAACTAAAATTTATTTGCTCTCCCGTTAAGTGACCTTTCTTCTTCTCCCTTTCCCCTATTAAGATGGTATTTAAGTTCTCAAATCTCACCACTATTGGGTATTTACTCTTTTTCTGTGATGCCCCTGTGCATGTACAATTAAAAATTAATTGAGTTGAATAATTTTTTTTTTTTTTGCATGTTTATCTGTCTGTTGTCAGGTCCCCATTTACTAAACCTAAGAAGATAGAGAACAATTTTTTTTTTAATTTTTTATTTTTTACAAGGCTTTCAGTGGCATTCTTCTCAAGGTCCTTCTGGCTTATTTCTATAGCCCTATCCCAAAGCCGCCACCTCAACATTTTAAGCTTTTGATATGACATCATCCTACTTCTAGGTAGGAACATTTGTACTTGTTATGAAATTCTGTATAACAAATTACTCAAAACTTATGTCTCACAGTATATGTAGGTAAGAAAATTGGGAATGTTTTGGCAGGGCAGTTACTGTTTGATGTTTCTAAGAAGATTGCAGTTAGATGTCAACTAGGGCAGTTGTCAATAGGAAACATGTCTGGAAATAGAGGATCTGCTCTATTATGGCTTGTTTACATTGCTGGCAAGTTAATGCCGGCTGTTGGTGGGAAGTCTTAGTACTACAGGGAAAAAGAAGTTTCTTTTGTCCCTATGGCAAGGTTCACAGCTGAGGCATCTGTAACAAAAGGCAGATTATCAAAAGAAAAGCATACACATTTTTTAGATGTAAGTTTTATGTGACATCAAAGCCTTCAGAAATGACTGAAACAGGTGGGCATGTGTATTTTTATGCTTAGGTATGATGAAGAGTAGATAGTCATGGGGAAATATGACTGAAAACAAAAAAGTGTGATCAGAAGACAAAAGGGTGTGATATAACGGTGGTAAACTGGGAGGAACTTAGCAAGACCAGCTTATTCAGATTCTTCTTGGCGTATCTGTGTCTTTAGTAATAAGGATGCTTCTTTCCTCCAGTATAGGGTGGAGACATCTCAAATGAGAATCTTATAACCTGCTTCAGAGGAGAAAGGTGAGGGGAAGGAGAGAGTGATCTTCCTGCTTCTACTGTTTTCTCAAATGCCACAATGCCATATTTTGTGGTAGCATGTCCTGAACGCCATCAATACATTTCCATGTATGCTTCTGCAGAAGGATGCTTGAGTTTTCTTAATGACATCGTAGCTGTCTTTCCCTAGAGCAAGTAATCAAGAAGATAAAATGCCCTTTACGGCCTAGCCTCAGAAGTTGCACACTGTCACCTCTGAATATTTTATGGGTCACAACAAGGCCATAAATACCAGAATTTGAGAATCAGTGGGGGCATTTTGGGAGCTGGCTATCACACAAGAAAATGGTCTAAATATAAGAGATGCAGGTTCTAGCACTTGAACATAGCTCTAGGGATTCCTGCTATCATTGGCCTGTGATGATGTCAGAAGGGTTTTCAGGGAGGGGTGTTGGAACCCTAGGTGCTGGGTGGCGTTGGAGGGTCAGACTGAGACCTAGGCTATTTACTGACTGAAACTGTCAGCTGAATATTAATTACACACACGTGCTTGCCCACACACACACCTACACAGTATTTTGGCACCTAGAGTCATTAATAAAAAAAAGAATAACACATCCTTTTAGGGTTGTTGTGTGAGAAAAACATCAAATAGATTCAAAAGGATTCCAAAAAATCGATGTTCATTACATTTTTATTCTCTTCTTCATCAAGTTGTCTGACATATTAAATGTTAAAGTACATTTAATTGTTCTCCAACTCTCAGTGGCTCCATATACTAATTTTCCTTTCCCACTTTATTCTTCATTATTTTTTAAACAGGATTCCTATCTTAAACATATTTTTTGTTTCTATCCCTATATGTGAGAAATACTGATGTTGGTCATATAACCTATTATTGAATGATAAATTCTTACTGAGTTGGCTAGCTCCTCCATCTCTTTATTATTTAGTTAATATTTTAGCAACTGTCTACCAAATTTAGAGCCTGTATTTTAAAAAGTACGTTGAGCTCCTGCCCCAAGGATCACTAACTTTAACCAAATAATATTTAGAAATTTCAAAATGTATAAGGAATCAGAAAATATTATTCTAATGTCATGTGAGAGGAGTATACTGTTACTTCTAGGACAGGGATAACAACATTATCTGAGGGGTACTTTAAAACATACATACATTCTCCCAATATTCTGTATTTACTACCTAAGGGTTTTGGTCACTCACCAACAGTACCTGCCCATACTTTCTGGCCTCATTCCCCATTTCAGTAGCTCATCTTTCTTCTTGTATTTTTTCTTTTTAAAAAAATAACTTTTCCTTTTTTTTTTTTTTTTCCTTGTAGAAACATTGATCTGGAAAGTAGTTACAATTTGATTGGTTCTTATAAATTAAATGTTCTTTTTTTTTCTTGAGATGTTGAGACAAATCTTCTTGTTTTGACTTGTGTAAGTTTTTATTTTGTTATATGCTGTTGGAATAGAGATCTGAGTGCTTATGAGAATTGACTTAGACGAAAATCTTTAAATGCAGTTTCTAAATTTGGCAGACTAGAAAATAGTCAATTGCTCACAAAATATGAATGAATACATTTTCAAAGAAAAAATAAACAATCTTCACATCTTTTTTTCTTTGTCTTTCCCATGCTTTATGCTTACAAAGTATCTTTCTCTTTCTCACTTTTTCTAAAAGTTTTCAGGATTTTGTCAAATCCATATCTTGACCATATTGTTTCAGTTGAAATTGGAAGTATCATCTTTATTTTTTTGAATAATTTAAAGCTGAAGCCTACAGTTGTCACTCATTGGTTTTTGTGCTTTCTGACTAGATGTGTGTGTGTGTGTGTGTGCACGTGCGTGTCTTATATATGTAATTTATACAAACCATGAATTGCTTTCACTAAGTTACAATCCATGTTACTAATTGTGAAGGTTATAAAATAATCCTTCTTCTTTGGCTGGGAAAGGTGGCTCACAATTGTAATTCCAGGACTTTGGGAGGCCAAAGTGGGAGGATCACTTGAGCTCGGGAGTCTGAGACCAGACTGGGCAACATAGCAAGACCCCATCTTTAAAAAAATAATTATTCTTTATTATTCTTTAAGTAATTCTTTTTCAAGCAGACATGCTGCAGTGACTCAGAAGTACAAACACTAAACATGGTTTGATTGTAAATCTTTTATATGCTTAGACTATGCATCTAATAATTTATTTCCAGAATCTGCTATCTGAGTTTGATCCAAGTTCATTTCGGACTCCATTGTTTCTGGTGCAGTGCAGTGAAAGAGTGTGACGTCAACTCTTTTTACTATCTTTCAACTAAGCATCAGTACAGAGGCAGCCACACAATGACAATTCTACAATGTGCTTTTCTAGTGGTTTAGTCACACTTGTGGCAAAGATAAACTCTGTGGTCAGAGGAAATATAAGACGACTTTAATAAGAACAAAAAATATTTCCTCTGAAATGATCGCAATTGTCAAATGTCTCATAGAACATATACATTATGCAGGGCTGGGTAAAACTGCACTGGCTCTTCCTTTTAACAGGATATTGGGAGTGGGAGGAGTGGAGGTGAAATCCAGTTCTCATTCTGCCTGCTAAACCTGTTATTCTGGTGAAAGACTGCATCTGACCAGACAAGGGAACTGTTTCTAACTCATGTAAAGACATCTTCTATCAGTGCTCCCTAGACTGAAGGCACTGAAGCACCTGGGTTTTTGTTGTTTCTGTAGTTGTTTTTTAATCAATGTAACCTATTGATGACAAATATTTTTGTAAGTTTTAAATTTTTTATTTTCATTTTTACTCTTTGTAAAATAAAATACAAAATATAAAATACATACCTTACAAATTACAAGCTGAAAACTTTATATTAAGCAAAAAATAAAATTACATTTTTATAATTAGAACATTTATAAAATAGAGAATCAAGAAAGTACATTGTCCATTGAAAATGTGCATATGATCAATTAATATAAAGTCTCCCTATTAAACTTAAAACTTATTAGTTCACAATTATATCTAAAGTTTTAAAAAATGATTATAATAGCAGTTCTCAATATTAAATGCCTATGCACACAGTTTGAACTTGCTTATCAATTTTAAAGATTTTAATGTGAAGCAGTTGTGTGCTTATTGTTTAATCTAATTTGGTTTGACAACACTACTCATGGGATAATGCATATCTAAACTGTTTATACACTTTATTTTAATAACATTCTTAGTAAAGAATAAGTCTCATAGATGTATGTTGAAGGGAATAGAAGAGAAATTTTTAAGAATTTCAGCAAACTTCATAGACTAACACGTTTTATACATAACAAAGCCAAAAAGAGCATATTTTGAAAATGTTCTTAAAACTTTAATCGGTAGCCAGATCCACCAATTTATATTATAAAGTTTTTGATAAGTTGAAATTATCTCTCAAGGAAATAAATGACTTTAAAATTTTTCAAATTTATGAATTTCCCTGTATGGATTTTCTTCTGAAGGAATATGAAATTCAGTACATTCTACCAAATTTGTAATGTGTTTGGTGGTACCTTTCTATAAATATACAATATGGAGATCATCATCTCCTTATTGATAATTATCCAATTGTGTAGCACAGCGTAATAATCTATAAAACTTCTGGCCAAGTACTCATTATTTCCGATTTATAATCCTCTTTTTTTTTGTTGTTTTTTTCCTGACCGATCATTAGTCAGTTTCTCTTCTCTCCACAAGCCATTGAACTTTGGTTTGCCTCTAAACCTGAGCAAGCACTCAAGTGCGGATCCTGCTTCCTTTAGCAGTTTACGGAGAATCAGCTAACCACAGTGAGATGCATTTCGTGTTAAACCTCAAATATCCTGTAGTCAGCTCAGTCTCTCTCATTTGTCCAATGTCTCCTTATGTAGTGTACTGCTTATATCTTCCTATAAAAAATATTTTCTGTTTGATTTTGAAACCTTTGCAGATATCTGAGATCTAGAGAGTTCTTCCTATTGTGGTTTTTTTTTTTTTTTTTTTTTTTTTTTTTTTTTTTTTTTTTTTTTTTTAATTTTTGAGACAGAGTCTTGCTCTGTCGTCCAGGCTGTAATGCAGTGGCACAATCTCCACTCACTGCAACCTCTGCCTCCCAGGTTAAAGTGATTCTCCTGCCTCAGCCTCCCAAGCAGCTGGGATTACAGGTGCCTGGCACCACGCCCAGGTAAATTTTTGTAATTTTATTAGAGACAGATTTTCATCATGTTGGTCAGGCTGGTCTCGAGCCCCTGGCTTCCCAAAGTGCTGGCATTCCAGACATGAGCCACCGCGTCCGGCCTGTAGCAGCCTTTTTGAATAAAGATTCTCCTTACCTAAGTCTGGAATGTTCTTACTGGACAATCTACTCTTTCAGGCTTCTTTCTCTTTTGCTCTTTGATCTGAACTGCCACTGAATAACATGTTCTCCCTTTCCCTTCTATGGAAATTGTTCAATGATTAAATATATCAGATAAATAAAATAAATAAGAAAGTCTGACTGTCCAATTTGTTTCTTTGAATATTTCGAACCAAACCATCTTTTTTTTTTTTTTTTTTTTTTTTTTTACCTTGCAGAAACACTGAGATTGTGTTTAGTAACAACTATACCTCTGTATGCAAGATGATTGTGTATGATTAACTAAGAAATTTTCACACAATAAAGATAATAATCTTAAATTTATAACATTAATTTTATGTAATTCATATTTTTGTACTACTTCACTGAGCAAACTGTGGTTCGGCTGACCAGTTTTTGTAGCAAAACTTTCTCAGTGATGGAAATTCGTTTAAATTCAGAAGCCAGCACTTTAATCTGGATACATTCCCGCCATTTTAGCAATTCCATCAGAATATACTCTTAGATAAAATTTAAACTCCAAGTCACATTTACTGATAATGTGCTTTTTTTCGTAGATGTATGTAGTTCAAAGTAGATGTGTTCATCAGCAAAGAAATGGGGAAAAACAATCTTCTTTCAAATTGTTATTATGTTCAAACTTTACATTCTTGAAAAAAATTCCCATGTTATCAATTTGTGCCTGTGCCAAGTTGTACTTCAAATACTTAGCTAGCTGTATGTATTTTCTGAGTTAGCCTTCTATGTCATTTTTCATTTCCTGAGTATGTTGAGCTATAGTGTTATTGAAAAATGATGCCTTTTTTGATTACATATCCATCAAACATTTAAGCAACCATCTTTGATGTAGTATTTTAACAATATTTCAGCAGATGCAAATATTTCTTATCTTAGTAGTGTTAAGCTCTATATTAAAATAAACATTAATATTTATATGTAAAATATTGACTATCTTCATCTATCAATTTTTTAACCAATACTCTTTCTTTAAAATAATTATTTTGATGGCCGGGCGCAGTGGCTCATGCCTGTAATCCCATCACTTTGGGAGTCCAAGGAGAGCAGATCACGAGGTCAGGAGATTGAGACCATCCTTGTAAACATGGTGAAACCCCGTCTCTATTAAAAATACAAAAAAAGTAGCCGGGCGTAGTGACGGGCGCCTGTAGTCCCAGCTCCTCGGGAGGCTGAGGCAGGAGAATGGCGTGAACCTGGGAGGCGGAGCTTGCAGTGAGCCGAGATCGCACCACTGCACTCCAGCCTAGGCGACAGAGTGAGACTCCATCTCAAAAAAAATAATTATTATTATTATTATTTTGGTTTTGAAATTATCTCTTCTGGTTTTTATATAAATGCCACCTAAATTTTGATGTTTTTATGGATTAGTAAGCCAGTATATGTCCACAAACTTTATATTATAGTTTTAGTACTTCACAATAAATTATGGCTCAAACACTGAACTCTGTATATGAAGGAGCATGCTTTGAAGCAAAACTACTACAGACTATACAGGCTATTTTTTTTTTTCTCTAAGATCCCATCCATCATCAACATTTAGTTTATAACAGCAACCACATCCAGAAAAAAAAATGTACTTTTTCTTAACAAAACAGATCAGTAAAGTTTGTTTTATCATCAGTGTATTGAAGTCAAATGTAAAGAATATAAATTTTAGGCCAGGCATGGTGGCTCACACCTGTAACCCCAGCACTTTGGGAGGCCAAGGTGGGCGGATCACGAGGTCAAAAGATTGAGACCATCCTGGCCAACATGGTGAAACCCCGACTCTACTAAAAAATACAAAAAGTAGGTGGGGGTGGTACACACCTGTAGTCCCAGCTAATCAGGAGGCTGAGTCAGGAGAATCACTTGAACCTGGGAGGCAGAGGTTGCAGTGAGCGGAGATCGTGCCACTGCACTCCAGCCTGGCAACAGAGTGAGACCCGTCTCAAAAAAAAAAAAAAAAAAAAACAGAATGAAAAGAATATAAATTTTAATTTTCTAATCTAGCTAGTAATGTTTAAACTGTAAAAATATTCAGTCTTTATTAAATGTTAATGGATTACTAAAATGGAGTTTATAAATATAAATAAATTTTTTTTTCAGATTTTTATATACTTTTGGGTTCATTTGGGAAATTAACTTCAAAATACAATTACACTTTGTGTTTCCACTGCTCCTGCCTAGTAAGCAACTCAGGCTATATTCACTTGAGACGTAAATAAGACAATATCCCAAATGATCTATGTCCTGTTGAAGGAGGCAAGTTTACTAATCACAGGCTTGATTGTTTTGACAATATTAACGACAGTAGTTCCCCCTAATTTGCAAAGATACATTCCCAGATTCCCAGTGGATGCCTGAAACTGTAGATAGTACTGAACCCTTTATACAGTATATTTTTTTGTCTGATAACCAAGACAGCTACTAAGTGACTAAGAGGCAGATACTGTCTACAGTGTGGATATACTGGATAAGAGAATGATCCATGTCCCAGGAAATATTTCATTGTGTTACTCAGAAAGGTGTACAACTTAACACTTATGAATTGTTTATTTCTGGAATTTTTCACTTAATATTTTTGGACCACAGTTGACTGTGAGTAACTGAAACTGAGGAAAGTGAGACTGTGTACTGTACTACAGTACCACAAAAATATCTAACATCATTGGGATTACAAGTATGAGCCACCATGCCTGGCAAAACCACCCTTTGAGTTACAATTACATGTGGGTTGGTAGAGGCTTCTGCACTTTTTCAGATGTAATAAAAGCACAGTAATTGCAACTGGTTGATTGAAATTTTTTTCTGAGCTGTTTTCTACAGTTTTTTTTTGATCTTTGTGTAATGGTAACATTGTTTTAAGGCAAGAATGATACTGGTGATCGTTCTTCATTATCTGAATATGTTGCTATTTCTTTTGTTGCAAAAAAAGTTCACAATTCAAAAGTGTCTGATTTTCCTTATAATACAGTAGATGAAACACTTTTTCAAGGTTATACTGAGCTTGTTGCTCTTCAGACACAAACATAGGAAGAAACAACTGGCTGTGTTTCATGAAATCTTTTTCATATTTGAGAATGAAACAAAGGTAGGCTTTCATAATTTTTCATGGTATCTCTTAATCAAAATTTAAAAGGTCTTATTCTTACTGCCCCTTCCCTGAGTCTTAAAAGATTGCTGAGACTTACTCCCGTTGGGACTCAGAAACCACCATCCCAAAATACGACATTTTGAAATACTGAACTGAAGAAGAATGCCTTAGGGTCTCTCTGACCTTTCCCCTCAATAGAATACCTTTTCTTCCCCTTCTCATAATCTGTTTTACCAGACTCCAAGTCCCCATTGTTTCTGTAACCTTAAGGTGGTGCATAAGCTTCTGTCACTCATTAAAAAGTTGAGTCTTCATTTTGAAGGCTCCCGCGTATACATGTCAAGTAAATTTGTATGCCTTTTCTCCTACTAATTAAGCTGTCTGGTGTCAGGGATTTTTCAGCAAACCTTTAGGGGACCAAGAGCCTGTGGCACTCACAGTATGGTACTATGAGCAAGATAAACAAAGCTGCTTTGCTCTTATTAAAGCTACAGTGAAGAGAACTCAGGAACATGACAAGCCAAGCCAGCAAAAGGGTAAGGACTTCTTTTTTCAATTTTTTCTTTTTTTTTTTTTTTTTTGAGACGAGTCTCACTCTCGCCCAGCCTTTACCGCAGTGCCCGGATCTCACCTCACTGCAAGCTCCGCCTCCCGGATTTACGCCATTCTCCCGCCTCAGCCTCGAGTAGCTGGGACTACAGGCGCCCGCCACCTCCCCCGGCTAGTTTTTTGTATTTTTTAGTGGAGACGGGTTTTCACCATGTTAGCCAGGACGGTCTCGATTTCCTGACCTCGTGATCCGCCCGTCGGCCTTCCAAAGTGCTGGGATTACAGGCGTGAGCCACCGCGCCCGGCCTGCTCTGCTCTTATTAAAGCTACAGTGAAGAGAACTCAGGAACCTGACAAGCCAGCAAAAGGGTAAGGACTTCTTACCAATCAGGCTCCCGGTCTCTCTCCCTCTCTCTGTCCAATCTAGTTGAGCAGAAGGTAAAAATCACTGTTTTGTCTCAAGGTCTTGATTAACGGGAAAAAAGCATTTGTGTGATTAGTCTTAGGATGTAGTGACTCTGCTGTGCATTTGGTACTTTGTAGTATGAATGCTCACATTGTTTGATCCTTTACTTCTCAGAAATAAATTCTTTTTGTGGTCATTTTCCTTTGTCTTTGTCTTTCTGTGCCATTCTACCATAAAGAGGAGTACCATAGGGTAGAATACAGGCCTGGAACCCCTAGAAGCCTGCTGGATGAGCCAGTCCCACAGACTAATCAGCTTTGCAATTATGACTAGACCAGGGTCTGTTAAGACAAACATTTCTGTGGGTCCCTGGTTTTCCTCTCATCTTGGCTTATGTCCTTGAAAACTTGATTTTTGACTAAGTGGGGATACTGTCTTAGTGGATGCCATCCAAAGGGTATGAGTTTTCAGGGTCAGCTCAAGCAGCCATCCTGAAAAGATTGGGCTTGCAGGACATGTAAGATTTTAAGCAACACACTTTTCATTCTAAACATAAGTTCTTACGGAAGTTTTGTCTCAAAAGGCACCATCCCTATGAAAATTTTGTCATCTTTACTCTCTTAAGTCTATTTCTGAGAGTAAATTTTGAGGGATCATGTGGACTGTTTTATGTATGCCATTCCAGGAAATACGGTAAAAACCCTGGAAATTCACTTGGGTTTTACATGACAGACTTTTGGATTGAGTTGCTATTGAAATTAAGCGTGCGATTATAAATTCTAATTTATAGTGGCCATGAGGTCCCTTAAATTAGACTAAAATGCTAAATTAGAAAGGATGTTATGGATGTCTTATTCTAAATATTGATTATAAAATGCCACAGTCTGTAAGATATTTAAAAAGGTTTATTCTGAACCAAATATGAGTGACAGTGGCCTGAGGCACAATCTTAAGAGGTCCTGAGACCATGTGCCTAAGGTGGTTGGGTTGTTGCTTGGTTTTACATGTTTTAGGGAGATGTAACCACCCAACAGGTTCATCTTGCCCACTGCCCAGATAGTTACGGGAATTACAAGTTAGGGGAATTACAATAGAGAAAGAGTTGAATGGACACAAGGACTGCCTCCTTGAGAGAACTGGAATTATCACTCAAATGAGTCTTTCTGAAGGCATGGATGTTAGAGTTTTTATGGACAATTTGGTCAGCAGGGAGCTAGAGAATTGGTGTTGCTGATTAGTTGGGGATAAATTCATAGAGGTGTCCACAACAGTCCTCATGCCCCGAGTTGGCCTCTGGGTGGGGCCACAGGATCATATGAGTCATGAGTCAGAAGTCTAGGTAGAATCAGTCTGAAAGATACATTAAAAACAAAAGAAAAAAATTTTATTTTCTACAAGAGTGATGTTATCTATAGGAGCAATTTTGTGACTTCTGGCCACATGACACCTGAGTAGTAAGGGATTGTAGAAAGTACACTTACATTTTAGCAGAGTTAAGGCTCCTCTCATAATCCTGTTCTTGTGGACTTTCATTAGTCTTATAAATGTGGTTTTCAATTCCTGAGCAAGCTTTGGGGATAGTGTTAGAGAGATACTTGCTTTTAAGTTAAACTAAAAACTAAATTCTTCCCAATGTTAGCTTGACCTATGCCTAGAAGTGATGAATGACATCTTGGAGATAAGAAGCAAGATGGAGCCAACTAAGTCAGATTTCTCTTAAGTGTCATAATTTTGCAAAGGCAGTTTCAGGTCCCTGTGGAGTTATCTGATCATCAGAAATGCAAAAGTCTGAAAACATCTCAAAAGGCCAATCTTAGGTTCTACAACAGTGATGTTATTTGCTGGAATAATTGAGGAAGTTCCAAATCTTGTGACTTCTGGGACAGTCGCCGCTAATCATCTAACTACACCTATACTTAACAGAATTCAGGTCACTCTTATCATTCTAACCTTGGGGACTTTATTGCTTTTATAAAGATGATTCAGTTTTGTGAGGGCTATTATCATTTAAACTATAAACAAAATTTCTCCCAAAATTAACTTGGCCCACACCCAGGAATGACCAAAGGCAGGTTGCAGGTTAAAAGCAAGATGGAATTGGTTAGATCAAATCACTTAAAATGTCAAAATATCCTCACTGTTATAATTTTTTCAAAGGTTGTTTCAGATATATAAGATATTAGTCAATATACATGGGGTACATATTTGTTCAATCCAGAAAGGCTGGACAATTCCAAGTGAGAGTTTACAGGTCATAGGTGGGTTCAAAAATATTCTGATTGACAATTGGTTGAAAGAGTTAGGTTATTATCTAAAGACCTGGAATAAATAACAAAGAACATCTGGGTTAATAAGATAAAGAATTTTGGAGACCAAGGTTCTTATTATGTACATGATGTCTCATAGATGGCTGCTTTTAGAAATAATAGGTGACAAATATTTTCTATTTTGACCTTTAAATGGTGCTAGACTCTGAGTTAATCTCTTCAGGGTTGGGAAGGCCTGAATGGGGAAAGATCTAGCTATGTTAATATATGTCATTTATAGATGCACATTTTTGCCTACAAAAGATGTTTTTTCAGGGCCAATTTAAAATGTGACAAAGAAACATATTTTTGAGTAAAATAGTTTTAATTCTTTCTTTATCTGCCATGTGATGTTATACTAGAGTCAATTGGGAATTTAGAATCTTATTGTTACAAAGAAGCTGTTTTGTCAGTCTTAAGGTGTATTTTTTAATATTAATGCTGGTCACTTGTGCCTGAGCTCTAAAGGAAGAAGAGTATAGGAAGTCATGTGTGATTCTCCCTTCCCATCATGGCGTGAACTAGTTTTTTTCAGATTTCTTAGGGTTCCCTTGGCCATGAGGGGATTCTATTTGGTCACTTGAGGTGCTGAAAATTTTATTTTTGGTTTATATAAACAATTGATGAAAAAAATCATTTTTTTTTTTTTTTTTTTAAAAAGGACACGTAATAGTGTCATGCCTAGCCTTTAGAATTCTCTTGTCTAAATTAGGGAACAAAAGTATGACCTAAAAAAAAGTTAAAATTCTTTGTAAGCTTAAAACTTCCTTCATCAGTTTCTTTCTAGGAATAGCAATGGAGAACGTCCTATGCTATCTGCCAGTTGCTAAGGTGCTGCCCTTTTACAATGGTGGCCTTGGTTTGATTTCTGGCCAGGGAATGAGTCCTTTCTGGTTTGATATTTGTGTGCTTTTTGCCATTTATTGATGCTTTTCATTTCCGTGGACAGATTTTGATTTCTTATCTTCTGTCTGTGGGGGCATATGGGGCTTCTCGACCTGTGTATGTAGATGATAAGCTGAGAAGCTGATATTCTCAAGAATATAGCACAACAGAATTATGAATTGCATTTGGTTTATGACTAGCAAAACTTTCCTTTCTCTGAGCTATCTTTGGGGTGATTCTGAATTTTATGAGGACTGCTTTGCCTCTCTTTGGAGACTTCACATGTCCTTATTTAAGTCATAACTCTGGTTAAAGCCTATTAGTTTCACTTGTAGAATACCTTTGCTAAAGAAGTTTAAAAGCCACAAATGCCAACTGTTTGCCCCAGCTAAAATCAGGTAATAAGAGAATAATTTATTTGCTTATTTATTTTTACAGAGATCTACAGTTAGAAGTCAATTTCATTAAAAGTCGATATCCAAGTATACACACACATACACACACACACACACGAAAAACTACAGACCAATTAAATTTAAAGACTTAAAGGAGTTTCATTGAGCAATAAACTATTTGTGAATCGGGCAGCCTTCTGAGCCATGGTAGTCTCAGAGACTGTAGTGCAGCTACATGGTGGAAGAAGATTTATGGACAGAAGAGCGAAAGTGACATACAAAAAAACAGAAGTGAGGCACAGAAACAATTGGATTGGTTACAACTCAGCATTTGCCTTATTTGAACACGGTTCAAACAGTCGGCTACATATGGTTGGCCAAAACTCAGTGATTGGCACAGGTATGGGCTATAGTCTGTTTACACCTCTACTTGTTATAGTTCACAATGTACAGAAAAACCTATATGCAAAACTTAAAATATGTAAGGACGCAGCTTTAGGCTAAACTTGATTTAACAATTCCCCCTTTAGGAAATGTTCTCAATTTTGAGAGATTGACTAAAACTTTAGACAATGATATTACTATCACCGTCTTAAATGTACTTATTTGGTCTTGCAACCCACTAGGAAACAGTAAAACAGTGGGTTTTGCAAGGTGGGAACAAGGACTGAGTAGAGGGTACCTCTTTATGCCAGAACATTCTGTTTACAGGAGAAAAACAAAACCTGGTCTGTTCTAGGGCCTACGTGTTTCCTTAAAGTCTTAGTTTGATTATGTCCCATTGAGCATGAGCAACTCCATTTTAGTTTGGTTTGGTCTGTTGGGGCCTAGTGCATGAGCTCAGTCCAAAACAATAGCCTCCTATAATTTTGTTTAAAAAAAAATCCCCATTTTTGATCGGGTTCTCACTTATATGAGAGTGTGACCAAAACTTAGGGCCTTAGTTCCACTCTCAGTTATCATCATTTTGAGTTTCTGGTGCCAGTATGTCATTCATAGGCTATAGTGTCCTCATTGTCACACATTTCTTTCAGCTCTTGCCATTCCAGTTAAAGAGAGACCGTTTGACATTGTAGAGATGCCTGCATCCAAACATTTAAAACCTTTGAGAGAATGCAGCACACCAAGAAGACTACTATTATGACGATTAGGAGGATAATACCAAGAATTTGGAGTATTCTTTTTACCCAGTGTCATAAGTCAAACCACCTAAAATCAAATAGACCAAAGAATGAGCTAGATAAAGAGTCTACTCGCTTAACTAAGCAGTCTCTTTGTTAATCCCCTACAGATAAATCTCTATAATAGCCAATATTTTCTCCATAGGCCATAAGTGCCAGCAGCTACACAAATACCTCTGTTTAGTCAGTGAGTAATCTGGAGTAATTATATTATTTAGCACAACTTTCACAAGAGTATTTAAAGTCTTTCACGTAACTATAGCCTTTCCAGTAGCACCTGCTATAGAGCCTATTATGAGCGATACATTGCTAATCATTGTTTCCTTTACTCTAAACCATGGAAAAATGACCTAACAAATGAAGCCCTTCTAGAAGAGTGAAAACCTTCTGGCAATGTTCTTTTAACTTATGATGTGGGTTAAGAGGAGTGAAACAATGTTTGTTTCTGACTAATTATGAGGCAATTTATGTACCATTAAAGTTTCTCACTCCATTGGGCCTTCATCTTTCATGTATCAAGGTATAACATTATCCACATATAAGGCTGACTGCAAAATCCTTCACAAATAAAAGTATACCCCATAAGTGCATACAACAGCCCCCTGTTTCATTTCTATTGTTCATAGAGGCATAATCAAGGGAATAATATTTGAAGATAAGAGTCTCATGATAGTAGAGAAGTCTTGATTCATGATCATGGAAAAAGCTATCCACATCAAGGATGCTGTCTTCTCCTGAAGAGAAACATTCCTTATTAGCTTTACCTTAAGGATTCCAATGAGCATACAGTTCCAAGAGTGTGGAGGGATCCTTCTCAGTTGTGAGATTATGAACCCAAGGTTCGAGGTCCTGAAGTTTTGTTGCAGTGTGAGTGGCAAGGGCACTCTTTCTCTGATGTTCTCAGAAAATCCAATCTTTGTGTTCTAGATTGTGGAGAAGTTGATTTTCCTCAGTGAACCATAAAAAGCTTTCTTTACCTGGTAAAAATACACCGTGGCATAATAATTTACTATTATAACATCAGCCTTCTTGCATGGGAAAGCTTTTATACAACCAGAAAACATGCATTGAAAATGACAATTTAATAAAATCACTCCATAAACATTCAAATGGTCTATCAGGTAGCTGAATGTACCTGAAGCTTTGATTGTCTTCCCAGGAATATGGGTTTGACAAACCAAACATTGTTCATAAACTATTTTATCATTTTATCTTTCCTAGTATGAGTCATTGAATGCAGAACTTTTAATAAAATTTTAAAGGCTCAGGAAAGACAAGGCAGCCATCGTAGTTCTCCATGAGTCCATGCTTAACACTGGAACTTATGTCCTCTTGAATACTAGTTGTTTCTCCAATTTGAGTATATAGCACTGATAACTAATGGATTATCATAGGTCATTTGACTTAGACCATGGAGTTCATTCAAATTGTATATATACACAATTTCAGTATTGTCTGATTTAGCAAGAAGTCCAAGTGACACAATTTTAAAGTTATCAGAAACCTGCATTCAAGAGTGCGTTTTGGTGTCCTTTTCATCCTTTCACAAACCTCCCAAAAGACACCATATTTTAGAATTTTGCATGCTTGTGATCTTTTTAGAAACTGCATCAGCATTAAGCAATTATTTGTGGAAATGACTTTAAATAGTCAAAGTGAGACAAAATTGACAAGGAAATTTGGTTATTTCTATAGTTTATAATCAATTAACATAACCATAATTATGACTGATAGCATGTACTCAGACATATGAGAATTTTAGAAATCTCATACGGTTTTGGAACATATATGAATGTCATTCACTGAAATATATAACCTGAAGGAGGCTAGACATTATTTTTAACTTTATTCATTGATAGAGGAAAGACTTAACTTTCCAAACAATCTGTCTCTTGTCTTTCACTTTATTTTCACTAGTTTATTCAAAAGTCAAACAAAAATCTTTCATTATCCTTTAATATTACATGAAAATCTTGTTCAAGAGAGAAAACCAAATTTCATCCTTGCATTATTGTACTGTTAATGTCAACACCAATCTTTAATAACACCTTATAGGCAAATCCATCAATCTTAATCAGTTTGACCATGAGGTGAAATTTTAATAAGTTTTTATAACCCTTTACAAATTTTTGTAAAGAGCAGATCAGTGCTCTAAGTAAACCCTGTTGTGCTTTTATTCCAATGTACAGTTTACAGAAAAAACTGAATTATAGCTCTTTTAATTCAGCCAATATGTTAATACACAGAATCCCTTTTACAATTAATATTTCAGAAACCTTCCATAACTTGCTCAAACCTTTAGCTTTATCCTATTGAATTTGAAACAATCCTTTAATCCTCTAAAGTAGGCACAAATTTACATTCTTATGTCTTCTTATAATCTTTTACTAAAAGCACATTTTGCTTTCCTTACACATCTTTCATGTAAAACTGTTTTTCAGTAGTCTCAATTACATATTGCAAGATTACCTCTTAGCAATTTTAATTTTTGGTGAAAAACCTTGTAAGTAATTTTAATTATTTACTAGTTTTGGAGCCTAAAGTAACATACAAAAATGCAGATAAAGTCTGACTTTTCAGCATAGTTAGGGGCATGGCTAACTCTACTACATGTCCCCAGTCTTTACCTAGCTGTAAAGCAGGCAAGTTGAACAATTTTCAAAAGTGAAAGAAGCAGTTTACGACCTTAAAGCATTTAGCGAACATAATATCTGACTTGCCTTAGACCAATTTATTTTACCTATAATCTTTTTAAAACTTCTTTTATTTTCCAAAGATTATTAAAGTCACATGAACTAAAAGGCATTACAGTTTTCATTTTTCTTTCAAAATATTTGGCTTAAGTGCTTATTTTTCTTCATGTCAATTAATTAGAGCTTTTTTATATGAACATCACATATACAACACATATATAACTATACAGACAGACAGATGAAGATCCAGAAGTTGTAAGATTTTTTATTTGCCAGTTTTTAAGTTTCTTAATTGGATTACTGGTGTCATGGTGGAGTTCTTCAGGGAACAGGGCCAGGAAAGTCATGCAGTTCCCAGGGCCTAATAAGCAGGCTTCTTTGGAAGACAAAGATCTCCAAAATTAATGGCCCCATTTTTATATCACATCCTGGATTCTTAAAAGAAAGGAAATGTTATGGGAGAAGAAAGTGCAATGCTTTTACCATGCATTTCATTTCATGGCAACCCAAGGCCACTCAGCCCATTTTGCAATCAATCCATCCCCCAACGGGAGTGGGGAGTAGCATCTCTCAGTGGGGAGTGGCGATATCTTCATACCTTCTAGGTGGCCAAGAGCATGCTTCTCTAATCCAAATGTGTAAAGAGCTGAGTATCCCCCATGGCAGCCAATAGCCATTTGTAAAAGTGTATCTTCTACCTAGCTATAATGCAAAGTATTTTCTGATATCCCCAAAACTCAAAACCATGAAATAATACAATGCAGAACAAAACAGAGCCTTAGATTTTGAAGGGGATCTATCCACTTCCAATTCCTGGGGTTTCATGAGGAAAACAGATTTTTCTCAAAATGGGATCTATGGAGCCTTCTCTGTTTTCCCCAAGGAGTCCCAGGCTATTAGAAGTTATCTCAGGTCCTCTGTTGTGTACATTGAGTAGCAAGAAGACAAAGTGGAGGAAAAAACTCAGTTGACTGAGAAGAAAATAAACTCTTTTTCTTCAGAAAAATAAAATCCAAGAAGGGTGGGGGTGGGGGGGAAGCAACATAAAGACCTTTTAAATACACATATAGCTTGGATATGCACTGTTAATTAAGCTGACTTCTAGCTATAGCGCTCTGTAAGAAACTGCCCCTATAAATTATTTATTATACTACTTTACCCAGGCCAAATAGTCGATATTTCTGGCTTTTTAACTTCACCAGAAGTAACCTCACAAGTGAAACAACCCAACCTCAACTAAGGTTCTGACCCAATCACGGGTATATGAAGTATTTTCAAAAACGTGGTAAGCTATTTTTACACAATTTAGAATCTTCAAAGGTAGCTCAGGAAAAAAAAAAAGAAGGAAAGCTAGAAGTTGTTATTGGAGGAAAAGAGAATCAACAAATGGTAAAGGTCAAATAGATATCACCCAGTAAGTGCTCATTCCCTATGCTATAATTGAACCTGGATTAGCTGCTGAATTACAGCATTGGGCAGTTTCCATTGCGCTTCCCAGAAGGAGTCTAAAGCAGTCAATTTTGAGCTTGCAAAGGCTTTTATCTACTCAAGGTAATTTTTAGAGCTAACTATGAGATGAACCCCCAAATTCTTGTTCCCTAGATGGCAGAAACCAAGAGAAAGTGCTGCCACGTAGTTACAAGGTCAAGCTCCCAAGGTCATAAAACAAGATGGAGACCACATCCAGTTTTTTTGTTTGTTTCAGGGATCTGCAGCAAAGTTTGTTACTGAACAGTTTTCCAGGTCATCTTGAATAGCAAGCTTATGTGGTCCTAAGCCCTTATGCTATCCTAAGGTACTTTTCTTTATGACAGAACCATACAGAAAGACACACAAAGCACACTAGATATGCTACAGCTTAAGAATAGCCTCAGAATCCTTTTTCACATTAACCAAAACTTTACAGAGGAGATAAACCGTGATTTGTTTTTATCATTCACTCAACCAGTTTGCACAGAGAGAGAGAGAGAGGCCAGAAGTCTGACTGGTAAGAAATTCTTACCCTTTTGCCAGTATGCCAAGCTTCTCGCCTCCCCCTCCCTCAGCAGCCACACTGTAGCTCTGGCGACCAAGATGCAACACAAAATAAAATCTTCTTTTTTTTTCTTTCTTTCTTTTTCATGGAACCACAGGCAAAAGCCTCTCAATTTTGTAAGATGCTCTCCAAAGGGTGGCATGGGTAACCAAATTAACCTTTTCAATTTTGGCCAGAGTAAAATACATGCGACAAATAATAAACATTAGCCACTTCACTTAGCACCCAATATCAAATTGGAAATGCCCAAACTTGCCCCCAGTTTGGTCCTGTCATATTTAATCCAACCTCCCACTGGGAGATTTAACATGTGGTCTCCGGGCAAGATGGCCACCCTGAGTAACAGAAAAGATAGGAAAGGGAAAGGAGAGAAAAAAAGAAAAGCATTGCCTGTGATTGGGTGGGGAAGTCAAGGAGCTCAGGGAGGCCACAGAAAGACCCACCCAATGCAGCAATACTGAATCAAAAGTTCAGGCAGCTGCCTGTTGGTCACAAAGGGATCTTTTCCAGCAGTCACATCTGCTCTCAAGTTTTCCTTTTTTAAGAGAAAAAGTTCCCCATGTTCCATGGTCCTATTCATGCCTAATCCTGTCACTCATGACTGTCAGAAAAAAGTACAAGGCAGATTAATCCAAAGAGAATAGCAGTTAACATCCGGTAGTGCCAAATCTATTTTTAACAAAGAGAGACTTTATTGAAGGGAGGGTCTCTAACCTAATTCCATCCTTTACCCATGTAAAATGTACTCCATTACTGAACCTAACTCAACCAATTGGTGCTGCAGTCTATTTCTTTTGGATGAGGATAGTAACTAAGTTAAAAGGTTAGTATATTTTATTTATTTAATCAATTAGTCACTTAAGCTTATTATTTGCCTTTCATCATGTCTTTAAATAAAAATACTGAAATATTTTTAGAAGCTTCTGAATATCAAGAGTCATCTCTAGATAGGACTAATTTGGGAGTCCTCATTTCCAAACGCACTTCATTGCAGTTTTGTTCATTTGGAACGTTCCACGGTAAGTTAACTTTAGTAAGATTTTGCCATTTCTGTGAGACTTTGGAGCTTCCGGGACCTCACATTTATGCATGTATGAGCCAGAAAAAAACTGATCTCTTCAGAAATTAAGGATCCCATTTTTACCTAAGATATTGGCTTTGCTCTCAGGTTCCCTTGATTAACATAGCTGATGACTTTTTTCCTACCTAAGCATGTAATAAAAATGAAACGGGAGTAGAACATAAGAATCCCTGTGAATTTTCAAAAGCCAAATATTACACATCCTGAAATATTATCACTTACTACCAGTTTCTGACCCAGTCAGATGTAAGAGGCCTGTAACTGGAACCAAGCCAGTTAATTACTGGATTGAATCCAAACCTGGACCAAGGCCAGTTTCTGTCGCAACTTCTAAACCCAATTTGGATCAGAAATGTACTCAGAGAAACTTGAACAGCTCAAAACACAAATCTGTAGAGCTCTGAAATCTGAGCGAGAACTTACCATGATCCCCAGCTGCTCTAAGAGATCAATGGACACAAATGGGTTCTGCAGCTACCTCGCTTTGGTCACCTAGCACTCCTAGGGTTTGTTAGAAATTCTGCTTGGGACCCTGCTTCTGACACCACCTGATAAAAGAAAAACTTCAGCTGAATTAAAATTTTAAAACATTAATTTTGTAATGAACAGTTCATGAGTCCAGCAGCCTTCTGAGCCAGGGGAGACTCAGAAACTCCAGTGCAGCCATGTGGTGGAAGAAGATTTACAAACAGAAAAATAATAGTGATGTACAGAAAATGGAAGTGAGGTACAGAAACAGCTGGATTGGTTATAGCTTGGTGTTTGCCTTATTTGAACATGGTTCAAACAGCTGGCTACATATGATTGGCCAAAACTCGGTGATTGGCACAGGTGTAGTCTATGGTGTACTTACACCTCCACTTGCTATAGTTCACAGTGTACAGAAAATAATTGAGGCTGGACTCAAAATATGTAAGGAGACAACTTTAAGCTAAACTTTATTTAACAATATAAAAGGCCTTTATACATTTTATCTTTTTAGATCCTGTTTTGGGGAATTTTTTTGAATTGACTGAAACTTTTAAAAAATTATGTGCTTGGTACCTTTGTTCACTTTCTTTCTTGAAAACTGTCCTCTTATTAATATTTATTTTTACTTCACCTATTTATTTTTCCTTTTTACCATCTTTAGTCTCTTTTGCATTGCATTATCTTGTCTCTTTAGCTTTTGGAGGGGTACCAGAAATTACTTTGTATTATTAAAAAACTTGAACTTGGTATGTATGATGGCTTTATAAGCAGTGATCCAGTTATAAGATAGAGACTAAATTGAAAACGACCTATGTGAATTAAATTGGTCTTTTTATAAAGTCTTATGGTAAATTTCTAAGATTTTATGTTACCTTGGAATCCACTTTGAAATCATCCTATAACCCATCCAAACATTTTACAAAGGCTTCAGTTCTGTCTCTTTACATGCTTTGAGGTGTACATTTTCTACCTTGTGTCATCTAAGAGTTGTGCTTTAGAAACACAAAAATTAGGGTTGCCTAGCTGATAATTGCCTAGGGCAGTAAAACAAGTAATGAAAAGAACAAAAAAAAATAACTATTTAAAATTGACAAATAATATTATAAATCTGTAACATCTGCTTCTGTCTGTGTGTTTTCATGTCTCTGTGTCTATAGATGTTATGTATATGTGATGTTTCACTATCAGAATACATGAATGAGCTCTAATTAATTGACTCAAAGAAACAAGTAAGTACTTACATCAAATGTTTTACCAAAACAATAGAAACTTGAACTCAAATGCCTTTTAGTTCATGTGACTTTAGTAATCTTTGGTAAATAAAGATTGTTTTAAAATTATTGGTAAAATAAAAATAAATGTCTTCAAAATTTAATATAGACATTTGGCCTAAATTGGTCAGGCAGGTCAGATACTGTTTTGCTATTTTAAGGTCATAAACTGTTTTTGTGACATTTTTGATAATTCTTTAACTTGTCCATCTAAGAGCCATTACATTCTAGGATGTATACAAATTGTCATAGAAATGCCTGAGGACATGTGGAGTTGTCCCTGGCCTATTTGTGACTCCTGTCCATGCTGTGAAGGGTCAGGTATTACCTGCAGCTCTGTCTTTTGTCCTGTGCTCTGCATGTGATAATCAATTACAATTTCTTACCTCTTAGATTTTTCACTAAAAATAAGAATTACTAAGAGTTAACATTGCAACAAATACATGCAATTAAAAAATACCCAATATAAGAGAAGCAATTATGGATCCAAAGCAAATAAAAAAAGTAAGATGTGTTTTGGGTTAAAAGTTTATGAAAATGCATGGGAATCTGTTTTTTTTAAAGGAAAGAAAAGAGGCTTTAAAGGATTATTTTTTAAATGAAGAAATAAAAGAATGATAGTTAAAACTGAATGGATATAGAAAGTTAGTAAAGAAATAAGTGGAAAAATTGTAAAAGTTTATAAAAGTTTATGATAACCTTACCTTGTGTTCAAACTGATATTGGATGAATTTGTTTATAAGATTTTATTAAAACTAGGATTGGCATGAATACACTAATGAAAAGATAGAATATGGTTTTTCCCTTTGAACAAAATATTTGTGTAGTATTATTAATAAGAGATAATAAAAAAATTAGTGTACCTTTTCAGTAAACTGCAAAAACAAAATAAAGTGGGACAGGGAGAGACAGATTCAGTTGGCTTCACACCATCTTGATCAGCTCTTTTTTTGGGAAATTTTCGTCTCTCTATCAATAAATCAAGTTTTTGTTTTTTTTTTTTTCTTTTTAAATCTTTGAATTACCATTTTGGCTCAGGGAGTGACTTATTTTACAGTAACATGTAACCCAATTTTTTGATATCAAGTGTTTTAAACCTCTGATATTATAATTTTTAAATCAAAATTTCAACTTTTATACTGTCTTTTGACCTCAAATTATTTGTTTTTGGATATTAGTGTTACTGAAGTCCAAGAGAGACATATCTGCTTATTTAATATGTTATATCATCCAGGAAGCATTGTCAAACATGAAATGGAGTTTAACTTTCTGTGAATTATATTTATATAAATGTATAATTAATGTCTGTTCCAAAGTTGTACAAAATATCTAAAATTCTTATGCCTTAGTATATGTTATAAGTAATAATTATGATTATTATGTTAAATTGCTTTGTGCCATAGAAATAGCCAAATTTCCTTTTCAATTGTGTCTTTCACTATAACTGTTCTAAGACTTTTATCATCAACCAGCAATTATTGTGTTATTTTTATTCCACCCCCCCAAAAAAAGTGGTTTATGATTAGCTACAGCCCAAAACTTGCTTCTTTAGGGGAATTCATGAAAAGGACTCTGATAGGTGCTCTTGAAGGCAGGTTTCTGATAACTTTGGATATTGTGTCACTAGATTAGAGAAAAAACTTAAAATATTCTCATTGCAATGCTGATGTGTGCATGAGGATTCTTGGCCCAATGTTGAGTAACATGGGAGTTAATTGCATGAATTGAACTAATAGGAAATGGAAATAATATTTTTTAATTATCCAGTCCAGACTTCTGATTAGATAATTTTTTTTAACATTTTTGTTTGAAACATTGTTGATTCTTTTTGTTTGTGTTTCAGATTTAAGAAAAAAAATTTTGGGGGGGACATTTGGAGATTTTAACAATTGAGTAAAGTATGCTACTGTGAGCCAAATTTGAATCCTTTTTTTTTTTTTTTTACCTGATTTCTCCAGAATTTTAAAACTGTTTCTGAGTATTTTAAATTTATGTCAATATAGTTATTTACATAAGTTTAATAATAATCTGTTTTTTTGTGTGTGTCTGTGTAGGAAACCATTGGAAACCCTGGTTGTTTTACCAAGACTTTGACTAGAATGGCATAGTTTCAGTTCTGACTGCTTTGAGAAATTGAGATTGACTTTATAGAGCTGATAAAAGTCTTTTGGAAGGGTTGGTCTTGTACCTTGTCTACACATTTCCTTGACAGGTTTCCTGAAATAGATAGAAAAATATTCCAAGTTCATGAATAAGAAAAATTAATATTGCTAAAATGTCCATATTACCCACATTGATCTATAGATTCAATGTAACCTTGATATAATGTTTAATGTAATTTTTTAAAGAATTAGAAAAAACAGTTTTAAAATTTATATGAACACAGGAAAAATTCTAAATAATCAAGGCAATTTTGGTCAAAAAGGACACAGACAGAACTATCACTGTACCTGATTTAAAACTATATTACAAAGTTATTTTACTTAAAACAGAATGGTAATGGGCATCAAAATAGATATATTAAACAATGTAACAAAATAGAGAGCTCAGAAAAAACTCACGCATTTATGGTAAACTGATTTTCAGTAAAGGTGCCAAAAACACAAAATGGAAAAAGGAGAAGTCTGGGTATCCACAAGTAGAACAATGAGATTGGATCCTTATCACGCACTAGATGCAAAAATCAACTCAAAATGAATTAAAGATTTAAAGTTAGATGTGAATATATAAAATTACTAGAAGAAAACATAAAAGAAAAATGATATAATATAAGTTTGGGCAATAATATTTTTAGGTTTGGTTCCAAAAGCTCAGGCAATTAAAACAAAAATAGACAGATGTGACTAAACCAAATGTTTAAATAATAATTAACATCAATGTTTCTCAAGGTTTTCCAAATATTAAAAAAAGAAAAATATTTTCTAACATATTGTGAGAGGTCAGTGTTATTAGCCTGATACTATAGCCAGATGAAGATTTCACAAGAGTAAACCAAAACCAAACCCAAACTATAGACCATATGCCTTATTCCTATAAACACAAAAATCTTAAAAAAAAAGCTGTAAAACAAAATACAGCAACATATAGAAAAGATTATATACACTTATAAAAAGTGATATTTTTCCCAGGAATGCAAAACTGTGCAAACATATGAAAAAATTAATAAATATATTTCACCCTATCACAAAATAAAGACCAAAACTCACATGATCATATCAATAGATGCACAAAAAGCTCTTGGCACAATATAACACTTCTTCAGAATAAAAGCAATCAACAAACTATAATAGAAGAAAACTTCTTTGAATTAATGAAGTTTATCTACAAAAAACACAGCAAACATCACATTTACTAGTGCAAGTGAATTACCTTATTTTTCCTATAATCAGGAAAAATAGAGTGATGTACACTGTCTTCACTTCTATTCAGCATTACACTGGAAGGTTTAGACAGGGCAATCAGAAAAGAATATAAAATAAAGGCAGTCACTATCTTGCCTATAGAAAATCCTAAGGAATTTACACAAACATAGACACACAAAATAAATTATTAGAACTAATAAATGAGGTCAGCAAATTTAGTATAAAATATAAATATATAGAAATCCATTATATTTTTATATCCTAGCAATGAACAATTCAAAAAAATTAAGAAAATATATTTATTTACAGTAGCATCAAAAAGAGTACAATACTTCAGCATAAATTTAACCAAAGAAGTGTAAAATTTGAACTCTGAAAGCTGCATAACACTGTATAAATAATTTAAAGGTCAAAATATTTGAAAATATATGTCATAAATCAGAAGATTTAATATTCTTAAAATAACAGTAGTTACTAAAATGAGCAATGTATTCAATGCAATCCTCATCAAAATTTCTACTGACTTCACAAAAATTGGTAAACTCATCCTAAACTTATATAAATGCAAACAATTCAGACTATTCAAAACAATTTTGATAAAGAAGAACAAAGTTGGAGGACTCACTTTTCTTGATTTCATGTCTGCTACAAAGCTACAGCAAGCAAAGCAGTGTGGTACTGGCAAAAGATTGATTATATATTGATTATATATAGATTAATACAATAAAAGTAATAAAAAATAAATCATGACATTTATTGTGACTTGATTGTTGGCAAGGGTACCAAAATAATTCTATGTAGAGAAAATTTTATTTTATCAAATGACACTGGGTAGATTCTATATCTACAAAAAAAAAAAATAATAAAGTTGCAATCCTATCTCGTAAGGAAAAAAAAAAGTTGGCTCAAAATATACCATATTCTTAAATACAAGAGCTGAAATAACAAAAATATTACATTGACATATAAGCATATCTTTTTTACCTTAGATGAGGCAATATTTTCTGAAATATGACACCTATAGAACAAGCAACAACAACAAAAACAAAAACAAGTAACATATCGACTTTATTTAAATTTTTTAAGTTTGTCCTGCGAAGACACCATCAAGGCAGTGAAAAACAACCCACAGAAGGAAAAATTTACTTATGATTAAGTACATGTATCTAGAATGTACTCTTGCAACCAAAAAATAAAGAGATGAATAAACACAATTAAAAATAGGCAAAATATTTGAATAAACATTTATCTGATAAAGGTATTAAATAGTCAGTAAGGACGTAAGAAAGTGTTCAACATTATTAGCCATCAGGGCAATTAAAATTAAAACCACAATGAAATATTAGTTCACTCCCCAATAAGATGGTTATAATAAAAAAGATGGACAATAACAAGAATTGTCCTTAATATGACAAAAGTGTTGCCCTCATATATTGCTAGTGGTAATGTAAAATGGTACAGCTGCTTTGGAAAACAGTTTACAGTTTCTTACAAAGTTAGCTTAGGGTTACCACACAACCCAGAAATTTCACTATTAGGTACATGCCCAAAATAATTGAAAACATATGTCACAAAAAACTTATAAATTGATGTTTATAGCAGCATTATTCATAATAGCTAAAAGGTGAGAACATTCCAAATACCAATCAAATGGTGAATGAATAAATAAATATGGTATATTCATACAATGGAATATTATTCAGCCACAAAAATAAATGATACATGCTATAATGTAAGTGAACCTTGAAAACATTGGACTAAGTTATAGAAATCAGACACATAAGGACACTTGTATGTTTCCCTTTTGCTATGGTTAATACTAAGTGTCAACTTGATTGGATTGAAGTATACAAAGTATTGATCCTGGGTGTGTCTGTGAGGGTGTTGTCAAAGGAGATTAACATTTGGGTCAGTAAAACGGAAAAGGCAGAGCCACCCTTAATCTGGGTGGGCACAATCTGATCAGCTGCTAGCACCACTAGAATATAAGCAGGCAGAAAAATGTGAAAAGAGAGACTGGCCTAGCTTCCCAGCCTACATCTTTCTCCCGTGCTGGATACTTCCTGCCCTCAAACATGGGACTCTAAGTTCTTCAGTTTTGGAACTCAGACTGGCTCTCCTTGCTCTTCAGCCTGCACATGACCTATTATGGGACTTTGTGATTGTGTGAGTTAACACTTAATAAACTCCCCTTTATATACATATATATATAATATATTAATATGTATATATCATATATGTTTATATTTATCTTGTAACTGTTGTAAAGTCCATAAGCAATAATTATAAAACTACACACACACACACACACACACACACACACACACACGCATTCCATTCTTTCTGTCCCTCTGGAGAACCCTGACTAATACAGATTTTGGTACCAGGAGTGGTTCTAGAAAAACACAATATTAAAGATGGAGTTGTTTTCTTGGTTTTGGAGTTTCTGGAGTTGGCCGCTTAATATGATTAGACCCAAGAATGCTAAGGGCTCTATTTCTGATAATATGGAGAACACTGATAGTCTTCGGCATGAACTGTTTAGAGAGTTATGCAAAATAAAACATATGACACCTGTAATCCCAGCACTTTGGGAGGTGGAGGCGGGCAGATCACTTGAGGTCAGCAGTTCAAGACCAGCCTGGCCAACATGGCAAAACCCTGTCTCTACTAAAAATACGCAAACATTAAGCGGGAGTGGTGGTGCACACGCCTGTAGTCCCAGCTACTCGGGAAGCTGAGGCAGGAGAATCGCTTGAACCTGGGAGGCAGAGGTTGCAGTGAGTCAAGATGGCACCATTGCACTCCAGCCTGGGTGACAGAGCGAGACTCTGTCTCCAAAATAAAAGTCTTTAATCCAAATAAAAACAATGCAAAACAATATGGCTCTTATCACAATACTAACTGAATTTCATAATACGCAAAATCTTTTTATACTATAGTTCTTTTTTCTCTTTCTCCTTTTGTACTGTCTTTGCCTTGTAAATTACATCTTCATAGCTTATTAGCTCATCAAAACAGTTTTATAATTGTTGCTTTATGCACTTTACATCAGTTACAAGAAAAAAATATACAATAAAAATACATTTATGCTACCTTAAATTTATTCAGTTGGTGCAAGTTTTAATGACAACAACCGCAAATTACTTTTGCACCAACCTAATACCTGTGTACTTACCAACACCAGTCTATTTATTCATGGAGATTTTAGTTTTTGTCTATTGTCATTTCATTTCAATCTGAAAGCTTCCATTTAATATTTCTTTTAGACAGGTTTGCAAAACATAAATTCTCTATTATTTATTTTAAATCTGGAAATATCTTCATTTCTCCCTCAATGTTGAAGTATAGTTTGCTTTATAAAAAATAAAAATCTGGTTGATAGTCTTTTTCTTATAGCACATTGAACATATCATTCCTCTCTGTCTTTTAACCTCCATAATTTTTTATGAGAAGTCAAATGTTAATCTTATGAGGTTCTTTTGTCTATGATAAGTGAGCTTTATCTTGCTGCTTTTAAGATTCTATATTTGTCTTTGGCTTATGATAATTTGACTGTAATGTATCCAGATGTGAATGGTTTTGTGTTCATCTAATTGCAGTGTTTTTGAGCTTTTCAGATGTGAACATTTAATATTTCATTTTTGGCAAAAAATTTTGGTCATCATTTCTTCAAGTATTTTTCTTGGTGTTTTCTCTCTCTTGTCCATCAGATTTCCATGTTGCATATTTTGGTATACTTATTTGTGGCCCACATGTCTCTAGGGTTCTGTTTCTTTTGTGTTTGTTTGTTGTCTTTCTGTTTGTTAGACTGGATAATCTCAATTGCCTAGTTTTCAAGTTTGATGGTTCTGTCTTTTTCAGTTGAAATCCATTGTTGAGCCACTTCAGTGATTTATTTTTCATTTCAATATTTGTACTATTCAACACCAGTATATTTATTTTTCACTTTTATATAATTATTATCTCTTTATTGATATTCTTTATTTAACATAATACCATTGATCTACTCTCTTTTGCCATCATTTTCTTTTGACTTTTTTTTTGTATACTTATATTAGGTCAACTAAATCAAATAAGTCCAATAACTGGACTTTTTCAGTGTCAGTTTCTATTAACTTTTATATTCCCTGAATATACATCTTATTTTCCTATTTATTTGTATATCTCATATTTTTTTGTTGAAAACTGGGTATTTCAAATAATATAAATTGACAAATATTAAAATTATTTTCCCCTACCTCCTTTGGAGTTGTTTTTGTTTTCTTGTTTAATTTTTATATCGTTGTGGTTAGTTTTGTGGCTTTCTTGTACCAATTCTGTTAAGTTTGTATTCCTTGTCATGTGTTTCCACCAAAGTTTTTCTCTGTTTAGCTTTCTGATCAGCTAATGGTTGAACAGAGATTTCCTTAAATGCTTTGAACTGATATATCATGTAAACTTTGCTGAGAGTTTCTCTCTATGTGGCAGGACATGCTTTTAATACTTTTTTTTACAACTGTGCCTTAGTATGTATTTCTGGTTTGCCTAAAACCTCAAGGTCAACTATAGGTTAAATATTTTAACTTTCTCAGTATTTTACTTGACATGTGTACAGCTCTTCAATGTGCATAGAATTATACATCCCGAGGAATATGTTGGAACTTTCAAAAGTTCTCTATGGGCATCTTATATCCCAACTCTTTCTTTTAAGATTTTTAGTCAGCCTTGAGTTAGCCCCAGTTATTCATTTATTTATTTGTTTGTTTATTTATTTATTTATTCTCTCTCTTTATATATTTTATTATACTTTAAGTTCTGGGACACATGAGCAGAACATGCAGGTTTGTTACATAGGTATACACGTGCCATGGTGGTTTGCTGCACCCGTCAACCCACCATCTACATTAGGTATTTCTCATAATGCTATCCCTCCCCTAGCCCCCACCATCCAACAGTGTGTGCTATGTTCCCCCCTCTGTGTCCATGTGTTCTCATTGTTCAACTCCCACTTATGAGTGAAAACATGCAGTGTTTAGTTCTCTGTTCCTGTGTTAGTTTGCTGAGAATGATGGTTTCCAGCTTCATCCATGTCCCTGCAAAGGACATGAACTCATCCATTTTTATGACTGCATAGTACTCCATGGTGTAAATGTGCCACATTTTCTTTATCCACTCCATCATTGATGGGCATTTGGGTTGGTTCCAAGTCTTTGCCAGAGCTGCAATAAGCATATGTTTGCATGTGTCTTTATAGTAGAATGGATTATAATCCCTTGAGTATATACCCAGTAATGGGATTGCTGGGTCAAATGATATTTCCAGATCCTTGAGGAATTGCCATGGTTGAACTAATTTATACTCCCACCAACAGTGTAAAAGCATTCCTATTTCTCCACATCCTCTCCAGCATCTGTTGTTTCTTGACTTTTTAATGATTGCTAAAACTCTCAATAAACTAGGTATTGATGGAACATATCTCAAAATAATAAGATCTATTCATGACAAACCCACAGCCAATATCATACTGAATGAGCAAAAGCTGGAAGCATTCCTTTTGAAAACCGGCACAAGACAATGATGCCCTCTCTCACCACTCCTATTTAACATAGTATTGGAAGTTCTGGCCAGGGCAATCAGGCAAAAGAAAGAAAGAAAGGGCATTCAAATTGTCTCTGTTTGCAGATGACATGATTATATATTTAGAAAACCCCATTGTCTCATCCCCAAATCTCCTTAAGCTGATAAGCAATTTCAGTAAAGTCTCAGGATACAAAATCAATGTGCAAAAAATCACAGGCATTCTTATACACCACTAATAGACAAACAGAGAGCCAAATCAGGACTGAACTCCCATTCACAATAGCCCCAGTTCTTAACATCACTTCATTCACCTGTGACATTGAACAGTTTGGTTTAAAAACAAAAAATTCTGTGGTGACAGGGTGGTTCTCACAAAGTGTTCTCTGAGCAAGGTAAACTAAAGAAAATGCTTCAGAATGTAGCTTTTCATTGAGATGCCAGATAAGTCAGATAGTGACAGTTCTCTAGGGATGGGGCTTTTGAGGAGCGCCAAACCCTTTCTGCCTCCACTTGTGGCTGCTATGCTCTTGTTTTTCACAATTAGAAAAGTTGTTCGTTTTAGAAACTGCTGGAGAGCTGAGGAGAGAGAAGTGTAAATAGAGTAAGTTAAAATGCCACAAAGGTCACTATTCTTACCAAGGTTCAGCTAATTCCTTGAATAAATGGCCCCCATTTCCAGATTTCTGTAAAAGTTGATTTTGACAATTTTGGTGTTCTATTTAGTTTTATTAAGAAACACTTTCAAAGTATTTACACTGCCATTCCGGAAATGCATCACTTCAATATAATTTTATTTAAGTATTTTAGTTATAGTTTTTTTATATCCCATATTTTATCATTTCAATTTCAGATATCATTGTGTGGTTAATTCTGTCGTAGTTTTTCTGTTGCATCTCAATCATTGTGGTTTCTCATGTATTTGCTGATTTTTTTATTAGCTCATACATTTAAATTTTAAAAACAATTAGAATCATTCCTCACTAGTGATATTTATAAGGTCACAAATAAATGTATACCCTCAGTAACTTCTTATTAGCCCATTCCTTTAGAGTTACAGCTTTTATGAGTCACTGCTAGTGACTAAATTCATACGTTTTGGAAAAATATATAGAGAACCCTTGTGAAAATGAGAAAATGATTAATCTTCACTTCCCTGATGAAGCCTGGTCTTTTTTTTTTTAATTTTTATTTACTTATTTATTTATTTTGAGACAGGATCTTACTTTTTTACCCAGGCTGAACTGCAGTGGAATGATCTCAGCTCACTCACTGCAGTCTCTCCCTCCTGGGCTCAAGTGAACCTCCCACCTCAGCCTCCTGAGTAGCTGACATTACAAGTATAAGCTTGCACGCCCAGTGATGAAGCCTATTATTTAATTCATTTTTTCTCAATATCCTCTAGCATTAATGAAAGGAGCTGAGAACTACGTACATGTTCCTTGACATTGTTTACACCTGATAGCACTGATTTCTTTTCTTGTTTGTTGGTTTGTTTAAGGTTTGTCATGTAGCACTTATTTCTTATAATCTCTTATTTAGACTAATAGTTATTATGCATTGCTAATAATTAGCATGTTCTGAGCAATTTATGTTATTACAAATTTTATTACTACCACATCTCTTCCCTCCTGCCATAGTATTTCAGTGGGTTTGATGTGAAATCTTATTTGCAATTTCCACTTATGACTGGTCTTATTTAGCATTGCCTCTGACCTCAGGCTAACCTACAGAATCTAGAATAACCCCCTGGTGTGGTGGATAGTGTCAGTACTTGTATGTTTTGGAAGATAGTCTGTTAGTTTATGTCTGTCTCAGAGTGGAAGCAGAGGCTCCAGAGACAGATCCTGTATTTATTTCTCCACCTACTGAATGCATAGTTAGAATAAAAATACTTATCAAAAAATAAATAATTCTACATTGGGTACCTGGTCAATCTAGTGAGAATTATTAGACTTAGAAAAGTCTAAGTGCAAGACCTTGCATCCAACCTTCTTACTAATATAGTTGACCATAACAATGTCACATTCCTGCGTGAATTGCAGAGATTAGTATTTTCATGAGAAACTTGGAAGATGCAGGTACAGTGATTCCCATTTTAACTCAATTATTTCACATGTGTGCAAGACCTCTGAATCTTGTAATAGTATAACAAACCTGATCAAGTATTGTGTACAATTGCTACTGGACCCTTATAGAAACTAAATTCCTGACCATGAATTTAATATGACCCTAAGGACTGAATTATCTATGATAAACTGGATGCCATTTGTTACACCAAACCATAAAGTTACTCATAAGGAAGCTCCTGAAGGCACAAGAAAGCTACATGAACTGTTTGCTCAAACTCTCAGTATAATAGCTATCTTTGTGGCATTGTCATATATTCCTTAACACACACCTGTGGCTTCATGGGAAGTTTCTTAAAGCCAGTTAAGAAAGAATAAAAATATACAAGCTTGATTTAAAGATAGTTCTGCAGGCAAAACCAGCATCAGCTGAGTTGATTGCTGCAGTATTATGGGCCTTGTGAGGGTGACTCAGAAAGCCAAAAAGGATGAGAAATTTTCATAGTAAGCAGAACTTTGAGCATTACATTTGATTGTTCAATTTTTGGAGCTGGGGAGATACATTCAGCAATATTACTACTTCATTGTCATTGTCTTATGATTTGTCTACATTTCCAGAGGCTTGTAAAAAACAGATTGCAGAATTGGTGACAAGGAGGTTTGAGAAAGAGATGAGATGATAGGAAGATGATAATTATTTGAGAATGGATCCTGTTATGAGTTGGACTGTGTGATCCCCAGATTCATATGTTGAAGTCTTAATTCCTAGTACCTAGAATATAACCTTATTTGGAAATGGGCTAATCAAGAAAAAGGGAGGTCATGGGGAGTTTCTAATCCAATGAGATTGATGTCCTTGTTAAAAGGGGAAATTTGTATACAGTTGTTCATAGAGAAAACACGATGTTAAGAGACATAAGGAGACGCCATCACAAGCCAATGAGAAAGGCCAGAAGCAGACATTTCCCTCTCAGCTCTTGTAAGGAAGCAACCCTAATGACAAGCTGATTTTGGAATTCCGGCCTTCATATCTGTAAGACAAAAAATGTATATTGTTTATGCCACCCAGTCTGTAGTACTTTGCAATAGTAGCCCTAGCAAACTAATATAGAGTCTAGTAGTGGGAAGTGTGATGCTTCTGTAACAAATACCTAACAGTGTGGAAGTGGCTTTAAACTGGATTACAGGCAGAGTGGTATCAAAATACCAATTGAAAATATATTACATACATAAACTATGCTCTTTTTAATTCGAGAAGATTTCTTCTAATTTAAGATATATAACCTCACTTAAAAACAATAACCTATTCTGCTTACAATTCTTTAGTTTGATATCACATTAAAGAAGATTCCTAATTTTTTTCTCCACATTTGTTCTATAATAACTGAACATTCATAAATGTATGCATATAGGCGGCTTCCTTTTAAGAATGCACTGCTCATAAAAGTTTACTTCCAACTAGGATGATAATCTTTTGCATTCTTGTTGTTAATGTGTGTGTTTGAGTGTGTATTTGTCATAAACTAATTTTCCTCAATCACCAGGATATTTTTTGGCTTCCATAATTGTCGTCTCAGTCTGTAAGGAAACTTTTTATTTTTCTATTGTGTATTTGAAAATGTTTTATACTGACTAATGCATATTATGTAGCATTAAGAAACCATGGCATAACCTTTGAAGAGTTGTGAAACAATAATCCTGTATTTAAAAAATTCCCTTTGGCACATATTAGTGTTATGAAAAGGTACACAAAAACTAATATGGTTTCCTGGCATGCTTCATTGTAGGGTTATACAATAGGGAGAGCAAAAGCTCAGAAGACATCATAATGAAATTATCAATTTATGCAGTTGCTAAGAGAGGGCAAGTTGTGGTTTGAATTAATGTTGTACACACTATTGATTAAAGAGAGAGGATTTTCTTATTGAGAGAACAGAATTAAATACAAATATTGAAGTTGTTTGGACAAAAAATCTCATTGAACTGTTCAATAGCTGTGTCAATCTATGTCTTTTTTGCCAATGTATGTATTTTTAAAATTGCCTGTGTGACAAGAAAATAACCAAATTTTCTGAACTTGTTTCTTACTACTTTAAAAATAATTTAACTATGTAACTTTTTAATGGTCATATTTCAATCTTTGGTCTGTCACTTAATATTGTATTGTATTTTCTAATCTATAGCTAATAAGAATAGGATACTATAAACTCCAATTAAAATATATTAACCAGGCGCAGTGTGGTGGCTCATATCTGTAATTCCAACACTTTGAGAGGCTGAGATGGGAGGATCACTTGAATCTAGGAGTTCTAGACCATCCAGACCAACATATGGCAAAACTGCCTCTCTACAAAAAATAAAACAAATATAAAACATTAAAAATTAGGCAGGCATGGTGGTTTGCACCTGTAGTCGTAGCTACTCAGGTGCGCACCACCAAACCTAATTTTAATTTTTTTAAAAATTTTTTAATTTTTTTGAAATGGAGTCTCACTCTGTCACCCAGGCTGGAGTGCAATGGAACCAGCTTGGCTCACTGCAGCCTCCACCTCCCAGATTCAAGCGATTTTCCTGCCTCAGCCTCCAGAGTAGCTGGGATTATAGGTGTGTGACACCACACTTGGGTAATTTTTTTGGAGTCTTAGTAGAGACAGTGTTTCATCATGTTGGACAGGCTGGTCTCAAACTGCTGACCTCAGTTGATATGCCTGCCTCTGCCTCTCAAAGTGCTGGGACTATACAGCAAGAGTCACTGCGCCCCGTCACCAATTTTCTTTGTGTATGTGGAGAGGCCGTTTTACCACTCAGGAGGTTGAAATGGGAGGATCTTTTGAGCCTAGGAACTTGAGGCTATGGTGAGCCATGATTGCACCAGTGTATTCCAGCCTGGGCGACAGAGAGACACTGTCCTTAATAAAAAATAAAATAAAACAAACAAGTGAAAATATTGTTCAGCATTCTACAATTCAGGTTGTTCCTTTTAGGACTATATGTGCTATAAGGAGACAGGTTTAAATTTTTAAATATACAAATATTTCAGCTGGTGCTTTTTGAACTTTTTCACTAAAGGGCAATGTATTTTTGAATAATAATTTTAAATAGTTTTACAGAAAAAGAGCTTGATTAGTTCATCCATTAATCACAAAATATCCACTGGCAGTGTAGTTTATGTGAAATGCTTTGCTTTGCTTTATATTTCCATAATATATAAAAGAACAATAAGGTATTGTGGAAAACTTAAAAGCAAATGATTCATAATAAAAAATTAAAATTTTCAGATGGATTAGAAGTTCTTGAAAATGAAGTTCCAAAATGGAATTTTGTCATTTTGACAAAAAGGTAGAAAATACGATAGGGAAGATAAGAGCCTAAAAAATATTTTCAGTAATTACAATATTTGACAACTGCGCTTGAGAAAAAGCAAGTGGGAAACACAATGGAAGTAGTTATGAAAACAGTAACAGATGTGGCCCCTCTAAACTGAAGGATGTCCTGGTTGCCCCGAGTGAAGAAGACCATTGGAGAGAAATAAGCAGGCTGGGTAAAAGAAAAGAAGTACTAATGCATACAAATTATAAAACTGTAATATTATAAAATTGTGTAACACTAAGGTATAAAAAGACAATTCTAAAACATCCAAGATTTACTGGGGAAGAGTATGTGTGTGTGAACATACATTTAAAAGACTTACCTCACAGTGGAGCAATCTATTTTACGCTGTGGTAATAAACTATGTCCAAGTCTCAGTAGCTTAACAAAACTACTATACATATTTCTCTCAAGCAAAGTCCACTGTAGTTTCTTAGACACTCTCCAGGGGAGTTGCCCTCAATGAAGTCACAGAAAATTTAGGGCAACTGTGATCTCATAGCACTATCGTCTAAATTTGCAGTCTCCTATAATCGTTATAGCAGGCAAAGAGAGCACAAATAGGCTCCTTCATGCTTCAGTTTGTAACTGACAGTTTATTTCTACTTACATTCTCTGAAGCAGAACCTATATAGTTTCTGCCTACTCCAAAGAAGTTGAGAATATGGGTGACCCAAAAGGATATTTGCAAAGTATAACCATTCCCTGCTTTCTGGGAGACTTATTTCATCATCCACTCTATCTAAATATTTTTAAACTTTTATAAATTAAAAACATTTTTAAAAAAATATCTGAGAGCCCTCTTTCAATTCTCTGATTGTTTCTCTTTAAAGCAACTTGTTCTTGTCTCCTATGGCGATTGGATTGCATGGATTGGAAACTTGAAAATTTATGAATGACAGAATATCTACTTTTTTTTTTTTTTTTTTCCATGAGAAGCCAATTCTCACAATACCTGTCTTAGATTTTCTAACAGAATGATGCAATTTATCTTGGAATAAATATAACACACATGAAAAGTCTATATATGGTAAACTGTTGAACTTTTCTAAATATATAAAAGAACACATGAAAGCCAATTCGCACAATACCTGCCTTAGATTTTCTAACATAATAATTCAATTTTTCTTGGAATAAATATAATACACATGAAAAGTCTATATATGGTAAACTGTAGAACTTTTCTAAGTATATAAAACAACACCTAAATAAATGGAAAGACCATATATCTAGATTGAAAGATTAAATGTAGTCAATGTATCAATTCTCCTAAAATGAAAAGAAATAATTCAGTATAATTCAAATTTAAATTCTGCCATGCTTTTTAAAAGACATAAAAAATCAATTCTAAAATATATTTTGAAAGAAAAATCACAATATTAGCCCAGAAAATTAAACAGAAAAAAAAAATTGTGTTATTTGTATTTGAAATGATGTTACGTGGTACTTTTAATTTGCAATTATCTAATAGATGAGAATAATTCTATTTTCATAAGTTTATTGAATATTGGATTATCCTCTTCCTTTAATTTTCTGCTCATCTGACCATGTTGATTATATATATTAATTTTACTTAAATATAATGTAAATATATATTTATCAATTCTATTGTATATTTATTTATTTTATTTTATTATAGCTTGCTCTCATATTTTTATTTACTTTCTTTAGATATAGTTTAATACGTCTTTTGGTAAGGTTTTTTAATTGATGAATTAAACTTTATTAAGAATTTATGGTCATCAAAAGATACTACTAAGAGAATAAATAATAATGCTGTAGGGTGGGAGAAGGAATTGTAACACATATATCTACTAAAGAGCTCACATTTTTAATATACAACAGGAATATTGATTAGAAAAATATAGACAACTCAGTAAATGGCAAAATCTTCAACAGGTATTTCACAAAGATGTCCAGGTGAACCATAAGCATAAGAATAGGCCCTCAGTATCAAATCTTCAGGACATTGCAAATTAAGATCTATCTAAAACACAACCTCAACACTCCTACAATGTGTAAAATTAAAACAGAATAATAGATAACTGATTTTTGAAGAGGATAGCGGGTCACTAATTTCTCATATTTCCTTCTTTTTTATTATATGTATTTAAAGCTATAAGATTTTCCTCTAAACTGGTCTTAGATGCATCTTACAACTCTTACTTAAGTGTCATTCAGTTGCAAACATATTCTAATTTATATTATTGCTTTCTTCAATATATGGCTTATTTAAGAGTCTATCTTAATTCCAATCATTGGGAATTTCTAATTTTCTTTGTCATTAATTTTTAACAAAATTATTACATATTGTGGCCAGAGAACATACTCTGTATGATTTCAGGTTTTCAAAGTTTTTTAGATTTTCTACATGGCCCTGTATGTGGTCAATTTTAGTAAATTTTCTGTGTGCACTTAAAAAGAATCTATATTATCTTATTACTGAGTGCACTGTTTCACATATGCCAATTAAATCAATCTTGTTCTTTATGTTATTTAAATATTTATTTAATATGCTGTTTAAATCTTATGAATTGTGTTAACCAATTAATTAATTATTTTCAATAATTTTGGGGGAACAGGTGGTGTTTGGTTAATTGGATACGTTTTTTAGTGGTGATTTCTGAGATTTTGGTGCGCCCACCACTCGAACAGTGTACACTGTACCCATTGTGTAATTGTGTTATTTAAATCTTTCTTTCCTTCTTTCTTTCTTTTTTTCTCTTGTTTATTCTGTTAGTCACTAAAAAATGTTTCTCAAAATTTCCACCTATGATTATAGATTTATCCATTTTCTCCTTTCACTTCACCCAACACTTATGATTTTGAAGCTATAATATTAGTTGCATACAAATTTGTATGTGTTATAATTCCTGGTGGACTAACACTTTCATCGTAATGCAACATTCCTCTTTATCTCTGGTGAAATACTTCTTGCCTTTTCTACTATGTCTAATATTAGTACAACTATGCCAACTCTCCTTTGGTTGTTGTTTGTGAAATATATCTTTTTTTGCCTTGTTATGTTACTTTCATCCTTTCTATGTTTTTAATTGCATGTGTTATGAATATCATATTTTTTACATTTTAAATATGACTTAATTTTAATTCTGTCTGTTTCTACCTGTAACTAGAATGGTTTATTTAGTGGTAGTAAGTTGATAAATACAGGCCCAAATATATCTGTGATTTTGCTACTTGCTTTTCAGTTTCTCTTTATCTATGTACCTTTTGTTCTTCATGGACTGTTTTAAGCAATCATTTATAAGTCTACTTAGCTATCTAAGAGTTTGTTATTTATATGTAAATTTACCATTATTTTGAGGGTGCCTAAATGTTATAATTTACATATTTTTCTCTTTGATTAGTATGTAAGTTACTTCTTTTAATACATGATGGACAATTAAAAGACCTTAAAATACTTAGTTTCATTTGCCTTCTTTGACTTTGGTGTTATTCTTGCCACGTATTTTATTTTTTTATTGCCAATTTTATTTAATATTTTAAAATTTTATTTTATTTCAATGTTTTTGGGGAGCAGGTCCTTTTGGTTATGTGGATAAGTTATTTGGTGGTCATTTCTGAAATTTTAATGCACCCATCACCTGAAGAGTGTACACTGTACCCAGTCTGTAGTCTTTTGTCCCTCACCCCGCTCCCACCCTTTCCCCTGAGTCCCCAAAGTTCATTGTATCCTTCTTATGCTTTTGGATCCTCATAGCTTAATTCTCTTATAAGTGAAAACATATGTTATTTGGTTTTCCATTCCTGAGTTACTTTACTTAGAATAATGGTCTCCAACTTCATCCAGGTTGCTGCCAATGCCATTATTACATCCCTTTTCATGTCTGAGTAGTATTCCATGGTGTATATATGACACATTTTCTTTATCCACTGGATCGATGAACATTTAGGTTGTTTCTATATTTTTGTAATTGCAATTTGTGCTATGATAAACATGCATGTGCAATTATCTTTTTCATATAGGGACTTATTTTCCTCTGGGTAGATACTCAGTAGTGGGATTACTGGGTCCAGTGGTAGTTCTACCTTTATTTCTTTAAACAACCTCCATATTGTTTTTTAGAGTGGTTGTACTACTTTATATTCCCACCAGCAGTGTAAAAGTCTTCCCTTTTCTCCACATCCACACCAACATGTATTATTTTTTGATTTTTTAATCATGGCCATTCTTGCAGAAGTAATGAGGTATCTCATTGTGGTTTTAATTTGCATTTCTCTGATGATTAGTGATGTTGGGCATTTTTATATGTTTTTTGGTCATTTATATATATTCTTTTGAGAGTTATCTATTCATGTCCTTTGCTCACTTTATGATGGTATTTTATTTTTTGTTTCTTGGTGATTTGAATTTCTTACAGATTCTGAATATTAGTCCTTTATTGGATGCATACTTTGGAAATATTTTCTCCTGGTCTGTGGGGTGACTGTTTACTCAACTGATTATTTATTTCACCATGCACCACTTTTCCAGTTTAATTAGTTCCCATTTATTTATTCTTCTTTTTGTTGCATTTGCTTTGGGTTCTTGTCATGAAATCTTTGCCTACGTCTAGCCAACGTCTAGAAGAGTTTTTCTAATGTTACCTTCTAGAGTTTTTATGGTTTCAGGTCTTAAATTTAAGTCTTTGATTCATCCTGAGTTGATTTCTGTAACAACAAACGAGAGATGAGGATTCAGTTTTATTCTTCTGTGTGTGGCTTGCCAGTTATCCCATCACCATTTGTTGAATAGGGTGTCTTTTCCCAACTTTATGTTTTGTTTTCTTTGTCAAAGGTCAGTTGGCTGTAAGTATTTGGCTTTATTTCCGGGTTCTCTATTGTATTTCATTAGTCTATGTGCCTATTTTTATACTAGTATCATGCTGTTTTGGTAACTATGGCCTTGTCGCATAGTTTGAAGTCAGGTAATTTGATGCCTCTAGATTTGTTCTTTTTGCTTAGTCCTGCTTTGGCTATGCAGACTCTTTTATGGTTCCATATGAATTTTAGGATTTGTTTTTTTTACTCCTGTCAATAAGGATGATGGTATTTTGATGAGAATTGCATTGAATCTGTAGATTGCTTTTGATAGTATGGTCATTTTCACAATTTTTATAATGTTGATTCTACCTATCCAAGAGCATGGGATGTGTTTCCATTTGTTTGTGTCTTTACTAATTTCTTTCAGCGGTGTTTTGTAGTTTTTCTTGTAGAGATCTTTCACCTCCTTGGTTAGGTATATTCCTAAATATTTTATTTTGTATTTTTGCAGTTGTTGTAAAAGGGATTGTGTTCTTGATTTGATTTTTAACTTAGCCATTGTTGGTGTACAGCAGTGCTATTGATTTGTGTACATTAATTTTGTATCCTGAGACTACTGAATTCATTTACCAGATCTAGAAACCTTTTGGATGAGTCTTTAGGGTTTTCTAAGTGTATAAACACATCATCAGGGAACAGTGACAGTTTGACTTCCCTTTTACTGATTTGAATGCCTTTTATTTCCTTTTCTTGGCTGATTGCTCTGGCTAGGACTTCCAGTATTATGTTGAATAGAAGTGGTAAAAGTAAGAATCCTTGTCTTGTTCTAGTTCTTAGGGAAAAGGCTTTCAACTTATCCGCAGTTACTGTAGTGTTGGCTGTGGGTTTGTCATAGATAGCTTTTATTACCTTGAGGTATGTCCCTCCTATGCCCATTTTTCTGAGCCTTTTTATCATAAAGGGATGCTGGGTTTTGTCAAATACTTTTTCTACATCTTTTGAGAAGATCATATGATTTTAGTTTTTAATTCTGTTTATATGATATATTAAATTTGTTGCCTTGTGTATGTCAAACCATTCCTGCATCTCCGGTATGAAACCAACTTTATCATGATGCATTATCTTTTTGATATACTGTTGATATAAACATTATCTAGTTAGCATTTTGTTGAGAATTTTTGCATCTATTTTCTTTAGGGATATTGGTCTGTAGTTTTCATTGTTGCTGTTATGTCCTTTTCTGGTTTTGGTATTAGAGTGATACTGGCTTTATAGAATAATTTAGGGAGAGTTCTGTCTTTCTCTAATAGTTTCAGTAAGATTTGTACCAATTCGTCATTGAATGATATAATTCATCTGTGAATCAATCTGGTCCTGTACTTTTATTTGTTGGCAATATTTTTTGTTACTGTTTCAATCTTGCTAATTGTTATTGGTCTGTTCAGAGTTTCTATTTCTTCCTGGTTTAATCTAGGAGAGTTATATATTTTCAGGAATTTATCCATCTCCTCTAGGTTTTCTAATTTTTGTGCACAAAGGTGTTTATAGTAGCCTTGAATGATCTTTTGTGTTTCTGTCTTATTGGTTGTAATATCTCTCATTTGGTTTCTGATGGATCTTATTTGGATCTTCTCTCTTCTTTTCTTAGTTAGTCTTGCTAATGGTCGATTAATTTTGATTATCTTTTGGAAGAACCAGTTTTTCTTTCTTTTTTGTTTGTTTGTTTGTTTGTTTCAAGTTTATTTAATTCTGCCCTGATATTTGTTATTTCTTTTTTTCTGCTGGATTTGGGTTTGATTTGTTCTTGTTTCACTAGTTCCTTGATATATGACATTAGATTATTTATTTATGCTTTTTCAGACTTTTTGATGTAGGCATTTAATGCTATGAACATTTCTCTTCGTACCAATTTTACTGTATCCCAGAGGTTTTGATAAATTGTGTCACTAACATCATTGAGTTAATTTTATTTTTAAATTTCTGTTTTGATTTTATCATTGACCCAACGACTATTCAAGATTGGATTATTTAATTTCCCTGTGTTTGTATAGTTTTGATGGTTCCTTTTGGAGTTAATTTCCAGTTTTATTTTACTGTGGTTTGAGAAGATACTTGATATGATTTCAATTTTCTTAAATTTATTGAGACTTGTTTTAGGTCTACCTTGGTGAATATTTCCTGTGCTGATGAAAACAATGTATATTCTGCAGTTGTTTCATAGAATAGATCTATAAATATATTTTAAGTCCATTTGTTCTAAGGTATGGTTTAAGTCCATTGTATATTTGTTGACTTTCTGTCTTGATGACCTGTATAGGGCTTTCAGTGAAATCTTGAATTCTTCCATTATTATTTTGTTGCTGTCTGTCTCATTTCTTAGGTCTAGTAGCAACTGTTTTATGAATTTGGGAGCTCCAGTGTTAGGTGATTATATATTTAGAATTATGATATTTTCCTGTTGGATTAATCTTTTTGTCATTATGTAATTTATTTTTTGTCTTTTCATTTTTTCACTTGCTGCTTTATTTAGCTACAAATGATTGTTTTGAGTTTCCATTTGCATGTAATATTTTTTTTCCACCTTTTCACTTTAAGTTTATATAAGTCCTTCTGTGTTAAGTGAGTTTCTTGGTGACAGCAGATAACTCACTTGGTAGATTTTTATCAATTTTGTATCTTCTAAATGGAGCATTTAGGCTATTTACATTCAATGTTAGTATTGGGATGTGAGGTATCATTTTATTTATCATGCTAGTTGTTGCTTAAATACCGTGTATTTTTAATGGTGTTATTGTTTTATAGGCCCTTTGAGATTTATGCTTTAAGAAGGTTCTATTTTGCTGCATTTCAAGATTTTGTTTTAAGATTTAGAACTCCTTTGAGCATTTCTTGTAGTGCAGGCTTGATAGTGGCAAATTATGTCAACATTTGTTTTTCTGCAAAATATTTTATCTCTCCTTTATTTATGAAGCTTAGTTTTGCTGAATACAAAATTTTTGACTGACAATTATTTTGTCTAAGCAGGCTAAAGATATGATCACGAACCCTTCTGGCTTGTAAGATGTCTCCAGGAAAATCAGCTGTTAATTTGATAGGTTTTTCTTCATACGTTACTGGATGCTTTTCTCTCTCAGCACTTAAGATTCTTTCCTTCACCTTAACTTTAGATAACCAGCTGACTGTGTGCCTAGGAGATGGTATTTTTGTGATAAATTTCCCAGGAATTCTTTGAGCTTCTTATGTTTGACTGCCTAGACCTCTTGAAGGCCAGGGGAGTTTTCCTCAATTATTTCCTCAAGTAAGTTTTCCAAACTTTGAGATTTCTCTTCTTCCTCAAGAACACCAATTATTCTTAGGTTCAGACATTTAACATAATCCCAAACTTCTTGGAGACATTGTTCTCATTCTTTTTTCATTGTCTTTGTCCAATTAGGACAATTTCAAAGCCTGTCTTCAAGCTCCTTTTTGTACTTGTTCTACTCAATGATTTAAACTTTCTACTGCACTTTGTATTTCTCTAAGTGTATCTTTTATTTCCAAAAATTGTGATTTTTTTTACATCTATTTCCATGGAGAAGTTCTCATCCATATTCTGTTTTTTGTTTGTTTGTTTCTTTGTTTGTTTAAGTTAGTTTTCACCTTTCTCTGGTATCTCCTTGAATAACTTAATAACCAACCTTCTGAATTCTTTATCTGGCAATTCAGATTTCTTCTTGGTTTGGAACAATTGCAGGGGAGCTAGTGTGATATGTTGGAGGTGTTGTAGAACACTGTTTTGTGATATTACCAGAATTACTTTTATGTTTCTTCTCATTTGGGTAGACTATTTCTTATCATTGTTCTTGAATTTATTTTTGATTAGACTATGGTTTTTGTTTGTGGTGTTGTTGTTGTTGTTGTTTTTGCCTCTTAAAAATCAAGATTTAATGTCTATATTAGCTTAATTTGATTCTTGGTGCTTGTAGACATGAAGATTCTTTTGTCCTATGGGGTAATCCCTTGATATGGCACTCCCCTCTTTCCCCTAGTTATGGGGGCTTCCTGAGAGGCAGACTACTGTGATTGTTATTGCTCTTCTGAGTCTAGCTACCCAACGGTGCTACCAGGCTCCAGCAGGTGTTGGGTAATGGTTGCAAATAGTCCTGTGATGTGGTGTGTCTTCAGGTTTCTCAGTTGTGAATACCAGGACCTGATCTGGTGGTAATAGCAGGGGAGTGAAATAGATTCCATGAGAAATTTTGATTGTAGATATATTTAGTATGCTGACTTTCTCAAATGCTGGTTATGTTAGCAGTCAGTGAAATTGTCACATGGACAGACTCAGGGACGCTTGTTAGCCAGTATGTTTCAGGCATGGTATTAATGGTCATTTTCTCCTTCCTTGGAGCAGAGTTGTTCTGTCATGAGTTGCTGTAAAGGCCTGAGTTGGTTGGCCTCCAGCCAAACAGTGGCAGTTGTAAGAGAGCACCAGCTGTGGTGGAATATAAGCTTGCCCTAAGTTGGCCAGGGAAGGTATTCTGGTTACTCAGGCAATGGGCAGGGCCCTAAAGCAACCAAGACTGTGTGCCTTTTGTGTTTGGCTACCAAGGCTGGTAGAAAAATACCATCAGGTGGGGGCAAGATTAAGTGGGTCTGGGCTCAAACTCTCCTTTGTCAGGGTTTGCTGTGCCCACCATGGTAGATGGGGATGGTTCTCAGGCCAATGAAATTATGTCCTAGAGGGGAGTATGGCTGCCTCTGCTTAGCAATATTGTTTGTCAGGGAAGTGGGAGCTAGTCAGTAGCAAAGACTTCACCCACCTCCCATGCAGTTGGCGGGGCAGGTCTGGCTTCCACAGTGCCCTGGTTTCCACTAAAACTGCTGGATTAAATCCAGACAGCTTGCTGAAGCAGACCTCAGACTTTTTTCTAGGCCATAACCTACTGAACTGATCAAGCAAGCTCAGCTTTCTAGCCTTGCCCCTACCTGCCTGGCTACAATATTGGCTGCAGGTTTTGCCCTCATACGTGTCACAGTTCTTGTTTTCCCCCATATTCTACTCAAAAAAGTTAGTTCCCAGTCAAAATCATTGCAAAATTCAGTTGGAAACTTCTGAAACCTTGTGACTACTCCATAATTTTGCTGGGTGCCTTTCCTGAGGGCCTCTGTGAGATGTAGTCAAAGATGGCTTCCCTGTGCTCCAGCTGGAGAATGGGCATACCTATAAGGCTCTTGCCACTGTTTAACTTTTATATTTTCCATGGCTTCCTAAATCCATTCCAGCTCTAGGTAAAGTTAAATCCTTCTCCTGTGATCTGTATTTTTAGATTCCCCAGTGGGATGGTGTGTTTGGAAGCAGGTTTTTCCTCTCTCACACTTTGAGAACTCACAGTTTTTTGCCTATCTCACACCACTCCTGTCAAAGGATCTGTGAATTCTTTCCGTTTTCCTAGCACAGTCCTGCAATAGTTCTTTTTTTTTTTTTTTTTTTTTTTTTTTTTTGTGACGGAGACTCGCTCTGTCACCCAGGCTGGAGTGCAGTGGCCAGATCTCGGCTCACTGCAAACTCCGCCTCCGGGGTTCACGCCATTCTCCTGCCTCAGCCTCCTGAGTAGCTGGGACTACAGACACCGGCCACCACACCCGGCTAATTTTTGTATTTTTGGTAGAGACAGGATTTCACCGTGTTAGCTAAGATGGTCTCGATATCCTGACCTCGTGATCTGCCCTCCTCGGCCTCCCAAAGTGCTGAGATTACAGGCATGAGCCACCACGCCTGGTCCCTGCAATGGTTCTTTCAGCAAAAATTCGCAGTGTGAGTCTTCACACACTGTTTTGTCAGTCCAAATGGGAGCTGCATGTTAGCCCTGTCTTCTGTCTGCCATCTTCCCCCACCTCTGCATGTATTTTAATTCCACATAAATTAAAAATGCCACAAGAAATTATAAATGTTGTGCTGTATGCTAATATTTGTTATAATTTATCCATAAATTTTCCCTAATTTTTTTTTTTTTTTCTACACTGTTGTGCCTTTTCTCTGGCATCATTTTGCTTCTGTATAAACTCATTAATATTCTTTTTAATATGGTTCTATAATCTACAACTCTTTTTCCTTTTAATTTATGAATCTGAAAACATTTTATAGCCCTTCACCTTTTAAGGTATTTATATTGACTGTGTAGTTAATACTTAGCAGTATTTTCCAGCACTTTATGTGCCTTTATCTTCCAGGTTCCAAATTTCAGTTAAAGCATTAACTGTCTGTGTCACTGTTACTTCTGTGAATATAAAGTATCTTTTTCCAGGATACTTTATATATGTTTCTTTTTCTCACTTTTTTTCAACACAATAACTTTGATTATGACTCGGTATTGTTAGTGAAGTCATATTGCTTGGAGCTTCTTGGGTTTCATAAATATGTGGTATGATGTTTTATGCCACTTTTGGAATATTGTCTCTTCAAATATTCTTTTTGTAATAATACTTGTATTAGTCTTTTCTACCATGATATTTGTATCCACTTTTGTCTATTTTCTCTTTTTTTTCTCTCCTTGCTTTAGTCTGTATAGTTTCCCCTATTTCTTCAACTCAATATTCTTCACTTCAACTTTACAACCATTCTACTCTTCTTTTAAACAGTTTTGTTGGAGTATAATCAATATATAAACAACTGCAAATATTTAATGAATACATGTGGATAGATTAAGACATATGCAAACACCCATGATACCACCAACACAATCAAGGTAATAAACTAAATCTACTCTTTAATACATATATTTTGAATTTCAGTTGTTGTGTTTTTGTTTCTCTTTTATGCTTTTCACTTGATTTTGTTTTTATATTCAGTTCCTCTATTATTAATGCTATTAATTTTCTTGAAAATAATAATTATATTTATTTTAGAGTTTCTGTCTAATAACTTTAATATCTGAATCACTTTTGGAGCAATTATATTGTCATCATCCATCTTGTTTCTTAAAATATACGTACATTTTTATTTGAATATTGTATAATATTTTGAAAAAATTGAGGATCTGGTGTGTTACCATCTAGCTGTAGAAAAAAAAATTAGACTTTTATTTTTGCAAGCAAGATTAAGATAATTAAAGAAAAGTCTCTTTATTCAATCAGGAATTCAGGTAATTTTACTCTGGATCTCAATCATTGTGCATTCTTCTTTACTTCTAGTCTGCCATTAACACAAGAAAAATCCCATCAAGTGTCAATTGAAGAATTGTTGTGTTTGCCAGGTTCCCAACAATGATAATGATGAAAACTTTAATTATTATCTCATTCTGCAGAAGCAACTTTCTTGTTAGCTAATCAACCTCTCCTCCTCAGGCTTCTTACAAACAAATAACATCTAAAGTAGATACCTGAAACCTCATCATTGTCCCCTTGTTCGTGTGTGACATGTGGAGACTGGGTACTGTAGTCTTAGGCCAGTTCCAGTTTATACTGTGTTCACTGGATCCATGGACCAATCTAGTGTTTATTTTCCGTAGTCTTCAAATACATCATTAGAATGAATATATTTGGTAGTTAACAGAACCCTTATTTTGGGTTTTTGAAATATGTGTAAGAACTATTATAATAAAAAGATTAAGTGAAAATTTCTAACAACTTTCACCTCAGCCAAAATAACAAATTGTAAACAATATCACATAAAAGAGGTTAATAGGTTAGTGCCTTGTTTAAGCATGTTATGAACATAGAAATTGTATTCATTATTATATGCCCATTTAGTTTACCAGTTTGTCTCTTATGGAAATTAGATGAAATTTGGGAGATCATAGTGAATTAGCACAAACTCAAATAAAAACTAATTCCCTTTGCAGCTGCTATATTATATGTATATTTACTAGGGAAGATCCTCACAGCTTCAGACACATGACATTTAGCTTTTAATCTGGCATAAACAAATGTCCTTTTCCATCCATAAGAGAAGAAAGATCAAAAGCAGAAGAATAATATGCACATAGAATGAAAAGATAACACATAATTATGCACTTGCTTTAGGGTTTTTTAAAATTTTTGTTACATTCTGATGATGGTGGGATACAACACAATGACCATCTGGAGAGAAGAAAAGCAGAATTCCTTCTTACTTAAAGTTCCAAAAAAGAGAAGGCTGTCATGCAGGGCCACATACTGAGTTACACTCAGGGAAAGAGTTACAGAGCTGGAGCTATAGGATATGGCCTATGTATGGCAAGCAATGAAAATTTAGTTAGGATTTGGGAGCTTTTCGTGGGTTAATTTTTAAAAAATTATTCTGTGAGCCTAATTAAAAACAGACTGTATTAGTTCATTCACACATTGGTATATAAAAACTATCCGAGACTGGGTAATTTATAACAAAAAAAAATTATAATTGACAGACAGTTTTGCAGGCTGTACAGGAGGCATGACTGGGGAAGCCTCAGAAAACTTACAATCACGGCAGAAGGCAAAGAAGAAGCCAGCATGTCTTACATAGTGGGAGCAGGAGGAAGAGAGCAAAGGGAGAAGTGATACACACTTTAAACAACCAGTCTTGTGAGAACTCTATTATGAGACAGCACTAGTGGGATGGTGCTAAACCATTATAAACCACTCACATGATCTAGTAACCTCCCACCAGGCCCCACTTCCAACACTCGAGATCACAGGTAAACATGAGATTTGTGTGGAGACACAGAGCCAAACCATATCGTTTTGCCTCTGGCCTTTCCCAAAGCTCATGTCCTTCTCATATTTCAATATACAATCATACCTTCACAACAGTCCCCTAAAGTCTTACTTCATTCCAGCATTAAACCAAAAGCCCAAGTCCAAAGTCTTATCAGAGACATGGCAAGTCCCTTCTGCCTCTGAGCCTGTACAATCAAAAACAAGTTAGTTACTTGCAAGATATAATGGGGGTAAATGAATTGGTTAAATGATCCCATTCTACATGGGAGAAATTGGCCAAAACAAAGGGGCTACAAGCCCCATGCAAGTTCAAATCCAGCACAGTCATCATTAAACCATAAAGTTCCAAAATAATATCCTTCAACTCCATGTCCCACTACCAGGGCATGCTGATGCAAGGAGTGGGCTCCTGACACCTTGGGCAGCTCTACCCCTGTGGCGCTGAACAGTGCAGCCCTCACAGTTTATTTCATGGGCTGGTGTTGAGTGCCTGCAGCATTTACAGGTGCATAGTGCAAGTGTCGCTCAATTTACCATTCTGGGGTCTGGAGTATAGTGGTCCTCTTCTCATGGCTCCACTAGGAAGTGCCCCAGTGGGGACACTGTGTGGGAGCTCCAACCCCACATTTTCCCCTCTGCACTGTCCTAGTAGAGGTACTCCATGAGGGCTTCACCCCTGCAACACACGTCTGCCTGGACATCCAAGCATTTTCATACACCCTCTGAAATCTAGGTAAGGGCTCCCAAACCTCAACTCTTGCCTTCTGTGCACCTCCAGGCCTAACACCATCTGGAGGCTGCCAAGTTGGAGCTTGCACTTTCTGAAGCAACAGCCCAAGCTGTACCTTGGCCCCTTTTAGCCACAGCTAGAGCTGCAGTGGCTGGGAGGAAGGATGCCATTTCTTGAGGCTGCACAGAGCTGTGAGACCCTGGACCTGGCCCACAAAACTATTTTTTCCCTCCTAGTCTTCTGGGCCTGTGATGGGAAGGGCTGCCATAAAAGTCTCTGAAATACCCTGGAGGCATTTTCCCATTGTCTTGACTATTAATATTTGTCTCTCCTTTACTTACGTGAATTTCTGCAGCTGGCTTGAATTTCTCCCGGAAAAATGTTTTGTTGTTGTTGTTTTTCGTTTTTTTTTTTTTTTCCTACAACATTGTCAGACTGCAAATTTTCCAAACTTTTACACTCTGCTTCCTTTTTGAGTGTAAGTTCCAGTTTTAGATAGTCTCTTTGTGCAAATGTGTGTAGGCTTGCATCTCACTTTATGCAGAGATGGAAAATATTACCCTTTCACTGGATCCTTTGCCAACACAAAGAAAAATGTGACCCAGTTACTTATTTAAAATATAAATTATACTGTGTAGATAACTGTCATGCTTTTAAATAAACATGTAAGTAACTTTAGTTTGTCGGTTGTATTCATATACATAGAGAAAATACTATGCCATTCTTTTTTTTTTTTTTTTTAAATAATCTGGGAAGTCTACAGTAAGTCTAACATCTCTTGTAAATATCTATCTTTTATCTTTGATTGTTTTTAAGTTCACTGTATTAATAATGTTTTGAAATTTCACTACCAAGGTGTGGATTTTTGTTTGTTTGTTTGTTATTTATCTTGTTTAGATTTTACTATGTTTCTGAGTCTTACAATTGATGTCTTTCATCATTCTGGCATTTTTTAAAAAAATAATATTTTTCAATATTTCCTCTTGTCATTGAAATACTATTAAACATATGTTGTACGTTTCCATTCTGCCACCCTTGTCTCTCAGTTGTCTTTCATATGTCTTTTAGTGTCTTCTGAGTAATTTTTTTCAGACCCCAGACCCAACTTTCAGTTTACTAGTTATTTCATTGAATGTAATATGGTGTTTACCACATCTGTTGAGTTTTTACTTTTAGTTATTTTATTATTCATTTCACAAGATTATATTGTATCTTAAAAAGTATTTTAAAAATTAATTCCCTCTTTTTTTGAAGATGGTTGTTCTTGATTCATTATGTTGAATTTAACTATTAAAAAAAATTTTTTAGATGGAGTCTTGCTCTGTCACCAGGCTGGAGTGCAGTGCCACAGTCTCGGCTCACTGCAACCTCTGCCTCCTGGATTGAATTGATTCCCTTGCCTCAGCTTCCCAAGTTGCTTGGACTACAAGTGTGCACCACCACACCTGACTACTTTTTTGTGTTTTAGTAGAGACAGGGTTTCATCATGTTGGCCAGGATGGCCTCAGTCTCCTGACCTCGTGTTCCCCACGTCTCAGCCTCCCAAAGTGTTGGGATTACAGGCATTACCCACCGTTCCTAGCCTTAAATATGTATTTTTAATATCTGCAACTTGTTCTAGCATAGAAAATTATAATGACAGTTTATTTTTACAATAGATTTTCTCATTTTTGCAGTAAATGTTGGATTTTAAACACTCTTAACTAATATTTTATATGCAATAATTTTGTTCTGACTACATAAGAGAGTTTTTATTGCTCCCGGGATGTACCTTAATTTATCACCAACATTGATTTGCCAATCTGGGCCCAACTTGCCATTATCAGCTTGAGATTTCCTTGCTTACATAGAAATTAAACATTTAAAACACGAACTTTTATATAAGTGTGCCTATATGTAAACATTTTAAGAGGAGAATTTTATTATAATTATAACACAAGCCAATACAAAACAAGTTTCTGTGTGTTGGTTTGTTTACTTTTTACTGTGCTATTTTACTGTGGATAAATCTTTTATATATGATTTGAGTTTTAAAGAAGATCACTGCTCCGTTTCTATCATATTACAGTCCGAGACCTTACTTTTTTTCTTGTAAGGACTTTAAAACCAAATAATCCTGTCAATGAAATTGCAAAACTCTCCATGTTTGCCAAGGTGTAATTTTAAATGATAAGTGCTTCAATTTAGTTTTTTTAATTTCAGACTCTTATTTTCTTGCCAGTTTCTGTTCACTGTCCTACACATTATTCTGACATTCACTTCCTTTTTAACCTCTGAAGCCTGGGAATTATTTTCTATTAATTTGGTGTTTGTTTATGCATTTTAACATTTCATTTATACTGTTTCCAGAATTTCTAGATTGTAGAAGCAGAGGGGGAATTCTCTCATTAGTCTACAATATTTTACATTTATACATTAATTGTATTTTTAATATAGACAAAAGAAAAAAGTATGTAGTGTTGATTTTCTTCACTTGGTACAAAAGAAAATTTACTTAATCTAAATAGATTTTTATTTATGCCTATCATTAATAATTAGATTGCAGATATATGCATCAAGAAAGTACAAATAGCAATGAGTTTTAAAGATGAACCAAGTGGATAAAAAAGATCAGCAAGGAAAAATATGTATTTCTGCAATGACAATATAATTAGATATCAATGAAGTCGGTTTTGGTCATAATATTTACATTTCAAGAGCCCTGTACATACTTAAAGTTACAAATATTATACTATTCTATAATATGTCATAATAACACAGGCATTTTAAAATTAATTTCTATAGTCTTCAATATCATGGTTCTTAAAGCTCTAGCTTTACTCATGACTTCCTTAGTGCACTTTAGAAGTTACAAGACTAGTATAAAGAAAACCGTTTTCATTCCTTCTCTGTAGTCAATGTAACTTTAACCTACAAACTTTAATATGCCACAATTGGCATGCAGATTTTAAACGCAGGACTTCAATGATAATATAATTATTCCTTTACTATTTCCAATTTGATGTTGAGTAGTTTCATGAAATCTAGATTTTTGTTTCGTTTTGCAAAATTTATTATTTCACTGAAGATTAGTGAGACATGAAAACTTCTCAAGAAATAATAAGTAGAAAGCAAAAGAATGTCTTTACTATTGTGTCCTTAAAAGAAATGCTACTCGAAAAGAAATTCTGACCATAATTCACAGATTTTAGTTGCAAATTATACATTAGTACTACTTATCATTCATCTCACTTATTGCTCTTGTCACAATAGGCTTGCATTTATCATGGCTTGTATTTTTAGTGTGATTGTCCTTATTGTTGCCAATACTTCTCTTGATACACATATAGCCAAATTGAATTAAATGCAACCTTATATTTCATACTTAAGTCATGATTGGAAACTTGATTGACTAGCACTTAACAGTAAATTATAAAATAAAGTGACCGCCCCAATTTTATCTAGCAAAACAATGCAGACACTATGATGAAATGGCTGATCTGGCAGTCTTATTTTATGATCTGTTGTATTAAACTCATACTTAACATGATTTTCATAGATACTCAGAGTGTGACTATTGGCGAAACCTAAAATACTTATTTTACATCAAATAAAACTGCATTACCAAATAATACCTACAATTTTGTTGGCTCACAAGATATTTATTGGCTTCAGACATTTTATCCAGGGAAAAAAAATATATATATATATATATATATATATAATATATGTATATTCCTTGTATATATATATATATAGTATATATATACACACATATATATGTGTATATATATAAAATTAAGAAGCGTAATAACAGCAAGGAATACATATACACACACACAAGGGATATATGTATATATTATATATATTTTCCTTATGTGTGTGTGTATATATATATTCTTTGCTGTTATTACACTTCTTAAATTTATATATATATACACATATATGTGTGTGTGTGTATATATATATCTCTCACCACTTCAAGGATCTCTCACAAGCCATTTTTGCTCTGCAGCATATGTCACAAATGGGAAAATGGCTATATATATATATATATATATATACACACACACACACATACACACATGCATATGCTGCAGTGCAAAAATGGCTTGTGAGAGATTCTTGAAGTGGATATATATATATATATATATATATATATAAATATAAATAAATTTAGAAAGTGTAACAACAGCAAAAATATATATATGTATATATGCGTGTATATATACACCTACACATATTTAGGAAGTGTAACAACAGCAACTAGTTAGGTAGACATGAGATTTTTATTTGTTTGCTTTCTTACTCTGTTTTCTGAGACCTGAAAAACAGTGAACCATCTTGAATTGTACCAGGAAAAATTAAGGTAAAAGTTATGAAAAACTACACACCAAAAATACTTTCTAAATACCAGGGTATAAAACAAAAGATTAGCATTTGGTGAGTGAATTTGAACATAATAGACTGTCAACCAATGGCCTAAAAATTCAGCGAAAATAAATATATTTTGATTCTGAGGCTTTAATTCTTAAAGTGACTAAAAACATTCAAGAACAGCTGTAAAATTATCTCATGCAGACTTAATAAGTACTACTTATCTGCCTGTAGTACACAACAACCCGTGTGAATGCGGAAGAAATAGCTGAGTCACTCTGGAAGCTATTGATATTCTGAGATCACAGTGATATGGGAAAGGTTCCCCTTCCCCCTCCTAGGGCATGCAATGGGGGTGTGACTCTCTTCTTCAGTGTCCTACTGCTCAAACCTCTAGGGGAGCATACAGATGGGCAGGCTGTGGGGCTATGACCATATGGCACTGTCTGGGGATTAATGTTTACAGCTGAAGCCCTGGTGGGCATGTTACAAGGTGCTCTTTTAGTTTGCCATCTATATGTGGCTTGTGTTAACTAGTTCAATTAGACCCACTTCCTTATCACAAGGACAGAGGGATTTCTGTATCCCAGGGTTTCTTGCCTTGATGTGCTGGAATTATTGGATCACTTGTGGGCTTAGAGAATGAGTGCAAGGTTTTATTGAGTGGAAGTAGCTCTCAGCAGATGGAGGAGCCAAAGAGAGATGGTTTTTCCCTAGAGTTGGGCTGCTAGACTCTTCTCCTACTGCTCTGGACAAACTCCACAACATTCCACTGGTCAGTGGCCTGCCGGCCTGCCAGTGCCTGTTGGCACGCTCCTTCCGCTGGTGTGCTCTTGATGACCAGCCACTTGTGTCTTCTTCCACCGACGTGCTCCTCACAACATTTAGCTACTTGTGTGTCTGCCTTGCTAGGGTTTCCAGTTTTTATAGGCCCAGGATGGGGGTGTGGCAAGCCAAGGTGGTCTTGAAAAATGCAACATTTGGGCATGAAGGCAGAAGTGCCTACCCTCACCTAGGTCCATGGTGGTGGAGTCCTAGTCAGGGACGGCACTCTCTTCCCTTCCCCGCTTCTGTATTATTTAAAGGAACTATACTCTTCCTTTCCCAGCACTTCTGTATCAATAGAAAATTCTAGGCACCATGTATGTATTAAAATTCAATGTATTAGCCCTGGAAATTACTTTATACGTTTTGTTTGTGATAAATCCAAACTAGATAAACGTTGAATGCAAATGAAATATTGCTGAGTTCTGTTCACTGTTCTCAGCTAAGCTTACCTTAGAGTGCTATACTGATTACCCCAGTAAACATCCAGTAAATTATATAATTATAATATTCTTGCTAATAATTTCATCAAAAAAGGAAACCACTCTTGTATATTTAACTCTATGAAGAAATAGCTTAATTTAATTAACATTGTTGTAAAATTAGATTCCAGAAATATTAAATGCATTCCTGTAGTAACACAGGTCACAGTTCACAGAATGGTCCATGTATCATTTTGCAATACATTTGAAAATATTACACATTTGTCACTTTAAACCAGCAATGTGGTGCACATTGATGGCCTGTAATCCCAGTACTTTGGGAGGCTGAGGTGGCATGATCACTTGAGGCCAGCAGATCAAGACCAACCTGGTCAACATAATGAGACCCCCGTTTCTACAAACAAATTAAATAAACAGTTATCCAGGCCTGGTGGCACATAGCTATAGCCTCAGATTCTTGGGAGACTGGGGCAGCATGATTGCTTGAGCCTAGGAGGATGAAGCTACAGTGAGCTATGATTTCACTACTGTACTCCAACCTTGGTTAATGAGTGAAACTCTGTTTATAAAATAAATAGAACATCAGTTGCTTTAATGTTATTTAGGTGTTTTAATAGCATTTTTTTTAAAAAATAGAAAGACTCCTGTATCTTGGTAAACATTTTTACAACTTGACAGTACCATACTAAAGCTCTGAATTGTCAAGCAAGTGTGATGTTTTTTATTGTGATCAATTTCATGGCTTCTGGCATCTGACCATCAGCGTTTGCTTCACCTGTTAGAAAAGCATCAAATAATTCAGTTGACTGGATAATTATTAGAAATAAAGGAATTCTTGCCTTTCTAGTATAGCTGTCTTAAAGCGATATCAGAACTGCTGCTTTTAGTAATATATGTATATTTAAATATATTTAATATATATATAGATTTTTTTTTTTTTTTTTTTTTTTTTTTTGCTTCATTTACCCAATACATTTTTCCTACTAGAGGAGACAACTTTGCAACTTTTGGTTTTAATGCCATTGTCTTCTCTGACTAGTTCAAGGATCTCACACAAGCCATTTTTGCACTGCAACATGTCACAAATGGCAAGAATGTCTGACTAAGTTGGCATGTAAATGTTTCTTGTGCTTCTGGTTATTTTGAAGATACTTGTCCAGTGACTTCAATTTCCATTGCTTGACATACCTTAAATTATCAACAGCTTGAAACATGTTTGCAAATGCAATGCAAGCATAGCAGCTATGTTTGATATATACATTTTTTTCTGAAAGACACTGATCTTTATTACAGATTTACAGAGTATTACTAAATACACTAATAATCATATATCTTGGATGCCCTAACTTCATTTTACAGTATGAAAATATATTGGAGAGCTGTAAAATAATTACCATTGGTTTATTCAGTCAGTTTCATGGTTTTTATTTCATCTATCAAAATTCTAGAAAAGTCTTAAGTTTCTTGAAATTGCGCAATAAAACTTTTCTTAAAAAACATTTGAAATGTATTGGTTCCTGACTTTGTTTAAATAGTACTTTAAAAAATGTAAATTAAATTAGCATTTAATTAAATGTTCTTTGTCCTTAGTTATATTAATCTACACGTTAACTACCCTTCTAAAAATTCATTTCTTTATCTCAGCAGACATCTCTCTTATTTTCATTCACTCATTAGAGGTATAGATGGAAAATTTACTTCCATATATTTACAGGGTTAGAATTTCTCCTTGGGCTAGGTGGGGCAAGTTTTTGTGATAAAGGCTATGGTCAGGAATTTTGAAAAGTACCAAATAACTTAGTTATAATCATAATTATGATTTTTTTCATTATGTATTTGGCTATGCTACCTATTAAACCTTTGATTAATTCAGCTTATTAATGTTCATTCTCTTATCTCTCTGTCACTCTTTCCTAGCCAACCAAAGACAGATGTACAAAAATGCACATTCATCATTCTCAACTGGCCCACAGCTCAGGGGTCTGCCAGTGCAAAATTAACATCTACCCAGGCCATAGGCTAATATCCTACTTGCTATTCTTCATATTGGCCCCTTTAGTTATTTCTAGTTCTTCAAATAAAAACTATTTCCAACCCTTGAGAATGCCCCTAGTAGAGTAAGTAGATTATCCAAATAATTTACGTTTTTAGCTATATTACATTAATATATTATAGTTTAAATTTCTTGAGTGCTTACTATGTGCCAGGCCTAATGTCAATGCAATATCTCATTTATCCTTATAACACCATTAAAATATGTATTATTATTTTTACAAATTTATAGATGAGGCAATTATAACACAATAATATTCCAAATGATGCATAATCATTAACTGTAAAAGCCAGAACCTCAGTCAATGGCCAGGCCTCAAAGTAGGTGTATTTAACTGTTATGCTATACTATATTGCATCCCTAGTTGTTTGGTTTGCAGATAATAAAGGTGAATAAATCTAAGTTTTTAGTTGCTCCACTGTTGCATATCATCTCACAATAATTTAATTAAAATTCACAGAATTAATTACTTACCTTTTTCTTACAGCATTTCCATAAAATATTCCTTTTTAGGGTACAAATTGGGTCTTCCTGTCAGTATAATTTTTTAATGATGTTCAACAGAGTAGCAGCATTTTGATAATTAATCACAACTGTGTATTGAAACACAATTATGCATCATAGACCAAGCTGGTACTCAATCATCAAAGAAACACTATCTTTGTCTTACAAGGACTAGTAGCTAAGTTTAATATTGCTTAAAAAAATCTATGCATGCTGCCCACATCATTTTGTATCTGTATGTGTTTAAATCCAGCAAGTATTCAACTTTTATAGCACCCAAAAAATATTGTTTTATGATGTAATCTACATGTGATTCAAATGCTTTAAATTTTACCTACAGCTGTAACTTTTTATAAATTTAATAGCAGCAAAACCTTAACATGTCACCTTTGAATGTCTTGAGACATGAAAACATTAATATTTAACGTCTTAACAACTAAATTCACTTTTATAGCAAGTTTGGTATAAAGCTATTAACGTGAAATTGCTTACAAAAGTGATATTAATGAAAATCTAAAACTTTAATGCCTAGACTTCATTTTGATTACTAAACTTTATTAATACAGCAAACTAAAACAATTCTACTACTCTTCAAGTTCCTAAGAAATACCATGCATACATTATTGAAATTTAATTGAAAATTTGTCAGGCATGGGTCACTACAAGTCTGAGCATTTATTGAAACATATAAAATGACTTGATAAAATATAAATAATTTATATACAGAAAATAAGAGGCTAAATCTTCTCATATTAAGATATAGTAAACCCTTGCAAATACAATCTGCACCTTGTAAAGCCTCACAAATTTTTAATTGAACAATGGAGTTTGGAAGACACCCTATTAGACTTTTACTTTACACATAGTTGACAAAGATCATTCGTTTTCTTAAGGATAATAAAAATGTTAAAATGCTATATTTACTTTTATAATGAGTTATTTAATAGAACATAATCATTTTTCCCTCTGAAATAAGTGCTTACTAATGCCTAAAAGTTTGCTAGCTAGTAATTTGTATAGACTTGCACTCTGTAAGAGTTCCCTCCCTGTGTCCATGTGTTCTCATTGTTCAACTCCCACTTATGAGTGAGAACATGTGGTCTTTCGTTTTCTGTTCCTGTGTTAGTTTGCTGTGAATGGTGGTTTCCAGCTGCATCCATGTAGCTGCAAAAAACATGAACTCATCCTTTTTTATAGCTGCATAGTGTTCCATGGTGTATATGTGCCACATTTGCTTTATCCAGTCTATCACTGATGGACATTTGGGTTGTTTCCAAGTCTTTGGTATTGTGAATAGTGCTGCAATTAACATACATGTGCATGTATCTTTATAGTAGAATGATTTATAATCTTTGGGTATATACTCAGTAATGGGATTTCTGGGTCAAATTGTATTTCTGGTTCTAGATCCTTGAGAAATCGCCACAATGTCTTCCACAATGATTGAACTAATTTACACTCCCACCAACAGTGTAAAGGCATTCCTATTTCACCACATCCTCTACAGCATCTATTGCTTCCTGAGTTTTTAATGATTGCCATTCTAAGTGGTGTGAGATGGTATCTCATTGTGGTTTTGATTTGCATTTCTTTAATGACCAGCAATGATGAGGTTTTTTTCATGTTTGTTGGCTGCATAAATGTCTTCTTTTGATAATTGTCTGTTCATATCCTTTGCTCACTTTTTGATGGGATTGTTTGTTTTTTGTTCTGTAAATTTGTTTAAGTTCCTTGTAGAGAATTCTGGATATTAGCCCTTTGTCACATGAATAGGTTGCAAAAATGTTCTTCCATTCTGTAGGTTGCCTCTTCACTCTGATGATAGTTTCTTTTGCTGTGCAGAAGTTCTTTAGTTTAATTAAATCACAGTTTTCAATTTTGGCTTTTGTTGCCATGCTTTGGTCATGAAGTCTTTGCCCATGCCTATGTCCTGTACGGTATTGCCTAGGTTTTATTCTAGAGTTTTTATGGTTTTAGGTGTTACGTTTAAGTCTTTAATCCATCTGGAGTTAATTTTTGCATACATTGTAAGGAAGGGGTCCAGTTTCAGTTTTCTACATATGGCTAGCCAGTTTTCCCAGCACCGTTTATTAAATAGAGAGTCCTTTTCCCATTGCTTGTTTTCATCAGGTTTGTCAAAGATCAGATGGTTGTAGATGTGTGGCAATATTTCTGAAGCCTCTGTTCTGTTCCATTGGTCTATATCTCTGTTTTGGTACCAGTAGCATGCTGTTTTGGTTACTGTAGCCTTGTAGTATAGTTTGAAGTCAGGAAGCGTGATGTCTCCAGCTATGTTCTTTTTCCTTAGGATTGTCATGGCTATACCAGCTCTTTTTTTGTTCCATATGGAATTTAAAGTAGATTTTTCTAGTTCTGTGAAGGAAGTCAATGGTAGTTTGATGGGGATAGCTTTGAATCTATAAATTACTTTGGACAATATGGTCATTTTCACAATATTGATTCTTCCTATTCATGAGAATGGAATGTTTTTCCATTTGTTTGTATCCTCTCTTACTTCCTTGAGCAGTGGTTTGTAGTTCTTGAAGCAGTCCTTCACATTTTTTGTAAGTTGTATTCGTACGTATATTATTCTCTTTGTAGCAATTGTGAATGGGAGTTCACTCATGATTTGGCTCTCTGTTTTCTATTATTGGTGTATAAGAATACTTGTGAGGAGATCTTGGACGGAGACAATGGGGTTTTCTAAACAAATAATCATGTCATCTGCAAACAGAGACAATTTGACTTCATCTCTTCCTATTTGAATACCCTTTACTTCTTTCTCTTGCCTGATTGCCCTGGCCAGAACTTCCAATACTATCTTGAATAGGAGTGGTGAGAGACGGTATGCTTGTCTTGTGCCAGTTTTCAAAGGGAATGCTTCCAGCTTTGCCCATTCAGTATGATATTGGCTGTGGATTTGTCATAAATAGCTCTTATTATTTTGAGATATGTTCCATCAGTACCTAGTTTATTGAGATTTTTTAGCATGAAGTGGTGTCAAATTTAATCAAAGGCCTTTTCTGCATCTGTAGAGATTATCATGTGGTTTTTATCTTTGATTCTGTTTATGTGATGGATTATGTTTATTGATTTGCACATATTGAATCAGTCACGTATCCCAGGGATGAAGCCAACTTGACCGTGGTGGATAAGTTTTTCAATGTGCTGCTGGGTTTGGTTTGCCAGTATTTTATTTGTTTTATTCGTTTGTTTTTTGAGATGGAGTCTTGCTCTGTTGCGAAAGCTAGAGTACAGTGGCATGATCTCGGCTCACTGCAACCTTCGTTTCCCAGATTCAAGTGATTCTCCCCACCTCAGCCTCCTGAGTAGCTGGGATTACAGGCACACACCACCATGCCTGGCTAATTTTTTTTTTTTTTTTTTTTTTACTAGAGATGGGTTTTCACCATGTTGGTCAGGCTGATCTCGAACTCCCGACCTCGTGATCTGCCCTCCTCAGCCTCCCAAAGTGCTTGGATTACAAGCATGAGCCACCGCGCCCAGCCAGGTTTGCCAGTATTTTATTGAGGATTTTCGCATTGATGTTCATCAAGGATATTGGCCTGAAATTTTCTTTTTTTGTTGTGTCTCTGCCAGGTTTTGGTATCAAGATGATAAATGAGTTAGGAAGGAGTCCCTCTTTTTCTATTGTTTGGAATAGTTCCAGAATAAATGGTACCAGCTTCTCTTTGTACCTCTGGTAGAATTAGGCTGTGAATCCTTCTGGTCCTGGGACTTTTTGGTTGATAGACTATTAATTACTGCCTCAATTTCAGAACTTGTTATTGGATGAGTCAGGGATTCGACTTCTTCATGGTTTAGTCTTGGGAGGGTGTATGTGTCCAGGAATTTATCAGTTTCTTTGATGTTTTCTAGTTTATTTGCCTAGAGGTATTTATAGGATTCTCTCATACTAGTTTATATTTCTGTGGGATCAGTGGTGATATCCCCTTTATCATTTCTTTTCTTTTTTTTTTTTTTTTTTTCCAGGGTAAACATACATGCATTTATTTTTAAGAATCCCAGTAAGGGGGGAAAGGTCAACATCTTTAAAAATGTGTTTTTTTTAAAAAAAGTAAGTTGTGTACAAAAGTGTTTCATAGTTTTAAATTCTCAAGACAAATATCCCAACCCTCCACCCACGACCCACCCTCCTTTGATGATATTTCTGGTAATCCACCCATTTTCCCCTTCCAGGAAGTTAACAGCTCAGAATAGATCCTCCTACAGGATTTATCATCAATAACAGATTGTTTAGAATAGAGATCTAGAGAAGCTAACAAGCAAAGTTCACTATAATGGCAGTAGACTTCCAGCAGACACCACAACAAAGCACCATCAATTGCTGAAAGCTAAAAAATAGATATTATTTTCAATAATATTTCATATTCTGTTGGAAAAGTTTTTAAAATTGTATTAAATAAGTCTCTTTCTCCACAAAGAAATAGTCTAGCTTTTATTATGATGCCTGTAAAAATTAGGTAACAGCAAGCAGAAAAGGATCGTTAACAGCACAGTGTAATGATTTCCATCCACTCACACCTAGAATCAAACTGACAAACTGTACCACACCTGATTATATATAGCAGCATGGTTGAAATAACTAAGCAAAAGGTGACACATTCAAAACTTCCATTTAGGTGATTGCAAGTTCATGAGGGCAGATCAGTCCAATAAAGCAGTAACAGAACAAATGGGCAAGGGAGATACTAACACTCCCCTACCCCTATGCCACAAGATTTTTGATCTATATTGCAGCAGTGCCAATAGAACGTGTGATATAATATGTAGACAGTGAAGAAAAGTCACACTTGGAAATAAAGGCTATTTATCAGTAAATACTTCAAGTTACCGTTTTCCCAGTGACAGCAACTGGCTGATGGTAAGCATTTATTTTAAACTGGTATTAAAAGAATGGAAATACATTTTTTTAAAATCAATGGTTTGTACTCTGAAACTGAAATTCCCTAAACTAGAAAAAGTGATTAATACAACATCATTTTGTCAAAGTCCATGAAATAAAGTTAGCTGTAAATAGACGGCTTCCTTTTTCATATCTAAATGTTGTTTCCCTCTACATACTAGAAGGTATACCTGACTTCAGCTCTTCTCTACCCCAATGCATGTTAAATCTTTAAAACAACGACAAAAGAAATTCATAATTGCCCATCTTGCTACATAGGATTGCAAAACATTATCACATACCTACTGCACAGTTTTAAAAGCTCAAATCAGGCATACACTTATACCCAAGATCTGCTTTTCACATTGGTAAACATATTAAGCAGCCCTAACAGTAACACAGTATGCTGCATTCTGTAGCGCATAAATAAGCAAAATCCATTTAAACTGTCAATTCTTTCTTACAGATACTTATAAAGAATTATTTTGCATAGCTTTATGTGCCACCAACAATCATAAATGTGTATTACTTCTAAAAAATGAAAAAAATCAATCTTTCATTTCATAGATTACTCTGTTCAAAAGCAAAATACTTAGACTCCAAACATTTATATATCCTTGAACGTGTTATGTGTTTAAGTAAACCGTAGTTGTAATTCCAAACATTTTGGGGTGCCAACTCAGAGCATCTAATTCAGTACCTAGTTCCTCAAATATTTATATACCACTGAATGCTAATTTGGGTCCACTAACTGCCATTCATTCATTCAGTAATCAGTACGGAAATACTATACAGCTAATTATTTCTTCTTTTAAAAGAGGCACATACTCAGGGAACAGGCCTGATTATAACAAAAGTCTACTGGAGTATCAATGACTTCTAGCAAATCTGTCTGCCCTAAATGGGATTTCACTGGATTTTTTAAAACATAATTTTTGAGGCTTTTAAAACTGACAAATGGAGTCAACTCAAAAACGTTAAGAATTACAAAAATAATTTCAACCAGGGTACTTTTACCCTATGCCTGATCGTTTAGTGTCTTTCTTCCAAACATATTTAAGACCAGAGGAGAAAGGCAATAGCTTTATTTTCTATGTTTGGCTCACTAAATCTACCCACAGACAAGAGAAAAACAAAAACCAAACAGTACAGTGGGAAATATACCAGAAAAAAAATCATCATATTAAATGTAAATGAGGTAAATTTTTATAATAAAGACTCTATTATGAAGAATGTCTCAAACCAAATATTGTACTTTCCAATTTCTTGGGCACTGGGGATGTTGAAGTGTAGTAAGATGAGTACATAGCCTACGTGGTTCGTGTGCATAAAAATCAAAGCATGATATAGCTGCCTCCAAGAGCATGTATGTATGTATGTAATGCTCGACCTTTAGTAACCTCTGTGCTCTCTCACCTTTTTCTAACCACAAGACAATTAAATATACCCTGATAATACAGGCAAAAAATAAACTGGGTAGATGTGTCTGATATTTTTAAACCCAAATTCTACTAATACTACCAAGTTGCCTTCCACTTGAAAAAAAAATTCTAACCAACAACCAGGATCTTACCCAAGGCCTGCTATAACCACTCTCTGACTACTGCCTAGACTTTCTGAAGCACTGGAGCTCTACAATCAGCAGAGGCCAATGCAAAGCAAGTGGCACAGCCATATTTATATACTTTTATTCAGTATGTCAAGTCTTCCTAGGTCCTAGGAAGTTCCAGAGGTGCCATCTGGGAGCCAGAGACTAGTATCAAAAACCTTAGAAGTCCACTTGGTGTTCTGTTGTACTGTGGCTGAGCTGGCACTCAAAGCACAAGACACAGTCCTTCCCATTCTTCCCTCCCCTTCCCAAAGACAGAGGAACCTCTCCCCATGACCACTACCATTTCAGGCTCATAGAAGGTACTTCAAGACTGCTGGCAATATTCCCTTAAGACCCAAAGGGTCTTCATTAAGCTTGTGGTTTATTCTGCCTGTCCTGGGACTCACCCTTCAGGACAGTGGGCTTCTCTCTAACCAAGGGAAGGTTCAGAAATGCTATTTAAGAGCAAAGTCCTAGAATTGAGGATCCCTAGAGCCTGCCTGGTGCCCTACATCCCTGTGACTGAGCTAGTCCCTAAGGTGCAAGACAAAGCCCCATTTACTTTTCCCTCCACTTTTCTCAATCAGGAGTCTTACCCCACGGCCACCACATCTGGAAATGTGCTGAGTCTCACCTGAGGTCAGAGAGTCTCAGCATCATACTCACGACCCTTGAGGTATTACCTAGGTATCACTGCTCATTATTCTGGGCTCAAGGACTCTTCAGTTAGTAGATGATAAATTTTGCCAGGACTGGGTTATTCCTTTCAAAGCTGTAGGATTCATTCTGACCCTAGGTAGGTCTAGAAATGACTGGGGGGTTAGAGCTTGGAATAAAGGCCACCCAATTCTGACTTGTGTTCTATTCCGCTCTGGCTGAGTTAGCATCCAAGATGCAAGACAAAAGGCTTTCTATTCCTTTGTATTCTCTCCCCAAGCTGAGGAAAGAGGTCTTTTTTGGAGCCATGAGCTGTGCAGCCTGTTGCTAATGGTAGGGTAATGCCAGGACTCCCTTATCTGCTCTGCCTTGTGTCTCAGTACATTGCATGCCCTCAAATCCACTGTCTTTGGGCCCAATTCAACCTTAGGACTCACCTAGGTGTTGCAGTCATTGTTGACTAGACTGCCTTCCAAGTTTATTTGGGACCCCAGAACCCTTTAGCCCATGGTGACAAGGCCTGTGGAAACTCAATTTCAGACCCCTGGAATCAGTGATTCCTCTCTGCTTAGGGCTGGTTTAATTGCACCTTCTGTGACTGGCATCAGCTGAGTTTGGTTCAGTTTTCTTTTCTGCTATAATAAGGGCAGCACTGAGTTAAATGCCTCACAATTGCTGGCATCTTTCTCTCCTCAGGGCATAGAAACACTGTGCACATTATGCTTCCACTACTGGTGGATGGGGGAGAGCTAGCATCAGTGATTCAAGACTGTTTTTTTTTTTTTTTTTTTTTTTTACCTCTTTAGTGTCTCTTCCAGTAACTTATTAAATTAAAAGCAGATACTCTGAGTGCTCACCTAATTTTTAGTTCTTATAAATGTAATTTGTGTGTGTGTGTGTGTAGATAACTGTTAAATCTTTTATAACCCTTTACAAATTTTGCTAAAGAGATTAGTGTTTTAAGAGAACGTTGTTGTGCTCTCTTATTTCAGTGGACACTTTACGGAATAACCATATATTACCCTTTTGAATTTAGTTAAGATGTTTACACATATAATTTTTTTGCAAGATTAATTTTTATAATCCTTCCACAACTTGTTTAAGCCTTCAGGTTTACCTCATCCAATTCAAAACGATCTTTTAACCCAAGGTAAAAATTTACATTTGATGCCTTCTTATAATCTTTTCTTTTTTCTTTTTTTCTTTCTTTTTTTTTTTTTTTTTTTGAGATGGAGTCTCGCTCTGTTGTCCAGACTGGAGTGCAGTGGTGCGATCTCGGCTCACGGCAAGCTCCACCTCCCGGGTTCATGCCATTCTCCTGCCTCAGCCTCCCGAGTAGCTGGGACTATACAGGTGCCCACCACCACGTCCGGCTAATTTTTTGTATTTTCGGTAGAGACGAGGTTTCACCATGTTAACCAGAATGGTGTCTATCTCCTGACCTCGTGATCCACCTGCCTCGGCCTCCCAAAGGCCTTCTTACAATCTTTTACTAAAAATACATTTTACTGCTTTTACACACCTTGCATGTAAATCAATTTTCAGTGGTCTCAGTTGCATGTTATAATGGTAAATCTTAGCAATAGTTAACTTTAATGTAGAGTCTAGTAAGTTGTTTTTATTATGCACTAGGCACTGATAATGTTTTATTCCTTCCAGCATAGTTAAAAGCATGGTTAATTGGATATGTCCTCAGGCCTTACCAATTGTGAAACAGACAATTTGAACAGTTCTCAAAAGCCAAAGAACCAGTTTATAATATTAAAACATTTAACAAACCTATTAACTGACCTGCATAATTTAGACCACATGTTTATATTTTAATGACATTTGCATTTTACCAACAATCTTTAAGACTGTTGCAATCCTAGTCTCCAATAAAACAGACTTTAAACCAACAAAAGATCAAAAAAGACAAAGAAGAGCATTATATAATGGTAAAGGGATCAATGCAACAAGAAGAGCTAACTATCCTAAATATATATGCACCCAATGCAGAATCACCTGGATTCATAAAGAAACTTCTTAGAGACCTACAAAGAGACTTAGACTCCCACACAATAGTAGTGGGAGACTTTAACACCAAACTGTCAATATTAGACAGATCAATGGGACAGAAAATTCACAAGCATACTCAGGACTTGAACTCAGTTCTGGATAAAGCAGACCTAATAGACATCTACAGAACTCTCCAACACAAATCAACAGAATATACATTCTTCTCAGTGCCACATAGCACTGATTCTAAAATCGACCACATAATTGGAAGTAAAACATTTCTCAGCAAATGCAGAAGAACAGAAATGATAGCAAACAGTCTCTCAGTGCAATCAAATTAGAAATCAGGATTAAGAAACTCACTCAATACTGCACAACTACATGGAAATTGAACAACCTGCTACTGAATGACTACTGGGTAAATAACGAAATTAAGGAGGTAATAAAGAAGTTCTTTGAAACCAATGAAAACAAAGACACAACATACTGGAATCTATGGGACAGAGCTAAAGCAGTGTTAAGAGGGAAATTTATAGCACTAAATGCTCACATCAGAAAGCTGGAAAGATCTAAAATCACACCTTGATATCACAACTACAATAGCTAGAGAAGCAAGAACAAACACATTGAAAAGCTAGCAGAAGCCAAGAAATAACTGAGATCAAAAAGGTCAAGTGCTTTTATTCTGTTTCTGTAGAGAGTGGCATATTGTAATGGATAATCAGGATTCTTTACAAAACAAGATAGAGAAATGGCCTGATTTCACAAGTGCTGGTTTATCATCTAATGCAATGACCTTTTATTAGATATAAAAATGCAAGATATGGAAGAATCAGCGGTAAATTGTTACATAAAATCTAAATCTAGTAGAAGAGATAAACCCACATAAATACATAGATCTTCATTCTGCTTTAGTGGGACATTTGGCTCCGAAGCAGACTATGTAGAAATATGATGTAGGCCTGAATCATGACAATGGCAATTAAAATAGAGGGAAGTGAACAGACCCAAGAGAAATTCAGGAGGCAAGATTTTCTGACCATTTAGTAGGGAGTGCTGAGTTAGCATTCTGTTATTAAGTACTGCAAGATATCCAGCTTGGGTGAGTGATATAGATGATGTTTATTGAAACAAGAGAGTAAGACAAAGGTTGAACACTTTTAAATGTAAGATATGTAGATAGCTTTTACTTGAGAACTAAGTTACTAATTCCCTCATACTTTTTATTCTTAGTAAATAATTTATATTAATGAGTAGAAGATATTATTCAGTAACCTAGTAATACTTGTTTTTCTAAACCTGCTTGTCTTTGGGGAGTTGATGTTTTCACTTTAGGAGTTTTATTATATAGTTAAGTGACATGCAATTCTTTTACAAAGCAGTTTCTCCACATGATGTATAAACATAATAAAATTAAGGAAATATTTGTATTTGTAATAAGAACCATCAATGGAAAATGCTAAAATTTATTGTGAGCTCACTACTTTCTAGACACTATGTGTAAAACATGTGTGAGTATACATATCGTCTCAGTTCTTACAGCACAGGAGGCAGGAGAAATCGTTATCCTTATTTTATAGATGAGAAAACCGAGGCTTGACAAAGTAAATGAACTTCACCAAAGTCACATAAATAGTAAGTATCAAAGGCGAAGTTTCAATGTAGATGACTCTTAGCTGCACAATATGTTATCTTAATCTCTGTGAAATACAGACTAATGTTTGGATGTGATTAAGAAAGAATATGAATACTTTGAAGGAATAAAAAAAGAGAAATGTGCTTTCTCCAAGGAGAGAAGTTAAATTGCACACTCTTTCACCTCTGATATATTAAGCAGGGGTCACAATTCTTTTGACAACTCTTTACCTATAAGGATAATACATCTACAGGATGCTACTATTGTCTGCTATTAAGTATCTACACTGCATTTCCCTCTGTTAAAACCTTGAAATGCACAATTATTAGAACTCATATCATACGCCTAGTAAAATGGTATAATTTTAAACTTTCTTTATTGTATAAAAAGCATCAATGATGTTGGCTGTAATTACTGTGTTTAGTTGAGATAGCTCCTTTCATATCTACAAAAACTTTACTGCTCATTGCATTTCCTTTGACCAACTACATCAATGAATATTCTAGTTTGAAGTCAAACTCGTATCTCCTTATATTTCTAGTAGGGCATAATATTGTGGAAAAATTTTTGTTGAAAAATTTAGAACAACAAACTGTTGATGCTAAATATTAGGATAAAAAGTTGCAATGTATTTTAAAGGAAAAAGCATTATCTTAAGACTAATTTTAATATTATAAATGAATGATAGCAATTTCTTATTATTGATTATAATTAATAATCAATAATTGATTATAATTCTGATAATAATCAATTATTAATAATAATCTATTATTATTCTGATTCTTAAATTGAAGCATTTTCTTTACTGTTTTCTACTGTTTGAGTTTTAACAAAGATAAATTTTTGCTTTATTTTTTCCCTCTTGTATTCTCATATTAAAGGATTCTTCCTACTTAAACAAATGCAGCCCTTGCCTAGTAAAGCCCTAGGAAAGCCACAGCCAGTCCAGCTGATAATATTCTTTGGGTTTCTCAATAAACTGGATCAATCTAAATGACAAAGGAAAAACGAACAGTTAAATAAGGAAATTGTATTTTACTAAATGAATTGTGGTAGAGTGGGAAAGGGGTAGAGTTAGGGACCAGACAGAAACATATTCAAATCCTGGCTCTGTAATTTACTAAGTGTGCAAACTTGGGTAAGACAATTTATCTCATGCTCTGGAAATAATATTATTTTCTTTTATATACTGCTATTGTAAAAATAATGTATTCAAATTTTTTGTCAAATAGTAAGCTCCAAGTAAATGATAGTTCTTATGGAAGGAGTGGGGACAAAGTATTTTAGGATACTTATGCATTTCAGAGTAGTATTGATAGTCATATTACATATATTGCTTTATCTGAGTCTTGAAATTTGAGAGGGTTAAATTAAATTAATTAGATTAGGCTAGAGCTCTAGGCCAGTTCAAAAGCTCATGATGAAATTCCGATTCACATTATGGTTACCACCAAGACACAGACTGTAAAAGGATTTTGACAGAGAAATATGATATAATAACTAACTTTGAAAGTAAAATACGTATTTAAATTAGTTTTCGAATGAAGCAGGAGAAAATCAATATGTCAAATTTGAGTTCTTTAACTGATTTTTATTGCAATCTATACATGTTAAAAAGACTTTGGTCATAATGTGCTAATGAGTTCTAATAATTAAAGTGCTTAAAATAATAAGTGACGTATCATGTAAAAGCCCTGTATGCATTATTCACTGTTGGTAATTGAAACTTTGTCAACAATAGATTGTTGATTTTAGTGTTTGTCCTGGATTAATTATACCTTTAAGTTTCCTGTGGGGTGAAAAATAGATATAAATATAATTTTAAATTTGCAATGTAGATACCTATGAAATCATTCTATAGCCACTTTATAAGATAATAATTGAAACTTCCCTACCATAGAGTCTGTTTCAGCTAGAAAAAATCGGGACATCTATTTACCCCACTACTTAAATAATAATAATATTTATATTGTGTTGATATTCTGGCAAGTTTGCTAAGAAATACTGTAACTGACCAATTGGTTCTCCTTGTCCACTACCTAGACAGAATCAATTTGTCAAGACAAGAAAATTGCAATGGAGAGGGTGTAATTCATGCAGAGCTGGGTGTGCTGGAGACCAGAGTTTTATTATTACTCAAGTCAGTCTTCCCTAAAATTCGAGGATCAAAGGTTTTAAAAAGAATTTGGCTGGAAAGTGGGGCATGCTGATTGGTCAGGTTGGAGATGGAATCATAGGGGGTTGAAGTGAGGTTTTCTTGCTGTCTCCTGTTCGTGGGTGGGATGCCAGAACCGGTTGAGCCATATTACCAGTCTGGGTGGTGTCAGCTGATTCATGGAGTGGAGGGTCTGCAAAATATCCCATGCACTTATCTTAGGTTTTACAGTAGTGATGATATCCCCAGGAGCAATTTGGGAAGGTTCAGATTGTTGGAGCCAGAGGCTGCATGACCCCTAAACTGTAATTTCTAATTTTGTAGCTTTTTTAAGCTACTTTGTTTGTCCCTCAAAGGCAGATCCCCAGGCAAAAAGGGGGTCATTTTGGGAAAAGGCTATTAACAATTTTGTTTCAGAGTCAAACCATTAACTCAATTTATTCTGAAAGTTAGTTCAGCCTACACCCAAGAATGAACAAGGACAGCTTAAAGATTAGAAGCAAGAGAGATTTGGTTAGATCTGATCTCTTTCACTGTCATAATTTCCTCAGTTATAATTTTCACAGAGGCAGCTTCAGTCCCTACAATCCTAGGGTTAGGCTGTGCCCGACCCAAATCTCTTCTTGAATTGTAACTCCCACAGTTTCCACATTCGTGGGAGGAACCTTGTGCGGGGGTGACTGAATTATGGGGGCAGGTCTTTCTTGTGCTGTTCTCATGACAGTGAATGAGTCTCACGAGATCTGATGGTTTTAAAAATTGGAGTTTCCCTGCACAAGCTATCACTTTGTCTGCCACCATCCATGGAAGATGTGCCTTGCTCCTCCATACCTTCTGCCATGATTGTGAGGCCTCCCTAACCATGTGAAACTGTAAGTTCATTAAACCTCTTTTTCTTCGTAGTCTTGGGGCTATCTTTATCAGCAGAATGAAAACAGACTAATACAATCATGTATACTTACTTATGATGACAAACTGAAGCAATGTAAAAATAAAATTATTTTTCATAACAGGAGACAAATGTGTATTTTTATAATAATAATACAAACAAAACAGAAATTGCGTACGCCTCCCAGATTCAAGAGATTCTCCTGCCTCAGTCTCCCGAGTAGTTGGGACTACAGGTGCACGCCACCATGTTTGACTAATTTTTGTATTTTTAGTAGAGATGGAGTCTTACCACGTTAGCCAGGCAGGTGTTGAACTCCTGACCTCAGGTTATCTGTCTGCCTCGGCCTTCCAGAGGGCTGGGTTTACAGACGTGAGCCACCGCGCCTGGCTGGAATCTATGAATTTCTAAAGTGAAACTTATGCAATAATCTTACACGTGGCAGCATCATTTGGTGCTCAGTAAATAATGCATAAAGTTCTCCATTTCTCAGCTTTCTTTTCAGTAAAGTGAGGGCAGTTCGTCTATTTCTGGTCATATTGTTAGTCACATCTAGGCCAAGGCCATCTAAAGCTGGTATGCTGCATGCATTCCTTTATTTCTCTTCAGTGACAACCTCAGAAGCTATATAATACAGATGGCACTATTACAAGGTGGCAGATTATTTTTCAGGCTGGGTCCATGAATAATACTGTGGAACAGCCACTCACTGACCTGTGGCAAATATGTAATGTGGATGAAAAATAAACTTTTATTGTATTAAACCACTGAGATTTCAAGATTAACTTTTTAGTGCACCAAAGCCTATCATTTCATGTTTAACATATACAACTTCTCTTGAGAGAATTAATAAGAAAACTTAATATATGCCCACTACAGATACAATAGTTGACCAACACTGTTAGAATGGATGGGGAGAACATTGATACATTGCTGGTGAGCATGTGAATTGGTATAACAATTTCAAAAAGATTTAGAATTATCTAGTAAATTTAATATATTCCTAAAGCCTAGCCTATCAATTCCACTCCTAGGTATATAGTCTTAAAGAAATAGCTACACATGTTTACCAGGATTCATCTATAAGAATGTTCACAGAAGCATCATTCACATTACCTAAACTTGGGGAGTAATATGAATGTTCATAAATAATAGACTATATAAAGTTGTTCTGGTGCTGTTCTCGTGATAGTGAATGAGTCTCACGAGATCTGATGGTACATTTCAATCCTGCCTCCCAAAATTCAAATTTTTTGTCAATTGTAATTTTTATGAATGAGAATGAATAAGCTAGTTTCAAACAATAATATGAATATATGATGCAAACAATATTCATGGAAAGAAGCAGGTATATATACAAAAAAACATACTTTTTGGAGGGCAAATGGAAAACCATGAAATTGCATTGATATGTATTTCAAAAACAGGTAAAACTATGCTTTCAAAGGCTCCATCAATCAGCAAAAATATGTAAAGAAAACCAAGGAAATTGTTACCAGAAATGTCACCATTTTTTGGAGGTCATGGCAGGTAGTTGATATCTGTGTGGGGGAAATGTGCTATAAGTAGGAAGAGAGTCACATGTCTTCTGTGGTGCTGGAAATGTTCCATTTCTTGACCTATGTGGTGATCATGCAGATTTTCATTTTAAAACTCTTTATTATACTGTATATGTATATTTTACATACTATTCTCAACCTATGATATATTTCAAAATTATAAATGTCAATACACATATTATATACCAAATTGTAAATGTTTAATATTGAAGGAAATAAGTAGAGGCTGAAAGAGTTTTATGGTGCATTCTAGAAAATGTTAAGATTTCAGTGAGGAAACTTTTAAAAGTGATTCTGATGAAGGGTTAGAAAAAAAAGAGTTGTAAACAAAACTGCTGCTTCTTAGAAAATTTATCAGTAGGCTGGCCTGGTGGCTGACACCTGTAATCACAGCACTTTGGGAGGTGCAGGTGGACAGATCACCAGATGTCAGGAGATTGATAGCAGCCTGACCAACACAGTGAAACCCAATCTCTACTAAAAATACATGATTTAGCGGGGCATAGTGTCATGTGCTTGTAATCCCAGCTACTCAGGAGGCTGAGTCAGGAAAATCACTTGAACCCAGGATGTGGAGATTGCAGTGAGCTGAGATGGTGTCACTGCACTCCATCCTGGGCAACAGAGTGAGACTCCATCTCAAAATAAATAAATAAATAAACAAACAAACAAGGAAAAAAAAAATAAGAAAATTTATCAATACATATGTACAGAATGTTGGTGGAAATACGAACCATAAAGTGATGTTTGGTTATGTGAATAAGTTTTTTAGTGGTGATTTGTGAGATTTTAGTGCACCCTTCACCCGATCAGTATACACTGCACTCAATTTGTAGTCTTTTGTCCCTCACCCACTTCCCACCCTTTTCCTCAAGTCTCCAAAGTCCATCGCATCTTTCTTATGCCTTTGCATCCTCATAGCTTAACTCCCCCTTATAAGTGAGAACATACAATGTTTGTTTTTCCATTCCTGAGTTACTTCACTTATAATAATAGTCTCCAATCTCATCCAGGTTGCTGTGAATGTCATTAATTCATTCCTTTTTATGGCTGAATAGTATTCAAATATAAATATAAATATATTATATATATATATATATCTCACAGTTTCTTTATCCATTCAGTGATTGATGGGCATTTGGGTTGGTTCCACATTTTTGCAATTGCAAATTATGCTGCTATAAACATGCTGGTGCAAGTATATTTTTTTCATATAATTACTTCTTTTCCTCTGGGTAGATACACAATAGTGGAATTGCTGGATCAAATGGTAGTTCTACTTTTAGGTTTCTAAGGAATCTCCACACTGTTTTACAGAGTGGTTGAACTAGTTTACATTCCCACCAGCAGTGTGAAGGGTATCCTGTTCACTAATTTCACACCAACATCTATAATGTTTTTTTATTCTTTGGTTATGGCCATTCTTGCAGGAGTAAGGTGGTATCACATTGTGTTTTGATTTGCGTTTTCCTGATTATTAGTGATGTTGAGCATTTCATCATATGTTTGTTTACCATTTATATATCTTTTGAGAACTGACAAGTCATATCCTTAGCCCACTTTTTGATGGGATTTTTTTTTTCTTTTTTTCTTGCTAATTTGTTTGAGTTCATTGTAGAGTCTGGATATTAGGTCTTTGTCACATGTATATATTGTGTAGATTTTCTTCCACTCTGTGGGTTGTCTGTTTACTCTGCTGACTGTTCCTTTTGCCATGCAAAAGGTCTTCAGTTTAATTAAGTCCAAGCTATTTATTGTTGCTTTATTACATTTGCTTTTGGGTTATTGGTCTTGAAATCCTTGCCTAAACCAATGTCTAGAAGGGTTCTTCCAATGTTACTTTCTAGAATTTTTATAGTATCAAGTCTTAGATTTAAGTTCTTGATTCATCTTGAGTTGATTTTTGTATAAAGTGAGAGATGAGAATACAGTTTCATTTTCCTACGTGTGTCTTTTCAATTATCCCAGCACCATTGGTTGAATAGGGCGTCTTTTCCCCATTTTATGTTTTTGTTTGCTTTGTCAAAGATCGATTTGCTGTAAATATTTGGGTTTATTTCTCGGTTATCTATTCTTTTCCATTAGTCTGTGTGCCCATTTTTATACCTGTACTATGCTGTTTTGGTGACTGTGACATTGTAGTATAGTTTGAAATTGGGTAATGTAATGTCTTCAGATTTGTTCTTCCTGCTTAGTCTTGTTTTGTCTATGAAGGCTCTTTTTTGGTTCCATATGAATTTCAGGATTGTTTTATTTCTAAATCTGTGAAGAATGATGGTGATATTTTGATGGGAATTGCATTGAATTTGTAGATTGCTTTTGGCAATATGGCCATTTTCACAATATTGATTCCACCCATCAATGAGCATGAGATATGTTTCTATTTGTTTGTGTCATCTGTGATTTCTTTCAGCAGTGTTTTGTAGTTTTCTTTGTAGAGGCCTTTCACCTGCTTGGTTAGGTATATTCCTTTCTCTTTTTTTTTGCGGCTATGATAAAAGGGATTGAGTTCTTGATTTGATTTTCAGCCTGGTCACTGTTGGTATATAGAAGAGCTACTAGATTGTGTACATTAATTTTGTATCTGGAAACTTTGCTGAATTCTTTTATCAGTTCTAGGAGTTTCTGAAGGAATCTTTAGAATTTTCTAGGTAAACAATCATATCATCAGCAAACAGTGACAGTTTGACTTCCTCTTTACCGGTTTGGACGCCCTTTATTTCTTTCTCTTGTCTGATTGCTCTGTCTAGGACTTCCAGTATCATGTTCAAGAGGAGTTTTGTCTACCACATAGTCAAAGTAAAATTGCTACCAATCCTATTGGCAGTATTCCACAAGACAGAGAAAGAAGGGACCCTCTCTAGATCATTCTATGACACCAGAATCACAAAAGTACCCAAACCAGGAAAGGAAATAACCAAAAAAGAAAACTACAGACCGATATCCTTGATGAACACAGATGCTAAAATCTTTAACAAAATAATAGCTAACCAAATCCCAAAACATAACAAAAAGACAATTCACCATGATCAAGGGAGTTTTATACCAGGGATGCAGGGAGGGTTTAACACATGCAATTCAAAAAATGTGATACACTGCATAAACGGAATTAAAAACAAAAATCACATGATCATCTCAATAGATGCAGTAAAAGCGTTTGACAGAAGTCAGCATCCCTTTATGACTAACGCACTCAGAGAAATTGGCATGCGAGAGACATAGCTAAATTTAATAAATGCCGTCTATGACAAACCCACAGCCAACATAATACTGAATGGAGAAAAGTTGAAAACATTATTTCTGAAAATTGGAACAAGTGTATTTATTTTAAAATTATTGTTTTGAAATCTTTGTCAGATCATAGCAGAAAATTCATTTTTTCAAAAATATATTTATGTACCAATTAATTGTTATGTGTTATATTTTTCTTTCTGTTAAATTTATTAATGAGTTTTTGAAATGCAGGTTTTCCAATCTCATTTTGAGTATACAATATAACATCTTTAATATAAAATAACATATCACAAGCACAGAAGCTACTCCTTATATGTTTTCATCTATGCTCTCTAAACCTAACTTGAAAACATTTTAAATGCTTTATGTTTTCCTCATGCTGACCTTTATCTTTTCTCTCATTGTCTTCAATGTTTTTGAAACTTTAAAAAAATTACATTTGATAAAACTACTTTTCTCTCTTTTTGTTTTTATGTCTTTATTAAGCCACAGACCAATCTTTACAGCTGAATTACTGTGGCTTTGATGAAATTGCCTTCTTTTTTATAGGAATGGTTTATTGTTTATTTTCTAGATATTCATATTTTAACACCAGTAATGACACTTGGTATGTTTAATATAAAATAATTATGTGAATGTATACCTCAGTAGAACTCAGGTTTCCTATTTTCTGTTTTTATACATTTTTAATAGGTCATAATGCATTTTATATGGTAATTAATCATTTCCTAAACTGCTAATGTGTGCAGTGGCATACCTATCTAGAATATTTGATATCTGGAGTAGGTCCTGTTTTATCAGCTCCCACTTCTATTTAATAAAATCATTTTAATCAATCATGAGACAAAGCACCAGTCAACAATAAAATAAAGAATATAGGACCAAAAATAACCGAAGTAACACATTATTACTCTTTTATTGTATCCATGTAGTTTTTGAAATACAAATAGATACTGATAGTGAAATTTTATTTCTTTAAATTTTAAAGAAAAATATAAACTCCAAGTGGTTCCATAGAATGACAAAATTGAACATTGTAATTTAAAATCTACTGATTAATTACAGGAATATATGACATCACATATGTTAAAGCAAACTAAATATGGCCTGAAAATAACTCCATACTTCTATATTTGAATTCTTGTGGATGAACTGTAACCTAGCATAATAGTCAGACAAAATTGAAAACCTAACTTAGTAGTATATACCTGTAACAATAGCTGAGTGTTGGCCAATCCCAGTAGTCATACTTCAATCACTCATAAACTGTTGAATGTTCAAACTGCATTCAAATAAGGCAAATGCTGAGTTGTAACCAATCTCACTGCTTCTGTACCTCACTTCCAATTCCTGTACGTCACTTTACCTTTTTGTCTATAAATTTGTTCTGACCACGAGGCACCCCTGGAGTCTCTCTGAATTTGCTATGATTCTGGAGGCTGCCCAATTAGCGAATCATTTATTGCTCAATTAAACTCTTTTAAATTTAATCTGGCTGAAGTTTTTATTTTACTATATAGAAACAAATCTAATAGAGTTTACACATGCTAGGACAACCTGTATAACTAGATCTCTGAATTAACTTCCACATAGAATATAATGTTTATGAAAGTATAAGTGATACAAACAAGCTGATTTTACAGAGAGAGACGTATATAGGTAGATGAAGATATATAGATATGTACTTAAAATTCAACATAAGCAGCAGCAATTGTTTAGCATTTTGACCCACAAATGCTTTTCTCTGGAAGTGTTGTTTATTGTAGATGTCGTTCAGAATTGTCTTCACATGATAATAATTAAAAGCTGTTTGAATTTTAATTAGCTTTGTTTTTCCTTTATAATTACTTATAATAAACTCCCTTAGTAATTGTGTCTAGTTCAATCTTTCCCACTACCATTGCTATGCCATTATTTTGTACAAATTCTTCTTGTAGCTATTACTATGTAACAAAATGTCTTTCTTTCTTTCTTTCTTTCTTTCTTTCTTTCTTTCTTTCTTTCTTTCTTTCTTTCTTTCTTTCTCCTTCCTTCCTTTTTATTTCTCTTTCTCTCTTTCTTTCTTTATTCTTTCTTTCTCCTTCCTTCCTTCTTTTTCTTTCTTTCTTTCCTTCTTTCTTTCTTTCTCCTTCCTTCTTTCCTTTCTTTTTCTTTCTCTTTCTTTCCTTCTTTCTTTCTTTCTTTTTCTTTCTTTCTCCTTCCTTCCTTCCTCTTTCTTCCTCTTTCTTCTTCTTTCTTTCTCTCTTTCTTTTTTCTTTCTTTCCTTCTTTCTTTCTTTCTTTCTTTCTTTCTTTCTTTCTTTCTTTCTTTCTTTCTTCCTTTCTTTCTTCCTTTCTTCTTTCTTTCTTTCCTTTCTTCTTCCACTCTTTTTTTCCTTCTCCTAAGGATATACTTCAGCATATTCAAATCCCTGATATGTCCTAAAGTAAATAAACATATTTAACTTTACATAACCAAGCTAGTTTGCATGTATTAAAATACTAAACACCTGCCATGTAATATACTTGATTTCCCCAGTAACTCAATTAGTTATATACACTATTGTTACTGATATTTTACTGATGAGTAAATTAAAACTTATTGAAATTAAAATTTCAAACATTAAACAGCTAGCAATTGTTTTTAATCTAGCATTTTATTTACTTTGTTAAGCACTAACCACTTCTTTCCTCCACCCACAGCAGATCTGTAAAGAATCTATGCATATGAGAGATTAACCATGATTGAAGAGGCACAGAAATCATTGTGGAAACATGATATTAGAAATAACCACTTGCATTAAAATTTCTGGAAAAGTTAAATTATAGAGGGGGATAAAATTACTATCCATAATAATAACCATAATATAACCATAATAATCACATAACCATAATAATCGCACCACATAATAAGTAGTGGTCTGAGTAGGCAGATCACAGATTGCAAGAAAAGCCCAGAGATTATATGTGCCTGGCTACTGAACTGAACCCAGGAAGAAGGAGCTCTGTGGAGAGGTCTCTTGAAGATATTGCCTCTAAGTGAATGGTAGTCAAGTACTTGGTGGCACCATTCATGAAAGGATAATAAAAATTTTGAGAAAATACACTGGAAAATGGAGACCACTAGACATAAGTTTCCATTTATCACTTTGTCATTTTTCCAGTATTTTCAAAAGTATTGGTTCTTCTTCATTCCTGCTTTTCAAATCTCACAAAAGATCTGTTTTTGGCTAACTCTAATCTGATATATTTTTGCAATGTGAATCTGAGACACATAGTTCCTAGCTTAGCCAAGTTGACAAAGTACAGTGTAGTATATATAACCCTATGGAATGATTTTCCATGGAAGGAAGGTACAGTACCAAAAATGTCAATTTTATATATTGTTTTTTAAAATGTTTTCCAAATCACAGACTTTATTCTAGGTCCTATCAGGTAAGTATATTGAAATGAGCATCTTAGCAATGAGTAAATGTAAATGCTTATCCAATGTCTACATTTCAATTATATTTATTTTGTTCAAAATTTACATTATTTTTATTGATATGATGAAAACATCATTGCTTGAAGAAAAATTCTCCTGAAATTAATGTGAACTGCTAGTACTTATAATTACAATAGAGAAACCAATGCAGTGTAAAGAAAGTGGCATTTTTAACAGTTGAAGTTAGTATCATGGAGAGAATAAGACTAGAATAAAATTATATGTAGTATGAGAATATGTCTAGAATGAAGAACTCAGATTCAATCAGACTTTTTTCTGTTTATCATAAAATAATTAAAATTATATAAAAAGATTACTCATTTAAAAAAATAATTATTGCATTTTATAGGAGAACTTATATGCTACAAAAACATTTATCAACTGGTAGATTCACAAGGGTCTCCCAGCATATACACAAATATCATAGGTCTACTGGAATTGCTACATCTTTACTTTGAATATGAAATTGCCACATAGAAAGTAATAGGTATCTAAACTTAGACCAGACTTCTAATTTGAAATTCTAAACATATATTTTAAAAACTATGTTTTCTTAGTACAATCAATTTCCTATTTTTCCTATGTATCTAGAATGCCATCCCGTGAATGGATTTGTGATGCTGAAATAATTTCCACTTGATCAAAATTGATATGATATACCAAGAACTGTGACTGTGAGGTTTGAAAGTGAAGATAATGTGTGATATAAAAGTACATATGTTAAAAACCTTTTTTATCTTTATAATGTCAGAAACAATGTCTCAATGCTTCTTATTAGGAAAAACATCGTATATTTAAATGGTACGTCTAGCTCATGCTTGTTCTAACATTTTAGTTTGGAAATACGTAACTTGCTTGATTTCACAGGCTCACTGCAGGACAGGATAGCAATTTGCCTCAGCATGAATTATGCCTGAGTCTCACTTGCGTGACGTTTAGAGGAGACTTTGGACTTCTAAGTTGGTGCTAGAACAAGTTAAGACTCTTCAGACTATTGAGATGGCATAAGTGTATTTTGGATGTGAGAAGGACATGAGTTTTGTGAGACAAGGGGCACACTGCTATGGTTTGAATGTTTGTCCTTCCAAAACTCATGTTGAAATTTAAGTGCCCTTGTAACAGTATTAAGAATTAGGCCTTTAAGGAGGTGAATGACCCATAATGGCTACACTCTCATGAATACTTTAAGGCCATTATTTCAGGAGTAGGTTCACTGTGAAAGGACAAGTTCAGACCCTTTTAGTCTATCTTGCCCTCTCTTTGCCCTTTTGCAATGTGATAACTTTGTCCATGTTATGTCTGACACATCAGAAAGGCTCTTGCCAGCTATCAGGACCTAGATCATTGACTTCCCAGCATCTGGAATGGTAAGAAATACACTTTTGTTCATTATAAATTACCTACTCTCAGGTATTCAGTTACAGCTGCACAAAACAAATATGATAAAAACCAAAAGTAAGTTCTAAATTTAAAAAAAATTTATACACTCCACAAAACGATATCTCACATGGGTTCAGATAACAAAATTCTTCCCTGTTGTTTTTACACCTGTAATTTTCAAACAGCACCATGATTCCTAACGTATTTTTCTTCAAGCCAACAAATAATTCAGTCTCTTTCAATTGGCATACAGTGGGGGTATTTTTACACAATAAAGAATGATGAACTGTGTGTCTGTAAATATAATCTGCATGGAAACAACAGGTGGTGATGGGAAATGAAAAATAAATGCCTTTATTTTTATCTTCTTTACAGATAGTTTTGCAAGGAAAGGAAAAGTTATCCTTAAAAACTGCTAAGTGGAATGACACTTTTGCTCCAAGTATATTATTACAGAGATCTCAACTATTACACATGTTAAATCTAATAAACTTCTAACATTCACACGTTCACAATTTTTTTCTCAGCCACTTATGAGACATCCATATCTTTTATATATAGCTTTCTTATAGCTACCACTGTAAGCAAAGCATAAACATTAAATTATTTTTATAATATAAATATTTATTATGTTTTATATATAGTATATTTTATAATAACATAGCTCTTCATATTTATGCCTGTTATCAGGCTTGGGCATTTTGGAACTCTATAAAAAAACTCCTAGCCCAATAAAACTTTAGCATCTACTTATGGTCACATATTTTCATTACTGTTCGGTCAACAATGATTTTTCAAACCCTTTCAGCAAATAACAATTGTACACACATGGATGTCTATGTGTGGCCTTTGTTCTCAATAATATTAAAATTTATTAAGGAAGAACAGACAACGAGATAAAATGATCTATATTTAAAAACTAATTGATTGCTCATAAAAGTGAATTAGAAAGAGTGGGTTAGTAAGCATGCTTAAGGAAAAAAGATTAAGATGAGAATTAATCACACGTGTTTTGAAGGATGTATCACTTCTATTATTTAAAAGGGAATAAATTGGTATCTAAATAACAGGTGTGTGGTGATTTTACTTTCAACTTGAATTGCCCAACTGTTCATGGCCTGAGATTCACTGGTGTGTGGATTTGTCTGGGGAACTGTTAGAAAAAATGGTGGATAGAATTTTCTGGAAGTCTACTTGAGTAGAGGTGCTAAAAAGTATCCCAAGATATATATTGACAGAAAAGTAGCTAGATATGACTATCCTGATCAAATACAAAGCCTTTATTGTGAGAATTGGTGAGGGAGCATTATACAAACATCATGTTATTTACAGTTTAGCCTAATTTATCTTCCCAGTTATCCACTGGATTAAAGGATGAATCATCTAGAGAGTAAGGAGACTCTAAGCCGAAACTGATAGTCATCTACCACTAATTGTTCTATGAAATACTGTGATACAAGCAAAAATGCTTTGATAACACTCCAATACTTCTAATGTGAAAGGAGAATAAAAACTATTTTTCCCTATTGCAACATGGAACACTGCAGGATTTCCATCTCGTGGACTCTTATTACTTCAGAAGCAGCAGGAGATAATGATGACCAGCAGATATATAGTCATTAAGAATGAGTTGAGCAGAAATAATACTCCATGGAAATAGACATTCTCATTTGCATATTAGATAATGCTGCAGACTCCATAAATATTTGTGCGGCAACTCTGAGATTACTATTAATAATATCCTGTTTGGGAGGGCGGAGGAAGATGGCCGAATAGGAACAGCTCCAGTCTCCAGCTCCCAGTGCGAGCAACACAGAAGACAGGTGATTTCTGCATTTTCAACTGAGGTACAGGGTTCATCTCACTAGGGAGTGCCGGACAATCGGTGCTGGGCAGCTGTTGCAGCCCGACCAGCGAGAGCTGAAGCAGGGTGAAGCATCGCCTCACCTGGGAAGTGCTAGGGAGAAGGGAATCCCTTTTCCTAGCCAGGGGAACTGAGACACACAACACCTGGAAAATCGGGTAACTCCCACCCCAATACTGCACTTTAAGCAAACGGGCACACCAGGAGATTATATCCCACACCTGGCCGGGAGGGTCCCATGCCCACGGAGCCTTCCTCATTGCTAGCACAGCAGTCTGCGTGCGATCTAACTGCAAGGCAGCAGCGAGGCTGGGGGAGGGGTGCCCGCCATTGCTGAGCCTTAAGTACGTAAACAAAGCCTTGGGAAGATTGAACTGGGTGGAGCTCACAGCAGCTCAAGGAGGCCTGCCAGTCTCTGTAGACTCCACCTCTGGGGACAGGGCACAGCTAAACAACAACAACAGCAACAACAAAAAGCAGAAACCTCTGCAGACGCAAAAGACTCTGACTGACAGCTTTGAAGAGAGCAGTGGATCTCCCAACACGGAGGTTGAGATCTGAGAAGGGACAGACTGCCTGCTCAAGTGGGTCCCTGACTCCTGAGTAGCCTAACTGGGAGACATTCTCCACTAGGGGCAGACCGACTCCCCACACCTCACACAGTGGAGTACACCCCTGAGAGAAAGCTTCCAAAGCAAGAATCAGACATGTACACTCGCTGTTCAGCAGTATTGTGTTTTCTGCAGCCTCTGCTGCTGACACCCAGGCAAACAGGGTCTGGAGTGGACCTCAAACAATCTCCAACAGACCTACAGCTGAGGGTCCTGTTAGAAGGAAAACTAACAAACAGGAAGGACACCCACACCAAAACCCCATCAGTACGTCACCATCATCAATGATCAGAGGCAGATAAAACCACAAAGATGGGGGAAAAGCAGGGCAGAAAAGCTGGAAATTCAAAAAATAAGAGCGCATCTCCCCCTCCAAAGGAACACAGCTCATCTCCAGCAACGGATCAAAGCTGGACAGAGAATGACTTTGACGAGATTAGAGAAGAAGGCTTCAGACCATCAAACTTCTCAGAGCTAAAGGAGGAATTACGTACCCAGTGCAAAGAAACTAAAAATCTTGAAAAAAGAATGGAAAAATTGATAACCAGAATAATTAATGCAGAGAAGGCCATAAACGAACTGACAGAGATGAAAACCATGACACGATAAATACGTGACAAATGCACAAGCTTCAGTAACTGACTCAAAAAACTGGAAGAAAGAGTATCAGCGATTGAGGATCAAATGAATGGAATGAAGCAAGAAGTCTAAAGAAAAAAGAAGAAAAAGAAATGAACAAAGCCTGCAAGAAGTATGGGATTATGTAAAAAGACCAAATCTACGTCTGATTGGGGTGTCTGAAAGTGAGGGAGAAAATGGAACCAAGTTGGAAAACACTCTTCAAGATATCATCCAGGAGAACTTCCCCAACCTAGTAGGGCAGGCCAACATTCAAATTCAGGAAATACAGAGAATGCCACAAAGATACTCCTCAAGAAGAGCAACTCCAAGACACATAATTGCCAGATTCACCAAAGTTGAAATGAAGGAAAAAATCTTAAGGGCAGCCAGAGAGAAAGGTCGGGTTACCCACAAAGGGAAGCCCATCAGACTAACAGCAGATCTCTCGGCAGAAACTCTACAAGCCAGAAGAGAGTGGGGACCAGTATTCAACATTCTTAAAAGGATTTTAAATCCAGAATTTCATATCCAGCCAAACTAAGTTTCATAAGTGAAGGAGAAATAAAATCCTTTACAGATAAGCAGATGCTTAGAGATTTTGTCACCACCAGACCTGCCTTACAAGAGACCTGGAAGGAAGCACTAAACGTGGAAAGTAACAACCAGTACCAGCCATTACAAAAACATACCAAAATGTAAAGACCATTGAGGCTAGGAAGAAACTGAATCAACTAACGAGCAAAATAACCAGTTAATATCATAATGGCAGGATCAAGTTCACACATAAAAATATTAACCTTAAATGTAAATGGACTAAATGCTCCAATGAAAAGACACAGACTGGCAAACTGGATAAAGAGTCAAGACCCATCAGTCTGCTGTATTCAGGAGACCCATCTCACATGCAGAGACATACATAGGCTCAAAATAAAGGGATGGAGGAAGATCTACCAAGCAAATGGAGAACAAAAAAAAGCAGGGGTTGCAATCTTAGTCTCTGATAAAACAGACTTTAAGCCATCAAAGATCAAAAGAGACAAAGAAGGCCATTACATAATGGTAAAGGGATCAATTCAACAGGAAGAGCTAACTATTCTAAATATATATGCACCCAATACAGGAGCACCCAGATTCATAAAGCAAGTCCTTAGAGACTTCCAAAGAGACTTAGACTCCCATACAATAATAATGGTAGACTTCAACACCCCACTGTCAACATTAGACAGATCAACGAGACAGAAAGTTAACAAGGATATCCAGGAACTGAACTCATCTCTGCAGCAAGCATACCTAATAGACATCTACAGAACTCTCACCCCAAATCAACAGAATATACATTCTTCTCAGCACCACATCGCACTTATTCCAAAATTGACCACATAATTGGAAGTAAAGCACTCCTTAGCAAATGTAAAAGAACAGAAATTATAACAAACTGTCTCTCAGACCACAGTGCAATCAAACTAGAACTCAGGACTAAGAAACTCAATCAAAACCGCTCAACTACATGGAAACTGAATAATCTGCTCCTGAATGACTACTGGGTACATAACGAAATGAAGGCAGAAAAAAAGATGGTCTTTGAAACCAATGAGAACAAAGATACAAAATGAATCTCTGGGACACATTTAAAGCAGTGTGTAGAGGGAAATTTATAGCACTAAATGCCCACAAGAGAAAGCTGGAAATATCTAGAATTGACACTTTAACATCACAATTAAAAGAACTAGAGAAGCAAGAGCAAACACATTCAAAAGCTAGCAGAAGGCAAGAAATAACTAAGATCAGAGCAGAACTGAAGGAGATAGAGACACAAAAAACCCTCCCAAAAATCAATGAATCCAGGAGTTGGTTTCTTGAAAACAGCAACAAAATTGATAGACCGCTAGCAGGACTAATGAAGAAGAAAAGACAGAAGAATCAAATAGACGCAATAAAAAATGATAAAGGGGATATCACCACCGACCCCACAGAAATACAAACTACCATCAGAGAATACTATAAACACCTCTATGCAAATCAACTAGAAAATCTAGAAGAAATGGATAATTTCCTGGACACTTACACTCTCCCAAGACTAAACCAGGAAGAAGCTGAATCCATGAATAGACCAATAGCAGGCTCTGAAATTGAGGCAACAATTAATAGCCTACCCAGCAAAAAAAGTCCAGGACCAGATGGATTCACAGCTGAATTCTACCAGAGGTACAAGGAGGAGCTGGTACCATTCCTTCTGAAACTATTCCAATCAATAGAAAAAGAGGGAATCCTCCCTAACTCATTTTATGAGGCCAACATCATCCTGATACCAAAGCCTGGCAGAGACACAACAAAAAAATAGAATTTTAGACCAATATCCCTGATGAACACCAATGCAAAAATCCTCAATAAAATACTGGCAAACCGGTTCCAGCAGCACATCAAAAAGCTTATCCACCATGATCAAGTGGGCTTCATCCCTGGGATGGAAGGCTGGTTCAACATACACAAATCAATAAACGTAATCCAGCATATAAACAGAACCAAAGACAAGAACCACATGATTATCTCGATAGATGCAGAAAAGGCTTTTGACAAATTTCAACAGCCCTTCACGCTAAAAACACTCAATACATTCGGTATTGATGGAACATACCTCAAAATAATAAGAGCTGTTTATGACAAACCCACAGCCAATATGATACTGAATGGGCAAAAACTGGAAAAATTCCCATTGAAAACCGGCACAAGACAGGGATGCCCTCTCTCACCACTCCTATTCAGCATAGTGTTGGAAGTTCTGGCTAGTGCAATCAAGCAAGAGAAAGAAATCAAGGGTATTCAGTTAGGAAAAGAAGAAGTCAAATTGTCCCTGTTTGCAGATGACATGATTCTATATTTAGAAAACCCCATTGTCTCAGCCCAAAATTTCCTTAAGCTGATAAGCAACTTCAGCAAAGTCTCAGGATACAAAATTAATGTGCAAAAATCACAAGCATTCTTATACACCAGTAACAGACAAACAGAGAGCCAAATCATGAATGAAATTCCATTTACAATTGCTTCAAAGAGAATTAAATACCTAGGAATCCAACTTACAAGGGGCATAAAGGACCTCTTCAAGGAGAACTACAAACCACTGCTCAGTGAAATAAAAGAGGACACAAACAAATGGAAGAATATACCATGCTCATGGCTAGGAAGAATCAATATCGTGAAAGTGGCCATACTGCCCAAGGTAATTTATAGATTCAATGCCATCCCCATCAAGCTACCAATGAGTTTCTTCACAGAATTGGAGAAAACTGCTTTAAAGTTCATATGGAACAAAAAAAGAGCCCACATTACGAAGACAATCCTAAGTCAAAAGAACAAAGCTGGAGGCGTCACGCTACCTGACTTCAAACTATACTACAAGGCTACAGTAACCAAAACAGCATGGTACTGGTACCAAAACAGAGATATAGACCAATGGAAGAGAACAGAGTCCTCAGAAATAATACCACACATCTATAGCCATCTGATCTTTGACAAACCTGAGAAAAACAAGAAATGGGAAAAGTATTCCTTATTTAATAAATGGTGCTGGGAAAATTGGCTAGCCATCAGTAGAAAGCTGAAACTGGATCCTTTCCTTACTCCTTATACGAAAATTAATTCAAGATGGATTAGAGACTTAAATGTTAGACCTAATACCATAAGAACCCTAGAAGAAAACCTAGGTAATACCATTCAGGACATAGGCATGGGCAAGGACTTCATGTCTAAAACACCAAAAGCAACGGCAACAAAAACCAAAATTGACAAATGGGATCTAATTAAACTAAAGAACTTCTGCACAGCAAAAGAAACTTCCATCAGAGTGAACAGGCAACCTACAGAATGGGAGAAAATTTTTGCAATCTACTCATCTGACAAAGGGCTAATATCCAGAATCTACAAAGAACTCAAACAAATGTACAAGGAAAAAAAAAAAAAAAAAAAAACAGCCCCATCAAAAATTGGGCAAAGGATATGAACAGAACAGACATTTCTCAAAAAAGACATTCAGATAGCCAACAGACACATGAAACAATGCTCATCATCACTGGCCATCAGAGAAATGCAAATCAAAACCACAATGAGATACCACCTCACACTAGTTAGAATGGCAATCATTAAAAAGTTAGGAAACAACAGGTGCTGGAGAGGATGTGGAGAAATAGGAGCACTCTTACACTGTTGGTGGGATTGTAAACTAGTTCAACCATTATGGAAAACAGTATGGTGATTCCTCAAGGATCTAGAACTAGAAGTACCATATGACCCAGCCATCCCATTACTAGGTATATACCCAAAAGATTATAAATCATGCTGCTATAAAGACACATGCACACATATGTCTATTGCAGCACTATTCACAATACCAAAGACTTGGAATCAACCCAAATGTCCATCAGTGACAGAGTGGATTAAGAAAATGTGGCACATAGACACCATGGAATACTATGCAGCCATAAAAAAGGAAGAGTTTGTGTCCTTTGTAGGGACATGGATGCAGCTGGAAACCATCATTCTCAGCAAACTATCACAAGAACAGAAAACCAAACACCGCATGTTCTCACTCATAGGTGGGAATTGAACAATGAGATCACTTGGACTCGGGAAGGGGAACATCACACACCGGGGCCTGTCACGGGGAGCGGGGAGGGGGGAGGGATTGCATTGAGAGTTATACCTGATGTAAATGATGAGTTGATGGGTGCTGACGAGTTGACGGGTGCAGCACACCAACATGGCACAAGTATTCATATGTAACAAACCTGCACGTTATGCACATGTACCCTAGAACTTAAAGTATAATTAAAAATAATAATAATAATAACAATATCCTGTTTGAATGTGTGAGGTAAAAAATCAATAAAATTTTTTTTTACTGCTCTTACAATAGCATTTAATAATATACAGAGGTTGCTGAGGTCTAGGAAAAATTTGATTACACAGGAATAAAAAATATTTTAGTTACCACAATTTTGTTTGTGTAAATGTTGTTGTATATGAGACAGAGAGAATGAGTACAAGCAAGCACAAAATTAAACTTAAAAAAAAATGTATGCTAGGACCTAAAAGAAATTTAAAAAGAAAAAGGCAGAATCTGGAACCAGATTATCTAAGGCCTTGCTACCCAAAGTGTGGTTCTCCAGCCAACAGTATTAACATAACATGGAAGTTTGTTAGAAATACAAAATCCCAGGTTTAATGCCCAAATCTGAATTAGAATCTGAATTAGAATCTGTATGTTTTCAAGATCTCCAGGTGATTTATGTGTTTATTATAGATTGAAAAACACTAGAAAAGCATTATGCCTATTGCCACAAATTTGTGTCTAATATATGTATTATGAATTTAATGTCAGAATTAAGAAAGGTATAGTTGTGATGTCAAAGAAGTGAAGAATAAGTGAAAGTACTCAGAGATACTCTGAAAGAGATAGAAGTTAGTCAATTTTAGAGAAGAAAATGTGGTATACAAACGTCAGAGGAGTGGTGCATATATTAATGTTTATTCACTACTCAATTTGTAATAATCTGAAATATATGTGCCATAATTACTCTTGGTAATTTCTGTGACTAGTTTTGACAAAACTACAAGAGATTGGTGGAAATATAGCTAAGCTTAATTGGGGACCACTGAATCACTGTTTATAAATGACTGATCTGGAAAAAGATACTCCCTCCAAACAGGAAACCTAATTCAAACAGGCTTCTTTAGATTTCCCAGTAAGTTTGGTGTATATGACGTTTTAGCCTTCAGGGCATAAAAGTTCCTTGCATTTACATTCCTCAGAAGAGTTGTTTCACAAAAACTTTAGCAACTTACTCTCAGTTATTTTTATTATTTGTCCTCTTTTGGGAAACTACATCCACTCTCTTTGAAGGGGAAGGAGTATACACATACACACACACACACACACACACACACGGACACACACATACACACATACACACACACACACTCACAGACACACACACATATAAGATTCAGATATGCTACTTCATTTATCTCTTATAAACTTTCCAAACATCATTTGCATGCTGCACTTACTTGAAGAGTGAAATACCTTTTTACAAAATGACAAAATAGGCTATTTCAATTATCTCTAAAACCTGTCAGGAAATTACAGCTTAGCCACATTCTGTCGTACTTCTCCTCCCTGGGAATAGGACAGTTTTAAATAGCTAAATCTCTTGAATTGTATTGCTGTTAAATGTAATTTAGCTATTTACTGCTTTTTCCGGAGATTTAGTTGATGTTTTATTAAATTCACTGATTAGCATATGTTTTATGGTTACCGAAATAGAGTCATAAATAATCAGAGAAGAGCTCTAAAATAATGATGAAACATACCTGTCTCATCTTCAGGTTTTGGAAACTGTTTGTCATACCAATGACTAGAAACTAAAAAAATATATATATATATTTATTTTTGCTTCAACTGTTAAAAAAGTTTTATTTCCAATAAAGAGAACACTTTCATTTCATTTGTTTGAGAAGAATAATCTTACAGTCCACATAGCTGAACAGAGAAGGATTTCCTTATAAAGATTTGCCCAAAGTGATTGCAAAAATGAGAAGACAAGATTTTTATTTAAAAAAGCTATATATTTCTGTTTGTTATGAGTTTCTGCTTATTATAATCACAGTACAGTATTACATATTTCAGTCTTTAGCATTTATAGTACCCTCAAATAAAAAGGTTTCTTAAATTTTTATACTTATTTAGATATGAAAATGATTTCAGCAGAGAGCCTTTGCCTATATGGTACTGAAAAAGGAAAAATAAAATTTTGAGAGTATAAAAATTTGTTTGAACTAAACTTTGAAATTTAATTTAACTAAGAAGCTACTCCTTCAATCTAAGGAGCAAGCACTTTCTCAAACAAAGTAATTACTTTGCATTTTTATCCCTTGTTGGGAACATCTTTAAAAAATAAAAGTCTAATAAATTTTAAATTATAGTTGAAATAAATATGGTGTATTTTTAGGGGATATCGAATAATAAATAAATCATTCTCTCTTAGTTTTATACCCACCTTTCTATATTTGTATTCTGATGTTGTAACTGGGATTTGACAAACCACATTTCTTTATTGCCAGGTGATTTTTTTTATAGTCACTGTCCATAGGAAGTGAGAGAGAGAGCAATAGAGTTTCAGTAGAGGGGTGTGGGGACAGAAGGGAGACTAAATTACTGAAGCAGAAAAATGGTTCACATCATTTTGCCTCATAATATCACAGCAATGTTTTCACCCTGACAGTGACATTGGTTATAACATCAATTGGTTCCAAGTTGCTGTTTTCACTTATCTATGACCAGGCTAACTGAGGTATTTCAGAGGTACCAGCACTCGTTGAGTCTGTCTGATCCTAACTTTTTGAAGGCACTCCTCCTCCAACCTTCTAGCTTTTAATAATGTAAAGCTCTTCATTTTGTTCTCTGAGATCTAGGGGCTAGGAGTTGCTGCCTGAAGCTACTACTCCTGTAATACTTCATAGTCCTTCCTTTACCTTCACAGTTTTGTAATACCTGGTTAACATATTTTATATTATATTTTCTCTTTAAAATGATTGGTATAGTATGTGTGTACTGATTAGATTCAACCAACATATAGAGCCTGTATTCCAGTATCAAGTTCCTTTTGATAGCTCAAATAAAAATGTTTGTTACTCAATAGAATTTAAAGCTTTCAACAAGTATTTGTTGAGTTAGTTCTCTTAGCAAGATATTATGCTAGTTAATAGAGAAATTAAAATATTCAATGAACTAATGATTTGCTGGTAAAAGCAACACTATACCACAGCAGTTATCATTACCAACTTTGGAATCCGAGAAGCTTTAGTTTATTCTCATTTCTACCACATATTTGCTGCATTATAATTTTTAGTATCTACCATTTTTTTTTTAAAGATGAGTGAGAATATTTAGTAATATATAACTAAAGCATAGAAACACTTTGGGATGTCTAAAGAAAAGAAAGATCCATAGGAATATAGATTATTGACTCTAAGTCTTCCCTTCTCCATAATGGGATTATACATGTATGCCGTTTGACATATAACTTTATAGTGTTCTCCCATTGTGGGGGAAGAATACTTCCCCCACTCATTTATATTGGGCAATACTAAGCAACTTGCTTTGGTCAATAAAATGTTAGCATATGGGCTATAAGCAAAATCCTTAAATATACTAGCATAGTTTGACTTGGCTTCTTGTATTCTTTTCCTTCACCATGACAAGAATATGCCATAGGTAGGTGTTGGTTTAAGAATGCTAGGAAACATTTACTGCAGACCTGAATTCAATCTACAACCTGACTCCAACCCCAATGATACTATAGCATTAAGCATTCTGCCTAGGCTGAAGAAGACTTACCCAGTTGAGCTTAGCCTGGATCAGTGAAACAAGAGAAATATAATTATAAGAACAAATATTTGTTGTAGCAAGCCACTAAATTTGGGGATGCTTTGTTTCACGGCACTGTTTCAGAAATAGATGACTAAGAAAATCATCACAGGTTGGTGGGTTGGCGATTTTTGAAATATTACATGAGATAAAACTTAAATAGCCAGTAAATTTTGAACATGATTCATACTACATTTAAGGGTGTGTGTGTGTGTGTGTGTATGTGTTTGTGTGTGTATGTATTTTCAATGTCTCCAGTCAGACAACAATCCTCCTTTAATGGAGGGACTGTTTCTTACTCCTGGATTTTGGAATAAACTGTTAACTAAGAATTATGAGAGGTGAATTTCAGTATCAATTTTCCTACGGCTAATCGACAAACCTTATGATTTTAAGCAAATAATCGCTCTGGGCATATATGATCACATAATCTGTACAGCCTTTATCACCACATCAGTTTATTTTTCTTTCCTTATTTTTAAGTAAATGTTTTAGAAGAAATTTTTCAAGTAAATTTTCCTTGCAAATTTAATGCTTGTGGGGAAAAGAGAGGTTAGCCTGTTACTGTGTCTACCAACTCTTCAAACTGTTTTCCTTGAATAATGGCCTTACACACAGGTCTGCTCTCAGAGACCAGACTTGTCCAATATGCAGCCTTTCCTGCCAGATCTGTGCTTCTGAACCCTCCTGTTCTTTTTATTTCACTGTTTCCAATTTTAATATAAGGTAGGAGTAATAATTGAGCAATCCTGTCTCCTGGACTGGCACTCCAAGGAATTGAGGAACTAATAACCAATTGAATTTCGCCTTCATAGTCCGAATCAACCACACCAGTATGAATTTGAACTCCTTTTAGATTTAAACTGGATCTTCCTAAGATTAGTCCTACAGTCCCCTCAGGCAATGGGCCGTATACCCCTGTGGGGATTTTTTGTGGAGGCTCCCCTGGAAGCAGAGAGACTGCTTGTATAGTACATAAATCTACTGCTGCACTGCCACTTGTGGCGGGGGACAATTGCTGTATTGTGATAACTGGCTTATTCCCTGAGACATTTGCGACAGTGGGGATTGTTGTTCCTGAAAACCCTGAGGAACAAAGGGTTGAATTTTGAATGCCCCAGTTTGTTGCGGGGCCTGAGGCTGGCCCCTCCTCTCGTTTCCCAACAGTGGTTGCCCATTTTTATCAAATTTGGAACGACATTGATTACCCCAATGTTTTCCCTTTTTACATCTTGGACATAGGCCAGGTGGCCCTTTATCTGTTGTTGTAGTAACTTGAGTAGTTACATTTTGTTTATTTGAGACTAGGCAATTCTTTTTTAGATGACCAATTTGACCACAATTATAACATTTTCCCCCAAATGTTTTCACTTGTCCTCCTAAAGCAACCCCTGTGATTGCCTGAGTCATAAGCATAGCTTTATGCATAGCTCCTCCAATTTCATCGCACGCAGGCTTTAACGTACTCTGAGATTACATCTGATCCTGCGGGAACCCTTCCTTTTAATGGCTTAATGGCTGATTGACAATCCGGATTGGCGTTTTCATATGCCATCAACTCCACTATGACCTTACGGGCATTCTCATCGGTGATTGACTTTTGAGCAGCATCTTGAAGTCTTGCTACAAAATCTGGGTAGGGCTATTTAGAGCCTTGTCTTATTGTATTAAAGGAAGGGCAGGTGGTTCCTGGGTCTTGGATTTTCTCCCAGGCCCTAAGGCAGATAGCCCTGATTTGCTCAATGGCCTCATTTGGCATTATTGCTTGTTGGTCAACAGTGCTCCAATTTTGACCTATTCCTAATAGTTGATCTGCATCTATGTTAATTGGAGGATTGGCAGTCCTATTTCTTCGGACCTGCACTTGTGCCCCATCAATCCACCAAGTCTTAAATTGTAAAAATTGAGAGGGTGAGAGTGATGATTTTGCCAGAATCTCCCAATCATAAGGAATGAGTCTATGTCCATGAGCAATGGAATCTAATAATGTTCTCATGTAAGGAGAGTTGGGTCCATACTGTTTTACTCCTTCTTTCATTTCTTTTAGCATTTTTATAGAAAAGGACTGATATCTGGCTTCAGCTATGGGAGGCTCTCCCTCTTGGGCCCCTTCTCTGGGTGGTCTTGCTTCTAATATTACTGGGAATTGCCATGCCTCAATATCTCCCTGTTTTCTTGCCTCATCAATAATTTTATGTATTGCACTACCCTGTGTACTGGGCGGTGCTGCAGGATTAAGTCTCATGGTGGGTGGCTGAGGATATGGCGCCCTGCCCTGTGGCACTGGAAATGTTCTTGGCTGTCCATACAGATTTTCTGGGAGCTGTCGATACTGCAGTTCAGCTGGCGGCCAGTATTGATAGGCTACTGGTGGCTGGATCTTACTTTCTACCTGCTGATATTGTGGACACTGTATTTGGAGCATTGCCATGACAGAGACTCTTTCTTTTTCTATTTGATCTTCATTTGGAGTTTGTATTTGTTTAACCTGCATTTGAGGTTCTAAGGTTGCAGGCATCTGAGCTGTTGTAAGAGGAGTTGGCCATCGTGGTTTAGACTCTGATGGCTCTGCTAATTCTGGATCTTTTTCCTCTAATTTCAACGTTTCAGGATATATTACCTCCTGTAATTGATTATTGTCAACATTTTGCATTGACCGAGCCATTACCAGCTCTGCTACACATTTACAGTGTGAACTTTCTTTTCCTTTCCAGGATTCTATCCCTGCCTCTTTTTCACAATCTACTGCACAGCTTTTAGGGACATCAGGAATTGAAATGTTATCTTCTTCTGTTTGCAACGGTTCTAAAGCTACTTTAACAATGACCCAATCATTCCATACTGTAAGTGGGATGATTTTACCTTCCCTACTTGCTTGTTTTAATTATTTGCCAATTTTTTCCCAATCTTTTAGATCTAAAGTTCCCTGTTCTGGAAACCATGGACAAAACTGTTCTATTGTTTGAAAGAGCATATTTAGATTTTTGGTAGATGCTTTAACTCCCCCTCTTTTTAAGAGAATTTTTATAAAGCTGCGATAAGAGGCATATTTACTTTTAGTTTGCCCCATTGTTACCCTAGGTTCTTCTGAGCGCACAAGCTTACCACAAGGCTGACTGTAGATGTACTCGGGAGTGTCTCGTCGACTTGTCCTCAATGACCATGCTCCAGCATACCTTCACCTTAGAGAAAAGCTCCCACGTTGGGCACCAGATGAAGGAGTGGCCTGCCCCTCCACACCTGTGGGTGCTTCTCGTTTGGTGGAACGAGAGACTTGAGAAAAGAAATAAGACACAGAGACAAAGTATAGAGAAAGAAAAGCGGGGCCCAGGAGACCAGTGCTGTGCTTACAGAGGACCCACACTGGCACCGGTCTCTGAGTTCCCTCAGTATTTATTGCTCAAAAGATAAGGGAGTAAATCCGCAGTAAGATATAAAGACACATGCACACGTATGTTTATTGCAGCACTGTTCACAATAGCAAAGACTTGGAATCAACCCAAATGTCCATCAGTGACAGACTGGATTAAGAAAATGTGGCACATATACACCATGGAATACTATGCAGCCATAAAAAAGTATGAGTTAGTGTCCTTTGTAGAGACATGCATGCAGCTGGAAACCATCATTCTCAGCAAACTATCGCAAGAACAGAAAACCAAACACCACATGTTCTCACTCATAGGTGGGAATTGAACAATGAGATCACTTGGACTCTGGAAGGGGAACATCACACACCAGGGCCTATTATGGGGAGGGGGGAAGGGGGAGGGATGGCATTGGGAGTTATACCTGATGTAAATGACAAGTTGATGGTTGCTGATGAGTTGATGGGTGCAGCACATCAACATGGCACAAGTATACATATGTAACAAACCTGCACATTGTGCACATGTACCCTAGAACTTAAAGTATAGTCAAAAAAAAAAAAAAAAAAAAAAAAAAAAAAAAAGTAGTGTTTGACCAGGAATAAAATCACCTATATTGTTATAAGCTTGGATTGCCAGATAAAATACATGACTGCTGGTTATATTTGAATCTCAAGTAAACAATAAATACTTTAAGATAAATATGTCCTATGTAATATTGGGACATACTTATACAAAAAACTATTATTTATCTGAAATTTAAATTTAACTCTCTGTCCTGTATTTTTATTTGCTAAATCTGGCAGCCCTATTTTAGGGGAGATTTCCACTGGTCTATTCATGAGGACGGTATGTTGCAACGATTAGTAAAGTCAAAGTATAGGCAGAAAAAAAAAAAAAAAAAACACGGACTAGGATGTAAACAGTTCTGAGTTTATATCTTGTCTTAATCACTGAGAGATTAGGCAAATTGTCTAACTTCCTAAATCTTCAATCTTCATCTATAAAATAAAGGTAATAGACTTTGCAATATCTACCATAAGTGCTTGCGGAGTGCAAATAAATTAGTATATAAGAAATTAAATTGAAAACTAAAGTGATAAAAACACCAGTGGTATAAGGTACTACATTCTCATTTTGTAGTTCAGCTACTATGATCTATTTACGTTTTAATAAACCTAGAGTGAATATGTATCATGCTGGTTTTTATAAAGATTTAATAATGTTTGTCTTTTTGCTTAATTATATAGCTATGTAGCCTAGATACCACTGAACAAATCTAATGTTTTATTACACCAATATTTTGCCAAGTAGAATGACTTTTCTTTTTTATACCACCAGGACCACTATCATTAGTACACAGAGTCTTATTTTTGTTCACTTTATCATCCAGTATCTTATGCCACCAAAACAAAACAGTTACCATGATTTTGATCTACATATATATATATTTACATATACAAATGTGTGTATATAATATATACATATGTGTGCACTTATACATATACATACATATATGTGTGTTTGTCCCCATGTTTCTGATGTTGAATCTTCAATAGAATTTCTATTACAAATACTGGTCATCTATATGTATTTATTTACCTTTAAATTTTTAGTTGACATGACAAAGTTATATGTATTTATGGGATAGAAGGGGATATCTCAATGCATATGTACAATGTGTAATGATAAAATAAGGGTAATTAGCATGCCATTACTTCAAATATTTATTATTTGTGTTGGGAACATTCAAAATCCTTTCTTCTACCTATTTGGAAATCTAAAATAAAGCACTGTTAACTATACTCACATGATAGTGCTATAGAACACTAGAACTGATTTTTCCTATCTAGCTGTAACCTTGTATTCATTAACCAAACTCTCCCTAGTCTCTTCTTACTTCTCTCCTCAGCCTCTAATAACCACAATCCTACTCTCCTCTTATATATGCTCAACTTATTATCATTCACATATTACTGAAAATATGTGGTATTTACCTTTCTGTGTCTGACTTATTTCACTTATTATATTCTCCAGGTTTATCCATGTTGTTGCCAATGACAGAAATTCATTCTCTTTTATGGCTGAATAGTATTTTGTTGAGTATATCTACCACATTTTCTGTCTCCATTCATATGTTGATGGACGCTTAGATTCATATCTTGACTATTGTGAATAATGCTGCAATAAACATGGAGGTGCAAATATCTCTTCAAGATACTGATTTCTTTTCCTTTGGATAAATACCCAGTAGTGGGATTGCTGGATCATATGGCAGTTCTATTTTCATTTTATTGAGAACATTTCATAATTTTTTTATACTGGCTGTACTAATGTGCATTTCCACCAAGAGTTTAAAAGAGTTCCCTTTTCTCTGCATCTTCACGTTCATTTTTGTCTTTTTGATAATGGCCATTCTAACTAGGGTGAGATCCTAACTCATTGTGCTTTTGATTTGCTTTGCTTTAATGATGAGTGATGTTGAGCATTATATCATATAGCTGGTGGTCACTAGTATGTCTTCCTTTGAGTAATGTCTGTTCAGTTCCTTTGTCCTCTTTTTAATAAAATTACTTGATTTTTTGCTATTGTTTGAGTTTCTTGTATATTTTAGATATTAGTCATTGTCAGAAGAATAGTTTGCAAATACTTTCTACCATTATACAGGTAGTCTCTTTATTCTGTTGATTGTTTCCCTTGCTGTAAAGATTTTTAATTTGAAATATTTGATTTGCCTATTTTGTTTCTGTTGCTTGTGCTTTTGAAGTCTTATCCATAAAATATTTGCCCAGACCAATGTCCTGAAGTGTTCCTCCTATGTTTTCTTTAATAGTTTTCTAACTTTATGTCTTATATTTAAGTCTTTAATACATTTTGAGTTGATTTTTGTATATGGTGAGAGATAGTTCAGATTTACTCTCCTGCATCTGATTATCCTGTTTTCCCAGCACCATTTATTGAAAATAGTAGCCTTTCTCCAATGTATGTGATTGATGACTGTGTTCAAGATCAGTTAGTTGTAAATATGTGCATTTATTTCTATATGCTCTGCATTAGTCCGTTTTTATACTACTGAAAAAGACATACCCGAGATGGAGAAGAAGTAGAGGTTTAAGGCCGTGCGTGGTGGCTCAAGCCTGTAATCCCAGCACTGTGGGAGGCTGAGATGGGTGGATCACGAGGTCAGGAGATCGAGACCATCCTGGCTAACACTGTGAAACCACGTCTCTACTAAAAAAATACAAACAAAGAAAACTAACCTAGTCTGCAACAGTTATTCAAACAAACCTAGCTGGGCGAGGTGGCGGGCGCCTGTAGTCCCAGCTACTCAGGAGGCTGAGGCAGGAGAATGGCGTAAACCCGGGAGGCGGAGCTTGCAGTGAGCTGAGATCTGGCCACTGCACTCCAGCCTGAGCGACAGAGCGAGACTCCGTCTCAAAACAAAAACAAAAAACAGAGGTTTAATTCACTTACGGTTCTACATAGCTGGGGAGGCCTCACAATCATGGCAGAAGGCAAGGAGGAGGAAATCACATATTACATGGATGGCAGCAGGTAAAGAGAGAGAGACCTTGCACAGGGAAACTCCTCTTTTTAAAACCATCTGATCTGGTGAGACGTATTCACTATCACAAGAACAGCACAAGAAAGACGTTTCGCCATGATTCAATTACCTCCCACCATGTTCCTCCTGCAAAATGTGGGAATTGTGGGAGTTACAATTCAAGATGAGATTTGGGTGTGGACATAATCAAACTCTATGATGCTCCATTGGTCTATGGGTCCATTTTTAAAGCAAAACCATGGTGTTTTGGTTACTATAACCTTGAGATATGATTTAAAGTCAGTTAGTGTGATGCCTCCAGCTTTTTTATTTTTGCTCCAGATTGCTTCAGGTATATGGGATTATTTTTGGTTCCAAAGAATTTTGGAGATTGTTTTATCTGTTTCTGTAAAGAATGTTATTGGTATTTTAATGGGGAGTTTATTGAATTTGTGTATTACTTTGTGTAAAGTGTCCCTTTTAAGAATATTATTTCCTCCAATCCATGAAAATAGGATATGTATTCATTTTTGGTGTGTGTAATCTTCAATTTTCATTTTCATCAGTGTTTTTTAGTTTTCATTGGAAAGATCTTAAATCCCCTTAATTTCATTTCTAGGCTATAATTTTTATAGCTATTAAAAATCATATTGCTTTCTTGATTTCCTTGTCAGTTAGTTTGCTATTGATGTATGGGAATGTTACTAATTTTTGAATTCTGCAACTTTACTGATTTATCAGTTTTGATGTGTTTTTTGTGGGGTATTTAGGTTTTATAGGTATAAGATCATATTATCTGTAAAGAGGGACAATTTGACTTTAATTGTGGAAGCCCTGTTTTCTTCTATTTCTTATGGTCTGGCTAGGATATTCAGTACAATGATGAATAAGAGTGGTAAAAGTGGGCATCCTTATCTTTTTCCAGTTGTTAGAGAAAACTCTTTCTACTTTTCCCCATTTAGTATAATTTTTGCTGTGTGTTTGTCAAACACGGCCTTTATTGTGTTGACATATGTAACTACTATAAATAATTTATGGAGTATTTATCATGAAGGGGAGGTGAATCTCCTCAAATGTGTTTTCTGTATCCACTGAGATGGTCGTGCAATTGTTATGTGATATAACACATATCACATCATGTAGTTGTTGTATGATATATGACATTTATTCTGTTGATGTGATATATCACATTTATTGATTTGAATATGTTGAATCATCCTTGTATCTTTGAGATAACTCGCACGTGATCATAGTTTATTGTATTTTTGATGTGCTGTTTGATTAGTCTTATAGTATTTTCTTGAGAATTTTTATTTGTTATTTATTTTTGAAATGGAGTCGCTCTCTGTAGCCCAGGATGAAGTACAATGGTACAATCTCAGATCACTGCAACCTCCATCTCCAGGGCTCAAGCAATTCTTGTGCCTTAGTCTCCTGAGTAGGTGGGACAACAGGTGCATGCCACCATGCCAGGATAATTCTTTTTTTTTTTTTTTGTATTTTAGTAGAGACGAGGTTTCACCATTTTCCCAGGATGGTCTCAAACTCCTGAGCTCAGGAGATCCATCTACCTTGGCCTCCCAAAGTGACGGGACTACAGGTATGAGCCACCATGCCCAGACTTGTTGAGGATTTTTACATCTATGTTCATCAGGGATATTGGGGCCTATAGCTTTTTGTTTGTTTGTTTGTTTGTTTGCTTGCATCCTTGTCTGATTTTTGTAAAAAGATAGTACTGTTTTTGTTGAATAAGAAATAATTCCCCCCTTTTCTATTTTTTGGAATAGTTTGAGAAGAATCGGTATCAGTGCTTTTTTAAAAGTCCGATAGATTCAGCAGTAAATTTTAATAAAACTTTGTTAAAATTTGTTTTCTGACCAAACATATGGTCTACGCTAGAGAATGTTTCATGTGATGATGAGAATAATGTGTATTATGCAACTGTTGAATGAAATGTTCATTTAAGGTTCGTTTGGTCTATGGTACAAGTTAAATTCAATGCTCCTTTCATAATGTTTTATCTCGATTACACTGTGGTCTGAGAGACTGTTTGTTATGATTTCAGTTCTTTTGCATTTGCTGAGGAGTGTTTTACTTCCAATTATGTGCTCAATTTTAGAAAAAGTGCCACATGGCATTGAGAAGAATGTATATTCTGTTGATTTGGGGTAGAGAGTTCTGTAGATATCTACTAGGTACCCTTGATCCAGAGCTGAGTTCAAGTCCTGAATATCCTTGTTTATTTTCTGTCTCATTGATCTGTCTAATATTGACAGTTTGGTGTTAAAGTCTTCCCCTATTATCATGTAGGAGTCTAAGTCTCTTTGTAGTCTCTAAGAACTTGTTTTATGAATCTGGGTGCTCCTGTATTGAGTGCATATATATTCATAATACTTAGCTCTTTTTGTTGGATTGTTCCCTTTACCATTATGTAATGCCCTTTTTGTCTTTTTTTGATCTTTGTTGATTTAAAATCAGTTTTATCAGAGACTAAGACTGCAGCCCCTGCTTTTTTTCTGCTTTTTGTTTGCTTGGTAAATTTTCCTCCATTCCTTTGTTTTAGCCTGTGTGTCCTTCCATGTGAGATGGATCCCTGAATACAACACACCGATGGGCCTTGACTCTTTATCCAATTTTCCAGTCTGTGTCTTTTAATTGGGGCATTTAGCCCATTTACATTTAAGGTTAATATTGTTATGTGTGAATTCGATCCCATCATCATGATGCTATCTGGTTATTTTGCACACTAGTTGATGCAGTTTCTTCATAGTGTCATTGGTCTTTATATTTTGATGTGTTTTTGCAGTGGCTGGTACTGGTTTTTCCTCTCTGTATTTAGTGCTTCTTGCAGGATCTCTTGCAAGGCAGATCTAGTGATAATGAAATCCCTCAGCATTTGCTTGTCTGGAAAGGATTTTATTTCTCCTTTCTTTATGAAGCTCAGTTTGGCTGAATATGAAATTCTGGGTTGAAAATTCTCTTCTTTAATAATGCTGAGTATTGGTCCCCAGTCTCTTCTGGCTTGTAGAGCTTCTGCTGAAAGCTCTGCTGTTAATCTGATAAACTTGCCTTTGTAGGTGTCCTGGCCTTTCTCTCTGGCTGTCCTTCAGCCAGAGAATTTTTCCTTCATTTTGACCTTAGAATATCTTGGGGTTGATCATGGAGTATCTTAGTGGTGTTCTCTGTATTTTCTGAATTTGCATGTTGGCCTGTCTTGCTAGGTTGGGGAAGTTCTCCTAGATAATATCCTGAAGTGTGTTTTCCAGCTTGTTTCCATTCTCCCTGTCTGCTTCAGGTACTCCAATCAATCATAGGTTCAGTCTTTTTATGAAGTCCCATATTTCTTGGAGGCTTTGTTCATTCCTTTTCATTCTTTTTTCTCTAGTCTTGGCTACATGCCTTATTTCAGCAAAATGGTCTTCAAACTGATATCCTTTCTTCTGTGTGGTCAATTTAGTTATTTATACTTGTGTATGATCCATGAAGTTCTCATGCTGTATTTTTCAGCTCCATCAGGTCATTTATGTTCCTCTCTAAACTGGTTATTCTAGTTAGCAGTTCCTCTAACCTTTTATCAAGGTTCTTAACTTTTTTGCTTTGGGATAAAATATGCTCCTTTAGCTCAGCATAGTTTTTTATTACTCATCTTCTGAAACCTCCTTCTGTCACTTCAACCATCTCATCCTCCGTCCAGTTCTGCACTCTTGCTGGAGAGACGTTGCGATCATTTGGAGGAGTAGAAGCACTCTGGCCTTTTGGGTTTTTGGCATTTTTTTTTTAATTGCTGTTGATTCTTTCTCATCTTTGTGAGTTTGTATAATTTCAATCTTTGTGGCTGCTGACCCTTGGACAGGGTTTTTTGGGGGCCTTTTGTTGTTGATGCTGTTGTTGCTTTCTGTTTGTTTGTTTTTCTTTCAATGTTCAGATCCCTCTTCTGTAGGACTGCTACAGTTTTCTGTGGGTTCACTTCAGAGCCTATTTACCTGGTTCACTCCCACGCCTGGAAATGTCTCTTGAGGAGGCTAAAGAACAGCAGTGATAGGTGCCTGCTCCTTCTTCTGGGATATCTGACCTTGAGGGGCACCAACCTGATGCCAGTAGGCTCCTGTATAGGATGTCTTACAACCCCTGTTGGAGGGTCTCCCCCAGTTGGGTGGCATGGGGAACAGGACCCATTTAATGAAGCACTTTGTCTGTCCCTTGGTGGAGAAGGTGTGCTTCACTGGGGAAAAACCTACTCGTCAGGGCTGCCTGGATTGCTTGGAACTACCAGGAGAAAAGGCTATGTCTGCTGGTCGGCAGAGACTATGGCCACCCCTCCCCCTACAGTCTCAGGCCCAGGGAGATCCAGGTTCTGTTCCTGTGCCTCTGACTAGAGTTATTGGAGTTCCCAGTGAGGAAGGATGAGTCAGTCAGGCCTGAAGAGGCACTCTGGCTGCAATCTGCCACAGCCAGTATGTTGGGCTGTGGGGGACAGGTCTTTTGACCAAGCCATCCAGCTTCCCTGGCTCCAGCAGGGGAAAAGCATGATCTGGAGCTATAGAGATGGATGCAGCCCTTCCTTTGCCCAGGGAGCTTAGTGTGTTAGGCAGTTGTGAGAGTGCCAGCGCTGGGTACTTCCCGTCCCCTGAGGAGCTCAAATGGCTTAGACTGCAGGCAGCTGCAGCTGTGGTGTTGGTCACCTCTCCCCCTGGGAGTTTGCTAGACTTAAGCAGATTCCTGCTGAGAGGCTGTTGAGAATCTTCAGGGCCCTGGGGTTGGGACGTTAGTCCCCTGTGGCATGGGTTCATGAGTGGGATCTCCTAATCTGTGGGTTGCACAGTTTCATGGAAAATTCACTGTTTCCCTGGCTGGGTAGCATGCTCACTCACAGCCTCCCTTGGCTGGGGTGGTGGGGGCTCTCTTGCCCCATGTGGCTCTCAGGTGGGCTGCAGCACCACGTTGCTCTTGCTTGCTCTCCGTGGATCATGCCAGCCTCCTAGTCAGTTCTGATGAGAGAACCTGGATACCTTGGTTGCTGATGAAAGATTCACATGCTTATTACAGTTCGTTTTGATGGGAGTCTCTGAACGCCACTGTTTCTAGTGAGCCATCTAAAAACCATTAGTTCAGTTATATATAAAGTTTTGGTGCTGCAAAAGAAATAGTGCTTGAATATAAAATTTTCTTTTCAATTCTCAGCAAGGCAAGGTACTTCTATAGAAGGGTGCACCCTCACAGATGGAGCAATGGTGAGCGCACACCTGGACAAAGGAGGGAAAGGGGTTCTTATCCCTGACCCACGTGGCCCCTGCTGCTGTGTCATTCCCCTATTGGCTAGGGTTAGACCACACAGGCTAAACTAATTCCGATTGGCATAAAGAGAGTGAAGGGGTGAGTGCCTTTGCAGGAAAAAAATGATTATGCAGACTGGAGAATAATGAGTCAGGGTGGAGCAGGTAGCAGGTAACTGGGATAAGTCAGGGTGGAGCAGGTGATTGGAATGAGTCAGGGTGGAGTAGGTAATTGGAATGAGTCAGGGTGGAGTAGGTAATGGAAAAAGGTTGCTTTATGAGGAAGTTAAAAGTACATGGCAAAGAACTGAACATGCTGACATATTAATTTTTTGAAGAGAAACTTAGAATTCATATTTAATATTTCTTTACTTAAAAATACTTTTCAAGTTTCTTTGATAACTATACCTTTAAAGTATTTCTAAATTAAATTAAGTGACAGGTATTTATCTTAATTCTAAATCATTTTTAACTAAGATAATATGTCACCAAATAATAACTAAGATAACTATAAGTTAGACATTCAAATTACTATTTTATGTAATTATGTAATTAAAAACTAAAACTAAAAAAAAGTTATAGTATACAAAATTTACAAAAATGTAAGATATGTCTGTTTGGAGAAAAGTAAGATAAAGGCATAAGGATGTGGTTTTTGTTAAAGAAAATGTAATTTTGTCTAGTTTTCCTGGTATTTAAAAGTTGTTTCAAAATTTTTTGAATTATTGTTATACTTTAAGTTCTAGGGTACATGTGCACGATGTGCAGATTTGTTACATATGTATACATGTGCCATGTTGGTATGCTGTACCCATTAACTCGTCATTTACATTAGGTATATCTCCTAATGCTATCCCTCCCCCTGTAAAAATGTTTAAATTAAAAATTATATAGATAAACCAAAATGAATACAAATGTTGTAAAGGCTTATAAAATAAGAAACTTACAAAATAATTTTATGTGTGTTTAAACTAACTAAAATTAATAAATTTATTGTAAGGATTTTAAAAAATGAGCCTTGATCAATGACAGATAGGAGGCAGGACTCACTTGTAGCTTGCACTCGGATGGATAGAACAGTGTGTGGAGCCTCACTTTGTGACCTTTTGCTCCAAGCACTACTGCAGGAAAGTATCAGGAAAACTGAAAGAATTCACAGACCCAATGAAAGAAGTAGCTTTCTGCTGCAAACTCTATAATAAAGACAAAACACTGGGACAAAGCAAGCCCCACCCAAGGAGAGTAGTGCTCAGACATGCCTTCCGCTACCCCCGCTGATGTTCTTTCTCTACTAGCCCTGGTAGCTGAAGACAAAAGACATAATCACTTGGGAGCTCTATGGCCCCACCCATCACCTGAGAAACCCAAATATCTATCCAGGAAACCTTAGAGCAAGCTTGTATGCCTCCTATACTACTGCAGCTAATGCTCTCTTGAAAGTGTCACCTCCTGGCTGAAGGCCAACCAACTCAACCCATTACAGCAACTCACTGAAGAACATCCCTGCTTCAAGAAAGGAGAAGACAACAGCTAATTCCACTGCAGGGAACATTCTGGCTAACCAGAGGTCTTGAATCTGTCCACATGACAACTTCACTGCTAGCACAACCAGCATTGGGGAAAACCAGCACACTAAACAAAACTACATCCAAGGACACTCACAGAGTCCACTTCAGTCTCCTGCTACCTCTGCTGGATCAGGTGGTAGTATGCATACCTGAGAGACCAAAAGACAGATCATACCATAGGACTCTTTGCAGACACTCCCCTGTACCAGTCCAGAGTCCAGTAGCTCTGCTGGGTGGCTAGACCCAGAAGAGCAGTAACAATCACTGAAGTCCAGCTCTCAGGAAGTCCCCTCCTCAGGAGAAGGGTGAGTGCACCACATCAAAGGATCACACCCACCCCGTGGGGCAAAATAAGCTTACCAGCAGCCCTTGAATCCCAGATCTTTCCTCTGACATAGTCTACCCAAATAAGAAAGAAATAGGAAAACAATTCTGGTAATATGACAAAGCAAAATTTGTCAGCACCCCCAAAAGTACACACTAGCTCACCAGCAATGGATCCAAACCAAGAAGGAATCTCTGAATTGCTAGAAAAAAATAATTTAGGAGATTAATTATTAAGCTACTCAAGGAGGCCCCAGAGAAAGATAAAAACCAGCTTGAAGAAATTAAGAAAACAATACAGGATTTGGAAGAAAACACCCCCAGAGAAATAGATAGCACAAATAAAAAACAGTAAAAACTTCTGGAAATGAAAGACACACTTAGAGAACAGCAAAATGCACTGGAAAGTTTCAACAGTAGAATCAAACAAGTAGAAAAAAGAACTTCATAACTCAAAGATAAGGCTTTCAAATTATCCCAATCTGATGAAGAGAAAAAAAAAGAATAAAAAATTGGAGCTCCCGAGAAATAAGATAAATCTAAAAGTTTCAGAAAACTACATGAGGAAAACTTCCCTGATCTTGCTAGAGATCTAGTCATTCAAATAGAGGAAACTCAAAGAACACCTGGGAAATTCATCACAAAAAGATCATCACCTAGGCACACAGTCATCAGATTATATAAATTGAGATGAAGGAAAGAATCTGAAGAGCTGTGAGGCAAAAGCATCAGGTAACCTATAAAGAAAAACCTATCAGGTAAACAGCAGATTTCTCAGCAGAAAGCGTACAAGCTAGAAGGGACTGGGGTTCTATCTTTAGCCTCCTTACATGAAACCATTATTGGCCAAGAGTTTTGTATCCAGCAAGATTAAGCTTAACAAATGAAGAAAAGATAGTCTTTTTCAGACAAACAAATGCTGAGAGAATTCATCACTACCAAGTCAGCACTATGAAAACTGCTAAAAGGAGCTCTAAATTTTGAAACAAATCTTCAACATACACCAAAATGAACCTGCTTAAAGCGTAAATCTCACATGACCTATAAAAGGATAACACAGTGAAAAAACAAACAAAAAAAACACAAGGCATTGAAGCAAAAACAAGTATGATGAATAGAATAATTCCTCACATCTCAATACTAACATTTAATGTAAATGGACTAAATGTTCCAATTAAAGGATACATAATGGCAGAATGGATAAGACTTCAACAACCAAGTATCTGTTTTCTTCAAGAGATTCACCTAACACATAAGGACTCACATAAACTTAAGGTAAAGGCATGGAAAAAGATATTTTATGCAAAATGAAACTGAGAGCTAGCAGCAGTAGCTGTTGTTATGTCAGACAAAACAGACTTTAAAGCAAAAACAGTTAAAAAGAAACAAAGAGAGACCTTACATAATGATAAAAAGGACTAGTCCAACAGGAAAATATCACAATCCTAAATATATATGCACCTAAAACTGGAGCTTCTAAATGTATACAACTATTACTACTAAACCTAAGAAATTACATAGATGGTCACACAATAGTAGTGGGGGACTACAATACTCCTCTGACAGCACTAGACAGGTCATCAAGACAGAAAGTCAATAAAGAAACAATGGGCTTAAACTATACCCTAGAACAAGTGGACTTAACAGATATTTATGCAACATTCTACTCAACAACTGCAGAATATACATTCTATTCATCAGCACATAAAACGTTCTCCAAGATATACTTTATGATAGGACACAAAACAAGTCTCAATAAATTTAAGAAAATAGAAATTTTATCAAGTACTCTTTCAGACCATAGTGGAATAAAATTAGAAATAAACTCCAAAAGAAACCCTCAAAACTATGCAAACAGATACAAATTAAATGATCTGTTCCTGAGTGATTGTTGGGTCAACAATAAAATCGAGATGAAAATTAAAGAAAAAAAAAAAAAAAAAACTTTGAACTGAATTACAATAGTGAAACAACTTATCAAAACCTCTGGGATACAGCAAAAGTGGTGCTAAGAAGAAAAGTCATAGCATTAAATGCCTCCATCAAAAAGTCTGAAAGAGCTCAAATAGATAATCTATAGTCACACCTCAAGGAATTAGAGGAACAGGAACAAATCAAACCCAAGCCCAACAGAATAACAGAAATAACAAAGATCAGAGCAGAACTAAATGAAATTGAAACACAAAAACACAAAAGATAAATAAAACAAAAAGATGGTTCTTCAAAAAGATAAGCAAACTTGGTAGACCATTAGCGACATTAACTATAAAAAGAAGAGAGAAGATCCAAATAAAGTCAATTAGAAACAAAACAGGAGATATAACGACTGATACCACAGAAATATAAAAGATCACTCAAGGCTACTATGAACATCTTTATGCACACAAACAAGAAAACCTAGAGGAAATGCATCATTTTCTGAAAACATGGAACTCTCGCAGATTAAACCGGGAAGAAATAGGAACTTATAACAGATCAATAACAAACAATGAGATTGAAATGGTAACACAGAAATTAGCAAAAAAAATGTCCAGGACTAGATGGATTCACAGCTGAATTCTATCAGATATTCAAAGAAGAATTGGTACCAATCCTATTGAAACTATTCAAAAACATAGAGAGAGTGGAAAATCCTGCCTAAATCATTTTATAAAACCAGCATCACCCAAATACCAATACCAGGAAATAACATAACAAAAAAGAAAACTACAGACCAATATCCCTGGTGAACATAGATGTAAAAATCTTCAACAAAATTCTAGCTAACCAAATCTAACAGCAGATCAAAAAATAACCAACCATGATTAAGTGATTTTATACCAGAAATGCAGGGGTGACTTAACATACATAAGTCAATAAATGTGGTACACCACATAAACATAATTAAAAACAAGAATCACGTAACATCTCAATATATGCAGAAAAAGCGCTAGACAAAATCTAGCATCACTTTATGATTAAAATCCTCAGAAAAATTGGGATAGAAGGAACGTAACTTAAGGTAATAAAAGCCAAAGATGACAAACCCACAGCCAACATCATACCGAATGGGGAAATGTTGAAAGCACTCCCCATGAAAACTGGAACAAGACGATTACGTCCGCTCTCACCACTTCTTTTCAACGTAGTACTGGAAATCCTAGCCAGAGCAATCATCAAAAATAAATAAATAAATAAAGGGCATCCAAATTGGTAAAGAGGAAGTAAAATTGTTGCTGTTCACTGATGATATGATTGTATACCTAGAAAACCTAGAAAACAGTAAAGACTCGTCCAAAAAACTTCTAGATCTGGTGAATAAATTCAGTAAAGTTTGAAGTTACAAAATCAATGTACACGAATTAGTAGCACTGCTATACACCAACAGTGACCAAGCTGAGAATCAAGTCAGGAACTCAACCCCTTTTACAATAACTGTAAAATATAAATAAATAAATAAATAAATAAATAAATAAATAAATAAATAAATAACATACTTAGGAATATACCTAACCAAAGAGGTGAAAGACCTCTACAAGGAAAACTACAAAACACTGCTGAAAGAAATCACAGATGACACAATCAAGTGTAAACATATCCAATGCTCATGGCTTGGTAGAATCAACATTGTGAAAATGACCATACTGCCAAAAGGAATCTACTAATTCAATTCTCATTGAATTAGTCATCAAAACACCATTATGATTCTTCACAGAACTAGAAAAGACGATGCTGAAATTCATATGGAACCAAAAAACAGCCTGCACAGACAAAGTGAGACTAAGCAAAAAGAAGAAATCTGGAGGCATCACATTTCCCCAACTTCAAACTATACTATTAAGTCTGTGGTCACCAAAACAGCATGGTAATGGTATAAAAATACACATATAGATTAATGCAAAACAATAGAGAACCAAAATATAAAGCCAAATTCTTAGAGCCAAATGAACTTTAACAAAGTAAACAAAAACATAAAGTGAAGAATGGCCACCCTATTCAACAAATGGTGCAGGGATAATTGGCAAGCCACATGTAGAAGAAGAAAACTGGATCCTCATCTCTCACCTTTTTGAAAACTCAACTCAAGATGGATCACAGACTTAAACTTAAGACCTGAAATCATAAATATTCTAGAAGATGATAAAATCAGAAAAATCCTTCTTGGCTTAGCAAAGATTAGGCAAAGATTTCATGACCAAGAACAGAAAAGCAAATGCAACAAAATGCAGCAAAGACACAGATACATAGATGGGACTTAATTAAATTAAAAACCTTCTGCACAGCAAAAGAAATGATCAGCAGAGTAAACAGACAGCCCACAAAGGGGAGAAAAATATTTTTGCAAACTATGCATATATTAAAGGGCTAATATCCAGAAGGTACAAGGAACTCAAATCATCAAGAACAAAACAAATAATTATATCAAAAAGTGGGCGGAAACACGAGGAGACAATTATCAAAAGAAGATGTACAAATGGCCAACAAACATATGGAAAAATGCTCACTATCAGGGAAATGCAAGTCAAAACCACAATCCGATACCACCTTACTCCTGCAAGAATGGCCATAATTAAAATAATAATAATAATAATAGATGTTGGTTTGGATGTGATGAAAAGAGAAAAATTTTACACTGCTGGTGGGAATGTAAACTAGTACAACCACTATAGAAAGCATCATGGAGATTCTTTAAAGAACTAAAAGTGGATCTACCATTTGATCCAGCAATACCACTAATGAGTATCTACCAAGAGAGAAATAAGTCATTAAATGAAAAAGGCACTTGCACATGCATGTTTATAGCAGCACTATTCACAGCTGCAAAAATATGGAACCAACCTAAATGCCCATCAATCAACAAGTGGATAAAGAAAATGTGATATATAAATAGCATGGGATACTACCCAGCCCTTAAAAGAATGAAATAATGGCATTCACATCAACCTGGATGGAGTTGGAGACCATTATTCTAAGTGAAGTAACCTAGGAACAGAAAACCAAACATTGTGGATTCTCACTTATAAGTTGAAGCTAAGTTATGAGGAAGGAAGGGCATTCGAATGATACTTTGGGGATTCGGGGTGAAGAGTGGTAGAGGGTTAGGGATAAAAGACGACACACTGGTATAGTGTACACCGCTTGGGTGATGTGTGTATCAAAATCTCAGAAATGACCTCTAAACAACTTATTAATGTTACCAAACACCAACTGTTCCCAAAAGACCTGTTGAAATAAAAACAAACGTAAAAAAATATATAAAATAAAAATTTAAAAAATGAGCCTTAATACAACTGATACAAAACTAAAATTTGGTCTTTTTAAACTAAATTTTTAATATAGTATTAATAAAAGATGGTAAAATATTCACATTTTGATTAAACTACAAAAAGAGGGAGTGATATTTTATGTTATCAGAAATTAAATATTAAGAGTTAAGGTTTTGCTTTTCCTATGTAGCTTTCTTTACTTGCTTTTAAAAACTTATAGTTATCACTTTGTTTAAATGGATGACTATTATTTTACAGTGACCCGTGATCCTCTTTTGATCAAGTGTTTTAAACCTTTGATATATTTGACAGTCTTCCTAAAATCAAATTCCAAATTCTAAATTTAGTCTATTTGACCACAAGCTAACTTTTGGACAATCTAGAAGGACCCATGGAAAGAAAAGTGAGTCATATTAAATTAATTAGGCTTATTTAATATGTTAAAATTATATGGGAAGTATTATCAAATAAGAACTGATGTTTAATTCTGAGTCATATTCGTATAAATTTGTTATTAATATTTGATCTGAAATGCATGAGATTCCTAGAAATCTGGTAAGTCTTTGTGTAATGGCTAATATTGAGTGTCAACTTGACTGCATTAGGAGATGACTAGATATCTGGTAAATTATTGTTTCTTGGTTTGTCTGAAGGTGTGTTTAGAGGAGATTGACATTTGAGTCAGTAGAATGAGAGAAGAAGACCACTCTCAATATGGATGGGCACTATCCAATCAGCTTCCAGCATTGCTAAAGCAGGTGGAAAAAAGGGGTTAAGTAGCTTGCTGAGTCCTCTCACTCTCGGTCTCTTTACAGGCCAGACACTTGCTTCCTCTGCTCCTGCTCTTAAACATCAGACTCCAGGTTCTTAGGCTCTGAACTCTGAGACTTTCCACTTGGGCCTTTGGCATCAAACCGAGGGCTGCACTGTCAGCTTCCCTGGTTTTAAGGCTTTCAGAGTTGGACAGAGCCATGCTACTGACTTGCTCCTCTCTTTCCCTAGCTTGTAGAAAGCCTATTGTGGGTCTTTGTCTTGTAATCACATTAGCCAACTCTCCCAAATACACTCCCTTTGATATATATACATATATCATACTGGTTCTGTCCCTTTGGAGAATCTTGGCTAATGTACTTGGTATACATTATCAGTCATAACTCTGATGTAAATTTGTTGTGTGCTATAAAAATAACCAAATTTCCTTGTTGACTATACTATTGTTATAATGATTTCTCATCAGGCTTTTAAGAATGACCATTTTAAGTCTTATGCATAGTAAATTGCTTTATGCTGATGCATTTTTCTTAAAACTTGTTACAAATTGTAAAGTATTGTGTTTTCTAGAAGATATTGTAGAAAAATAATTTTAATATTCTCATAAGCACAGGTTTCTAACATGTTTGAATTTATAGGATTTGACTAAATTTCAAGAATTATAATAAAAAAGAAACAAACACTGGACCCATAAAATTGCTAACCCAGCACTAAGCAGAATAAGAATTAATTACAATACATTCAATTGATTTAAAAAAAAACTATATTGTTTCATAACGTTTTGTTGAAAATATTGCTGATTTTTTTAATGGTTTGCTTTTCAAATGGAGGGAAACATTTTTTAAACTACATATAGCTTGTAGCAAATTGACAAAGCATACTTTTGTGAGTAGAACCAAATTATTTACTTTTGTCCTAATTCTTTCAGAATTTGAAAACTATAAATACTCTTATTTTATGACAATATAGTGATTTTCATAAGTTCAAAAATATCTTCTCTTTATAACAGGACAATTGGGGACACTGGTGGTGCTACCAAGGCTTTGACTAGAATGTTATATTTCATATACGACCAGTTGGCTTTCAGAAACTGAGGTTGGATTTATGAAGCCCATTGAAACCCTTGGAAAACCTGGTCTGGCATTTTGTCTAGACAGGGTTGCTGGCCTTTCAGTAAGTGAAGAATGTTAGTTTTGACATGCCCAGGATTTTAAGTTATTTGCGAACCTCAAGAAAAGAGATATTCAGCCAACTGATACAAGTAATACATGCACAGTGACGTTGCATTTTTGCTTTGGCTTATTAGCCTCAAGTGGCTTTTCCAAAAGTGTAGTCTGAGGTTTCTTATGAAAATCTCCCAACAAAGCTAACTTTAAAAAGAGCATATATTATCAATCACCAATCTTGCTAAACTTACATAATCAGTCCAAAAATGAAACTCATTTAGCAAACACGCCATTCTGACTGTGACTATCTTTGGTTAAATTATGGGGGATTTAGAGAAAAAATGTTTTAGACAAAACCTATAATGCAGCCATTATTAGGTTCCATGTCATTGTTTTTTAGGTTTTATTATTTACCTGCAATTTGGACTGAATGTTGAATGACTTAATTATTTCCTATCTTCTTTGAGAATTTAAACCAAAGTTTTTCAATTATTTGCCTACTCTTCTTCTTCTCCTTCTTCTTTTTTTTTTTTTTTTTTTGAGATGGAATCTCTCTCTGTCACCCAGACTGGAGTGCAGTGGCATTATCTCTGCTCACTGCAACCTCTGCCTCCCGGGTTCAAGCAATTCTCCTGCCTCAGCCTCCCGAGTCATTGGGACTACAGGTGCCCACCACCACGCCCAGCTAATTTTTATATTTTTAGTAGAGACAGGGTTTCATCATATTGGCCAGACTGGTCTCAAACTCCTGACCTTGTGATCTGCCCACCTCGACCTCCCAAAGTGCTGGGATTACAAGCATGAGCCACCACGCCCGGCCCTATTTGCCTATTCTTCTTATTTGGAATCACTAGAAATTAAAACTGCCTTTATCCTGAGGCCCTACAAGCCAAAGCAACACAACTTGGATTTGAAGAAAAATCACCACAACAGCTTATATTTGGACAAACTTAATAACATGTAAACTGCAAACTAAAAAAACTTTCAGATAGACACTGCCTGCTCTGTTCCAACTGAAAATGAACCTCAAATGCAAAATCTAGACATTTTCTGAATTACTAGACACAGAAACTACTTAATAGACTACTCCAAATATTACTCTTTGTTTTACATTCATTTCCATAGAAATGTCTCCTACTAAAATCTGTTTACCTAGACCATGTAGTGGCCTAGCTTTCAGAGACCATCTGCAATGCTAGCTTCTAAAATGAGACACACTGATTTAATTGGATTCACCTATGCTTAGGAATGAGAGACTGGCTTAATTGGGCCACTCAGCTACTAACTCTATTGTCTCCACAACTACCCATTTCGGTTTTGTTTTTGTTTTTTTGTTTTTTTTTTTTTGACAAACTCTCACTCTGACATCCCAGGTTGGAGTGCCCTGGTGCGATCTCGGCTCACTGCAACTTCCACCTGCCAGGTTCAAACAATTCTCTTTTTTCCCCATCTCCCTTTCCCCTATGTAGCATTGTATATACGCATTTGGGCATCACTGGATTATTGGGTAATCATTTTTTTGTGAAATTATCCTATGTTTATGCATATTAAATAAATTTGCATACCTTTTTCTTCTGTTAATCTGCCTATTATCAGTTAATATTCAATAAGCCTTTAGAGGGCAAAAGGAAGGCTTTTCCCCTTTAAATAAACCATTATCCAATTCTGTGATAAAACTGTTCGTGTCACTGATGAATGAGTGAAGTTCCAACATACACCTTTATTGTTTCATTGTTGTCTCATTCATTAACCTGAATAGTAATGTCAACCAACATTCATGGCAAAAGTACACTCATTTGTCAAGTATACCAAAGTAGGATATGGCAACAAGAGTTCAACAAAAATTTCAAAAACATTCTGTAATAATCAATTGGTGATATGAATTTACAATAGTTTTTTTCTTTATTACTTTGCATTGTGTGCTATGTATCTTTTTATGTTAGTAAAATTATATATATATATATAATATACATATGCTTCTTTTCCAGAAACTGATTGTCAAACACTTACAAGTAAATAATTGAATATAATTTTACTGTTTTACTTATATAATGGCTTTGATTTATTTCATGAGATTATTTTTAAAGTGTGTAGCTATGTGTAATGTAAATATAAGGCTTATTAAGACAACTGGGCTTAAAAATTAAACAAAAAGGTAAATATTTTTATAGATCACTCTTGTAAAGTGTACTACCCAGATAGAGCCTGAATTCATTACTATTATCAGCTCCGATTTATTTTAATAGTGATTTTATAGCTAGAATTGATTATTAGACTTGTTTGATTATTAGATCAGTTTGAACTACCTGAGGTAATTCAATGGATGGTCTTAGTTTATCTTTCTAGCATTGTAATTAAATCGTGTGTGTGTGTATGTGTGTTATGGTGAGTAAGAGAGAGAGAGAAAATGATAGAGGGAAAACAAAGCAACAAAAAGTGTTATTTTGTAAACATCAAGCACAAGTCATTTATGACTGTGCCCCTAATCTGAGGGGAGCCATTTCCCACTTTTTAAAAATGATAAACATGTTTTTTTCTCCCCATATCAATAATTAATTCTTTTTCTAAATGGTTCTTAAAATTTAAATATAATAGCACATTTATTAGCTGTAAAAAAATTACCTTAAAAACTAGCTACTCTTTGAAAACTGCCTTCTTAGAAGGTATCAAAAGCCTTTCATTTTAAAAGAACCCTGCTTTAAAATAAGCTTAAATAGAAAACCTAACCAGGTCTTTAAAATGATTTAAAGAAACTTCATCTATCACAAAGGCCTATGATTGCTTTACTTTATTCTTTGTAAAAGATTCTCCATATAGGTGTGAGAAGGATGAATTATACCTCTGTATGCATGGGAAATACCTTGATCCACTAAATCCATTGTATAGGGAAGCAATTTCTAATAGGGTTTCACTATTCTGGTTTTCTATTATCATCAGAATATTGTAATCATTCTGAACTATCTCTGGCATTTTCTATGTGACATCTTTAAATCTAACATCACACTCTCTGTCTTTGTCTTTTATTTGAAAAGCAAATAACCTACCAATTGTTTTTTAATTAATTTGATCAATGATACAAAGCTCTTCATTTAGTTTCTATCTGTGTGGAAACTCACCCACAGCATCTTTTGCTTTCATGTGATTCCGGAAGCAAATTTTATAATAAAGTTTCCCTACAGGTTTTCAAATGATCAAGTTTATTCTACCTGATTTTCATTGTACTTTATTTCTCCCTATATAATTGCAAAAAGATATGAGAAGACACATTGATTCTATGTGCCTCTATATATGAAGTCTACAGACCAGGTGACAGAAAATAATAAAAAGGAAAACACTTAAACTTAACTGATTATCAGAATCAGGAAAACAATGGTTTAGGAAATAATAGCATTCTGCAATCCTCTGAAGACATGCTGAATCAGTTTCTTTTAGGTCTGGAAACAAGAAATTTATTTTTTCTCAGCTGTTGAATTATTCTGATGTAAACAGGTTTAGTGTTTAAATTTGGAAATCAGTGTCATAGATGAGTGGTTGCCAAAATGTTGTTCATAGACCAGCAGCATCAGCATCACCTAGGAAAATGTCAGAAATGCAAATTCTTGGGCCCCATCACTCAGTCTCTGAGGATGGGACACAGGGGGTTCTGATGCATGCTGATGACTGAAAATCACTGTACAGTATATACTGATGCAGGATTTACTGCTCCTTAGTTAACCTTAAACTGGGATCTTGTCTCATGACCAGGAAGAAGTAGGTACACGGACAAAAAGGTGGGGAGGACAGAATTTATTAAGTGAAAGGAAAGCACTCAGTAAAGAGAGGTGTCCTGCACCCAGGACTCCACCTCACAAATTTGAATACCAGGCCACCACACATGAGTTGCAAAGAAAAGGTTCCTCTCCTACAAAAGGTACAAATTCCTGGGGGTTTGACCCTATTCTCTCACGAAGCATGCTGACCCTTAGTCTGAGCCACTCCACATTGATTTATTTCCGTTACTGTGCATGTGTTAAGGGATGGAATTTTTGACTGTGGGCATATTTAGGCAACCCCCCTGTGTGCAATGATTTGGGCAGGTTGGAGGTGCTTTGGGGGCCCTACCCTATCTGCTAGGCGTTTGTCAGCTTCCTCCCTCTATCATTCACGTTTCTAAAGAGGTACATCTAACTGTGTTAGAATAGGGATGAAGACTGATCTTAACTGCTTCCTGCTGACAGTTGGCGATGTTTTGGGAAGATGGCAGTTAGATCTCCCTCAGAGGCCTATCTAAGGGTCTCCAGTAAAAAGGGCCATCATCTGAGGCATTGTTTGCATGACCATTTAGACTCTGATGGCCTGAAGGTGAGAAGAGACAACCTGGGTTATTAGAATACATGTATCAAAACGAAACAAAAAAGGGTGGGTAAGGACAGCTCAAAAATCCCAAGACTCATGGCACGCCCAGATAGCTGGTGGCTATAGTTATGCCTGCCAAGATTTGGGTGCTTGGGACTTGGCTTTGATTAGCACGCTTGTTCTTATTTTCCTGTATAAAGAAACCTCTGGGTTATGGACAGCCTATTTACTCCTATCACCTTGCTGGGTTTGTAGGATAATTGCCCAGAACTAGAATATTAATCCAGACTTTGACATTATGCATCCCTTCTGTTTCTTCTGAGCTGCAGCTAGAGATCACTGGTTGATCCGTGAAAATAAGCAGGGGTAGTTCAAAGTGTGGGCACAAAACTTAAAAACAACCGAATCTAGAATTTAATGACAGATGTATGATAAATTTTGAAACTTATCATACAGTCGCATGATCTCAGCTCACTGTAACCTCCACCTCTCCAGTTCAACTTATTCTCCTTCCTCAGCCTCCATAGTAGCTGAATGACAGGTGCATGCCAACATGCCCAACTAATGTTTGTATTTTTAGTAGAGACAGGGTTACTGCATGTTGGCCAAGCTGGTCTCGAAATCCTGGCCTCAAGTGATCCTCTTGCCTCAGCCTCCCAAAATCCTGGGATTGCTAGAGTGAGCCACCACACCTGGTCCATTCTGTTAACACTTGTTCTGTTTCATATTTCTGAACATTTCAACTCTTCGTGAATCCTGTATGTTTTTCCTTATTCCAATGTCATAATCTCCAAAGTTACCAGAAACCTGAATTTGAGAGCACCTGTCAAAGTCTTATAGCTAATTATAAATCATCTTTTGAAGAGGATCAAAATGAGACAATTGTCTGTGAATAACAAAATGTTCAGGGTAGCTACAATTAAAAATATCATTGACAAGAAATTTGGTTATCACTGTGGTTTACAATAATTTAACCTTAATTATGATTGATAGCAGCATATACTCAGACATTAGAATTTTAGAAATCCCATATAATTTTGGAACATATATTAATATTATTCACTAAAATGTAAACTGAAGAAGACTAAACATCACTTTGGTAATCTCACATAACTAATCATATCAAATTATTCTGTTTACCTCTCTTTTGGATGCTCCAGGAGCCCTCTGTAGTGTCCAAAAGCCAAGGGTCAGGAAAGACAACCCTGAAGCTAAAATTTGATTTTGAGAAGCCTATTAAATGTTATAGTTTTAAAACACTTAATGTCATGAAATCGAATTCCAGATTACCATGAATTAGTTATTTCCCCAAAAGGATGACTCAGAAATTGTAAAACAAGGCAAAAACCTTTACTCATTAAGAGGGAAAACAGCTTTACAAACAATTTGTCTCCTTTCTTCTCTTTCTTTGTCTTGGCAATTTATCTGCAAGGCAAATGGAATTTTTTCATTATTATTTACTATTGCATGAAAATCTTGTACAAGGGAGAGAAAGCCAAATTTTAGCCTTACATTAGTTTACTATTAACGTCAACCCCAATTTTTAAAATAAAACATTATAGACAATTCTATCCAATCTTAACCAGTTTGACTATGAGGTAAGATTCTTATAATCATTTTACAACCCTTTACAAATTTTGCTAAAGAGCAGATTAGTGCCTTAAGGGAACCTTGTTGTGCTTTTATTTCAATGCACAATTTACAGAAAAATAATATAATACCCTTTTGAATTTAGCTAATATGTTCACACACAGAATTTCTTTTCCAAGATTAATTTTTACAATCTTTCCACAACTTGTTTAAACCTTCAGTTTTATCTCATCTAATTCAAAACAAGCCTTTAACCCTAGGCAAAAATTTACATTTCTATACCTTCTTATAATTTTTTACTAAAAAAAAAAAAAAAAACATTTTACTGTCCTTACACACCTTCCATGTAAATCCATTTTCAGTCGTCTCAGCTACATATTATAATGTTAACACTCAGCAATTTTTAACTTTAATGAAAAATCTGGTAAGTTGTTTTAATTATGCACTAGGTGCCAATAAAGTTTGAATCCTATCAGCCTAGTTAAGGGTGTGGTTACTTCCATATGTCTCCAGGTCTTACCAAGTTGTAAAGCAGGCAAGTCAAACAGTTATCAATGCCAAAGAAGCAGTTTGCAACCATAAAACACTTAGCAAACTTAGTATCTGACCTGCATAAGTTAGACCACATTTTTTATTTTACTGACATTTGCATTTTACCAATAATCTTTAAGACTGTTTTAATTTCTCAAAGATTAAGCTTACGTGAACTAAAAGGTATTACAGCTTTCACCTTTCCTTCAGAAACTAGTTGATCTATGTGCTTCGTTTTCTTTAAGCCAATTAATTAGAGCTCTTTTTTATAGACATAACACACAACACATGTGTAACTACATAGACAAGACAGAATAAGATCCAGTAGTTACAAGATTTTGTGTTTGCCAATCTCCTAATTGGATTATTGGCATCCACGTGGAACCCTTTCAGAGCAAGGCTAGGAAAACATGCAGTTTCTAGGGCCCAATAAGCAGGTATAGCTAAAAGACAAAAACAGATTTTGAGAGTAACATATCTGCTTTCAACCAATTCCTGTGGTTCCCTGAGGAAAACAGGTTTCCCCCAAAGTGGAATCCATGGTGCCTTTTCTGATTTTTCCCAGGGATTCCCAGGTCATCAGAAGTTATCTTAGGGCCTCTCATGTGTGCATTATGAATAGCAACACAAAGTGAAGAAAAGTAATTCAGTCAATTGAGAAAAAACCTCTTCCCAGCAAAACAAGATCCAAGAAGAGAAACAAACGTAAAGGTCTTTTAGACATGCCTATAACTTGAATATCCACTTTTAATTAAGCCAAACTCTCTTTAAGTCCATTTAAATCACTTATTACCTGACTTTAGACATGAAAAGTGGCCAATATTTCTGGCTTTTGAACTCTACCAAAGGTAGCCTTCCAGGTACCCAGAGGAAGGAATATTCAAGATGGTTCATGGAGGGGAGGAGAATCAACAAATGGTAAATGTCACACAGATATCAAACCAGAAAGGACTCCTTACCCATGCTGAGAATTGAACTTGGGCCACCAACTGTGAAAGAACAAAGCCTTAGCTACTGAGCTATAGCATTGGGCGGTGCTCGTTCCCCTTCCCAGAAGAGTCTAGAGTAGGTAATTTTGGGCTTGCAAAGGCTTTTAACTACTCGATGATTTTTAGAGAGAACTATGCCATGAACCCCAAAATTCCTGTTCCCTGGAAGACTTACACCAAGAAGAAGTACCACCACGTGATTACAAGGTCAAGTTCCTCAGGACATAAAACAAGATGGAGACTTCATCTGGTTGGTTTGTTTGTTGAACTGTGGCAAAGTTTGTGGCTGACCAGCTTGCTGGGTCATTTTGAGCAGCAAGCTTATGGGGTCCTTAGCCTGTGTTGTATCCTAAGGTACCCCTCTTAATGACAGAATAACACAGAAAGACAAATTTATAGCACAAAATAAACCAGATTCACTGCAGCTTAAGACCAACCTCATAAATCCTCCTTCATTAATGGAAACTTTACAGAGGATATAAACAATGATCCTTATCATTCTTTTTACTGTTTTGCACAGGGAGAGAGAGGCCAAAAGTCTGACTTATTTTTTTCACAAAAAGTTAAAAACGTTTACCCTTTTGCTGGCCGGTCAGGATTCTGGGTTCCCTTCCCCAAAACTCAATTCTAAGCCAACTAGTTTAAGTTTGGTAAATCAACTTTTCCTAGTTTTGAGGATTCATCTAAGGGGAGTATCTTGTAGCATGGGGACAAAATTATCCATCTGTAAAGAGAGGACAGAAAAGGAAAAAGGAAAAAAGAAGGCATTTTGTTTTCAAAGGAGTCAAAGTGGTTCAGGATGCATTCGAAAGTGGTATAGACTGAAAATGGATTGACTACTCATATAGAAAGAGGGGAGCCAGGCATCCCTGGTTCCGTTTTCTTCCTAGCAAATACCCATGATACATGAGGGAGAAAAGGAAAAGCATCTTCTTTCCTTCTTCCATCCTTATATCCCTGAGTCTTGGTGATCTCGACAGGGTGCTGCCATGGGTTTCAAAGTGGCTTTCACCCACGATAACAGGGGGTCTAAGCAGTGGGATCATACACTCTTACCCACATGTTGCCTTTTCCCTCTGCTGTCAGTAATCTTCAAGTTCCCTAGAGCTCCTTAATACCATGGACACTAGCATGAGCTTTATCCATGAAATGGGAGGCTTGGCTTAATCGGCAGGAATTAATCATGCTCACCTGCACTGTGCCTTTTAACTTCTGTTGTCATCTGCCACTGGATCAATCAGATCCAATTTTCTTTCCTAGGGTTTCAACCCAAATCTTGGAATTGAGTTTGGGACAAAACAGTTGCCTCATGAGTGCATAAACTCTTCAAGCCCCAGGTGTCCCTTGCCAGACTGTCTGTTGCCTCCTCAAATAAGGGAGATAAATGGGTGTCTTGTAAATATAAATAGGGGTCCTGACCTAACAAGACGTCTTCCAAAGGAAAAAAAACAAAACAAAACCTCTCGCATAAAAGTTAACTCCTGACAAGGTGAAGAAAAGGGAAAAAAAAAAAAAACAGCTTAAGTCTGGGGCAGGGAAGATGACTGAGGGAAAAAACTTTTTTTCTTTGAGATGGAGTCTTGCTCTGTTGCCCAAGCTGGAGTACAGTGGCACGATCTTGGTTCACTGCAACCTCCACCCCACGGATTCAAGTGATTCTCCTGCCTCAGCCTCCTGAGTAGCTGAGATTACATGTGCATGCCACCACACCCCACCAATTTTTGTATTTTTAGTTGAGATGGGGCTTCACCATGTTGATCACGCTGGTCTCGAACTCCTGACTTCGTGATCCACCTGCTTCAGCCTCCCAAAGTGCTAGGATTACAGGCACGAGTCACCACAGTGGCCTAAAAACCTCTTATTCTTATGCAAATAGGTTACTCCAACAGGAAGAAAAACTTTTAATTACTGTTTTACTAAACTGAACCCCTGGGCTGGAGGAGGGGATGACTCCTTGGACGGGAAGCAGAGAATGCTGGTTTGCCAGCCATGTGGGGCCTGTGGCCCCCAAGACTGCCCTGGGGCCCAGGCAGTGGCTATGGCTCAGTTACACCCTACGTGGCTGTTTGATGCTTTATGCACAGCAGACAGGGCCTTGTGCCCCAGCTGGAAGAGGAGGTGGGGCAGGAAGGGGCTGTTCTCCCATCCTTCCTGTGTGTGTGCCTGTGGCTGTTGGGGTGGAACATCCCTAATATTGTAAAAGAAAATAGAAGTGCCATTGCAGTCCTGAAAAAAAGAAAGAAAATGCCATAAAAAACACTCGGTTGTGCCGAAGCTGACATTCCTGACCCCTGACAGTGACGTGAGAGGGCAGTTTCCCTACCCTCAGAATAAGACTAAGGTTGAAGAAGCTTAGAAATGAAAGGGAAAGAGATTGTTGGGTCCACATTTTACTTACTCTTCCTCATGTCCCTATACAGGCCACAAACATGATGCAGGATTTTCTGCTCTTTAGCTCAGCTAAATCCAGGATCTTGTCTCATGACCAGAAAGAAGTAGGCACGTGGACACAATGAAGGCTGAGGAGGATGAAATTTATTAAGTGAAAAGTCATTAAAGTTGAATACCAAGCCTCCACACACAGGAGCTGAAGAGACCAGGCTTCTCCTCAATATAAGGCATAAATTCCTCATGGCTCCTCCTCATTCTTTTAGTGCCCATGGGGGCCCTAAGTCTGAGCCACTCCACATTGATTTGCTTCCCTTATTGCACATGTGTTAAGGAGTGGAATTTTTCGCTGTGGGCATGTTTAGGAAAGCCCACTGTGCACAACGACCTGGGTGTGAAGGAAGTTCTCTGGGGGGCCTTCCTTATCTGCTAGGCATTTGTCTGCCTCTTGGCTCTATCAATACCCATACAAGATAATCAACTTTTGGTTAGCACAGTGTACCTTACATATTTGGCACCTTGTTGATAATTTTAATATTCACAAATATTAAATATTCATAGAAGCTACTCTGTATCTTTCCTCTCTAAGGTGTAGTTTTTGTTTTCTTTTTGTTGCTCTGTAAAATATTTAGGTGCATAGAATTTCCAAGAGAATTATTCTTCAATGAGTGTAGGTAAGATGAAAAGCCTATTCATTCATTCTTAAGAAAAATAAATCCTGATCTCTGCAGAATAATAATTGGAATCTAGCAGATTTTTTTTTTTTCCTGTGAACTTATGTAGAGAAGTATCTAGCCGACTTTGTTTTCACAAAGAAAGCCCTACTCTGTCATGATTTTGGTCAAGGAACTAAAGCTGCAAAGGAATTATTATAATATTTATTGGATAATTATTATATAAAAATAAATGAGCAGTTGATAAAAAATTTTTCTATAACTCAAGATTTATGAGATTTCATCAGATATCAAATTCATATTTATTAATACTTATACAAATCATTTTATTCAGTTTCCTCAAGAAATGTATGGTACCTCTGATTTAATTAATTACAAAGATTATTTCAAATTTAAGGAGAATGAGCTTTTAAAATGAAGCAGCATAAATGTTTCTGGTTTGAACCCTCATACTTTTTATGCCTTTCTCACCTTTATCAATTTAAAATGTTGAAAACTTGTCTTAATCCTTCGGTATTTGTTCATAAATTCTCACTAGAATTAAAAATCAGTAATTTTTTAAGGCATAGAAGACAATATAAAGATCATCCAGTCCAACTCCTTGTTTCATACATGAATAATCAAATTAAAGATAGGTACAGTCCATAAACTGCACACAATTCAGTATCTTAAAACAATATTAATAATAATATGAGGACAATAGTGAGGTGAAGAAGGACAAGTACACTGGCTTCTAGAAAGGTACTGGGGATCATTTTAGTACAGTCTTCTGTTTGCATTCAGACATAACTAAACTGTTTACTTTCATATTTTATTACTGGAGCCACATAAACAGAGGGCAAAATAGTTTCGTAAAAACTCAAATTTGAGATCACAGAACATGTTAAAGATATTCGGGAAATGGGTCTCTTTAAAAGTGAGTGCTTCCCTCATCTTTTCAAATTAATTTATATTGCAACTTGGGAAATACGTTTTAGAAAATCTCAGAAATCCTTCCTGAGATTATTTTTTTTTGTTCCAATATCAAATGAAAAGTAATTTTCAGCTCTAAATTTCCACTTATCACTTTCCTTTGTTTTCTGTCCTTTAGCAACTTTTCAATTCAATAGTTCGTTTCTCCTCCTTTTCATGATTCCATACCCTTGACATTAACCTGTGATGTGCAAGCCTAATGAATGCTTTCTGAAGAAACATGTAACATCATTTCAAAGTGTGTCTACATTGCAAAAGTGTCTTCAAATATGTTCAGTGTTTTTCAGGCACAATCTTCAGCTGTGAAAGCATTTTCATTGTTGATCAAACAATGTTTCTTATCCCAAAATGTTCCTCCGTTGATGCTTGCTTTTTTTAAAGACTTGAGAATTTCTCTTTTAGTTATGTCAAGCTGATTGAGTTACAACCAAAATGAGGTCTTTTTGGAGTAAGTAAAATCAATGTTTGTGGTTTCACTTCAAATATAAATAGACCTTAAAAAATCCATCGTGCCATTTAGGCTAATATGAACATATGTTCATATATATAATTAGGTATTCAAAGATAGTCACTCATGTTTACATATATTTTGAGAAAGTATACACTTAAATTTTTATATATACCTCACAAACATATCTACCTCTTTTTAATATATTAAATATTATAATATTAAACATTAACAATCTCCTATAATATTAAAATAAATGATATATAACTTAACAGATTATTGCATAATAGCAAGTTCACTTTAAATCTTATTAGTGTAGCTTAGATAGAAACTTGAGCTTAAACGGAAACTGATTTCAGTACATAATTACCAACAATTCTCTTGTACTTGAACTGTTTCCTGAATGTAAATTAGGTTGTAAACAAGATAGCTCTGTTAGAGGAACCCCTAAGTACCAGGCCTCTGGTTTAATAAATAGCCACATTCCAAGCTGACAACCATTGATAATTACAGGATAATTGTGGACATGCAGAGCATCTCCCACCAAGCCTGCCAAGTGTCCAGATGTCCTAAGAATGTAACCTTCTGTACTTAAAGATAAATTAATGAGCAAGCTTAGGTTAAAAGATTAATAGTCATCAGTATGGTCATTGATAACACCAACAGCCCCTAACTTTAGTGAGCACGTAGACACATTCCAAGTTTAATTATATATCCTTACAGTTTCTTTTAAGTAGAGGCACTAACAAAAGATGGGGTGTTCCTCTTCCTACTTTCTGAGAACTCCCCACTTTGTATCAGAATAGTTTCTAATAAAATTGCTTCTTTCACTGTGCTCCGTGACTTAGTCTGAATTCCTTCCTGCATGAGATCCATGAACCTGCTCTTGGGAACTGAATTGGGACCATGTTTTTAGGCAACACTTCTAGAAGCAGTGCTAACTAATTTGTGAGCACATTAAAGCCGAGTGGTTTTTCTTTTATTTTTTCTTTTTTTTTTTTTTGAGGCGGCATCTGGTTCTGTCACCCAGGCTTGAGCATAGTGGTATGATCTTGGCTCACTGCAAACTCCGACTCCCAGGTTCAAGCAAGTCTCCTGCCTCAGCCTCCTGAGTAGCTGGGATTACAGGTGCAAACCTCCATGCCTGGCTCATTTTTGTATTATTAGTAGAGACAGGGTTCTAGAGGTTGGTCTCAAACTCCTGACCTCAGATGATCTGCCTGCCTCGGCCTCCCGAAATGCTGGGTGTTTTTGCAGTAAGTCTCATAGAACTATATCCTTTTATTGGAGCCTGTTAGGATTTTATGGGATACTTACAAGTAGCAGTGATAATTCAGTTTTGAAATTTGAATAAAAACCAAATCACTTCAGCTATTCCCTAGCCATTCACTGATACAGGTATAAAAATGTTTGCCTTCTATAGGTTCATCTCTGCACAATTTCTCAATTAATGAGAGTAAAACTTTGAAGTGTATTAAACAGTTTTTTTTGTGAATACACAGGAGTTTTGAATGAGATCATGGCCTCAATCTCAGGGCATCTGAAGTCATAATCTGTGCATATGCCACAGACAGCCTTCTGTCTAACTTCTACTGGGTATATTTAGTTTAACCAACTGAGCTTCTATCTCAATTTGTGCTTCCCAGTTCCCTAAATTACTAATTCTCTCCCAGGGCATTGATTTATCTTTTCTACACCAGGCATCTTTTTCCTGTACCATCTGTGACAGTTCTTTCCGGAAATACAGTCATTTTTCACACCTAAAAATGAAGAACCAAAACAAGTCAGAGAAGCCTAGAATCCTTTTGGCCTATCCTTTAGCCCTTTATTCCAACCATGTTCTTCATTTTCCCCACACTCCTTTTGGACCATTTGTATATTGATATTAAACTGGATGACAATTCATTTTCTGCAGTCCCTGCAGATTAAAATCTGCAATGTTAGTCACTCCCTATGGGAATACAGCCAAACTGTTTCTGGATTATTCTCTTTTTCAAGGGCCTAGATATATACGTAATCCCCAAGTTCTAAGCAGAAGGAACTAGGCTACAACACTTGACACTTTACATGCAATGTGTCATTGAATTGATCAATAACGCTATCTAGGAAGGTGTGTTTGTCTATTATATTTTTGAAATGAGGAAACCAAGACCTGGAGATGTGAGGTAATTTCCTCAAAGTCCACAGATACTAAGTGGAAGATTCAGATTTATATTTTGGGATCCAAAAGTCCATGTCCTTTTTATGTAACACTCAGCCTTATGAGTTATAAAAATCTGTATATAGAAAATATGAAATGGCCAATTTTTATACCTCTCCTCAATCTATTGAACATTCTAATTATACTAATATTCATTTGGGGCTGCTGCTATTGTAATTGTTTTTGTTTGAGGAAAGGAAATGGGATATTGGATTTAATTATTTCAGTATTATAATGAGAGAGCCAAACTTGAGGACAGAAAGCAAAGAAGGATAACATATACAAATGATCCAAACAGAGCAGACATATTATTACTCTCTATTATCACATGAGCAATTACATAATACTTACACCTGGAAAACCAAGAGCCCCCATACCTCATGATGTTCCCTTGGGTGTTAGGAAATAATGTGTTGTGCTGTCAACTCTTTCTTGAATGTAGACCTTTGATTTCCTAATCTTTTTTAGGAAATCAAAAAGAGATTTTATGACAAACATTTATCCCTTTGATGGGTACTGAGCTTTATTTCTTATTTTATTAGTAGCCCAAAACATTTTGTACATAGAATTCGTAACTCATCACCTCTCAAAGAGTCAGGCATATGAAAGAAGTATGGTAGTGTGTCCAACAGCGCTCCTTTTAAGTTGGTAATTTGGTTACAGTTGCAAAGAACTTTCTATATAAACCGGCAGCTACCCAGTGGCTTTGATCATACTGATTCAATAATCTTGACTAGTTTACTGAATTATTATTTGCTCAAATTCAGCAGGTTATATTGAAATTCCTTCGTAAGTAAATACACAGCTTTTGAAAACACGTTAATAGTGAATTTGCTAAATATAATAATTGCTATATTTATATAGGTACAATGTTAAAAGAAAAGAAAATAATGGTTCTTATAGATCAAGATTGAGTACTGAGTAGAAAAGTTTTATTTCCAACCTGGAAACCAATCCAGCACAGTATAAATAGATTCTAGAGCTAGGAGATAGTAGTTATGGATGAGGAATGGAACAGGTTTTTAAAAGCCAAAATCCATCTGCCTTTCTTCCTGAATAAAGCAATCTAAAAGCCATTAGGTGGGGCCAAACAAGGCTGTCATCTGTGCAATTTGGGGAGTGAGAGAAGAGCCATGCAGAGATCTGACAGGGTATTGTGATCCATGCATGGCGATAAGGACATAATGGTACTGGGTACTGATGCCACATGCTGGGCCATTTGGTATCATAATTTGATGATCAAATTATGGCCATTTGGTATCAAATTATGACACCAAATGGCCCAGCATGTGGTATCAGTACCCAAGTGGGCAAACAGGCTGGAACGTGTGGTGGGTGGACCAGGGATAAAATGTTAAAAGCAATGATTGGCAATTGCTTATACAGAGAGCAGATTAAGCAAATAAGTAAGTATATTTAAGATAACAGAGATCATAATTTTCGCCGTCAGAAAAGGCAGTTACAGATACGAAAAGGCAGAACATTAGAATGAACACTGTGGTTTTATAATGAAATTAGTTATTGGCATGAACTCTAATCTTTTTCAATATATAAAGAGATGGAGTAGAGGAAGATATAAGTTTAGGTACATGTGTGTTTGCACATACATATATTTCCTACCTTTGTCTGGGAACGGTGCTACCTAATAGCATTGAGCATACCTGCACCCGGATCTTGCTTTCTAAATGCCATTGTCTACTGGCAGAAAGAAGGACTTATTAGAAAAAATGGATAATTTCAAAACTGAGACAGGGTTAAAAAAACAAGATGAGCCTGGAACATTTTGTTATGCTAGAAAGCAAAGAAGTACTCAAATAGTGATGGGAGCATGTCAAGAGAATATAGGAGCCAGTTTGAAGGAGCTTCACTGCCAAATTAAGTATAATTTGAGCCTCAAAAAAAATGATTATAATAATAAATTTAACCCATTGAATAAATAAAAATTCATGAGCCCATAGTGATATAAATAAATGAATAAATTAATCAGAGAGGAAAAATCTCATTTTTAACAGTAGAAGACCAGCTAGTGAAACTGTAGACATAATATTGGAAGTGAAAATCACCTTTTCATTGCCATGATATTAATAATTATTTCAGCTCCAATTTTAAAGCTAGTGGAGAAAGTTTTCACAAAGGATATTTCCACAGTATTAATTCATCTCCCCACAAAACACCTGTTTATTACAAAAGCAAACAAATAACTTTGCAGTGGAGAAAACTGGCAGATATCACCTCAATCAAGTAAGCAGAAGGAACATTATCAGGAATGGGATAAATCAAAATTTGGTGCACTGAAGATGAACTAAGAAGAATGAGAAAAATATGACTTCAGTAATTTTTCAGCCAAAAATGTGTAACTTGAATCACACAGACCCAAATTAAGGGACTGCATTGGTCTTCTAGGGCTGCCATCACAAATTTTCAAACCTTGATGGCTTAACTCAGAAGAAATTTATTCTTTCACAATTCTTAAGGCTAGGAAGCCTGAATTCAAGGTGTCGGCAGAGGCATGCTTTCTCTGAAGGCTCTAGAGAAGAACTTATTCTTGCCTGCTTTAAATTCCAATGGCCCCAAGCAATCTTCGGTGTTCCTTGACTCGTAGACCCTTCACTCCAACCACTGTTAACAATCTTCACATAGTCGGCTTCTCTGTGTCTTTGTGTGTCTTTTTCTTTTCTTTTAAGGAATTAGACCCCATCCTAATCCAGTATGATCTCATCTCAATCCTTTAGTCATTACATCTTCAAAAATCTTATGTTCAAGTAAGGTCACTTTCTGGGGTCCCCAGTGAACGTGAATTTGGGGGAACACTATTCAACCCACTGTAGAGACTTTCTACAAAATTTCTGGTCTGTAATGTTCCAATGTGCAAAGGTAATGAACATCAAAGAAAGATTTAGGAACTCTTCAAAACTAAAGGAGAGTAAAGAGACATGTCAATAAAGGAAACAAAAATACTTTTTTCCAAAATATTGGGGATTATTAAATTAAAGACATTTGAAAATGCAGGGGAATGCTGTGCCTCAACATTAATATTCCTGCAGGTAGGACACAAATCTTTCTTTGCTGAAGACAGCACTTCATTATCCGCCCAGAGAAGGCACTAGAAGCACCAGAGGAATCTGGAAACTGATGTTGCTATATTTACACATTTTTCCACCCTTTAAAAGACTGCAACTGTTATGTCCTTTGTCTTTTCACTATGTAGGATTTATGGCTCTTTGTTAAAATACTATTTATTTAAGGCCCTTAAGCCACCACTTTGAGAGAGAAATACTTTTGAACTGTGGCCTTTCTCATTTGATGGGTGTAGCACGCATATTTTAATCAACTTTACTTGTTTTTCTTTTATTAATTGGACTTTTATTAATTTTCTTGTGTCTCAACTAAGGAGTCCAAAAAAGGAAACGAAAGAAACTGTTTTCTCTCCTACACCAACTAAATATAACACATGAATTTAAATTGGATGTTTCTATTGTTAAGGATATTACTGAGACAACTGATGAAACTTGAATGATGTCTGACGATAAGATATTAGCAAAGTATCAGTTTTAATTTCCTGATTTCTATGGCTATATTGTGGTTATGTAGGAAAATGCCCTTGCTTGTAGAAATTTCACACTAACACATTCAGCAATAGTGAGGCATTACGTTGGTATTATGTTGTGGGGTACTTGCAATGTTTTTGTAAATTTATAATTATACATGTTTTTAAAAAACTAAAATCAGAAACTTTCTCATTTTAGGGGAGCAAACATTCTAAGGGCTGTTGATAAAGTGTTTGTGAGTAAGATAAGAAGTGTGAAAGATGGTTGCATACACCTGAGGTAATTTTGAAGCTTATGGCATCAAAATGCCTCTGGTGTTTATACATCTAGCTTTCTTGATTTGTATATTAGATGCCCAAATTGAAAATGTATTATCTAGTCATGGCTATAGCAGTGTCATCAAGCTAAGTTGGACAGTTCAGGGTTCATCAATAAGTGGAAAAGATTTCAGGTAAGATCTAGAAAAAATCTTGCCATGTGGCCATTTAAATTATATATATGTACAGCATTTTATTTTACATAAGATAATTTTCCTCATTCATACCTTTTTTCTATACTGAATTGGAAGCCTGACTGGGTGTGATGGCTCACGCCTGTAATCCCAGAACTTTGGGAGGCTCAGGTGGGCAGATCATGAGGTCAGGAGTTCGAGACCAGCCTGGTCAACATAGTGAAACCCTGTCTCTACTGAAAATACAAAAATTAGCTGGGCATGGTGTCACGTGCTTGTAGTCCCAGCTACTCGGGAGGCTGAGGCAGGAGAATTGCTTGAACCCGGAAGGCGAAGGTTGCAGTGAGCCAAGAACACGCTATTGCACTCCAGCCTGGGTGACAGAGCGAGACTCCTTCTCAAAAAAAAAAAAAAAAAGAAAAAAGAAAAAAAAAAGAATTGGAAGCCTGTTAAACTGATAACAGGAGGATAACTGGTTAGAGACCCAATAACAATAATTAATATTTAGTGGAAGCCTGTTAAACTGATAACAGGAGGATAACTGATTAGAGACCCAATAACAATAATTAATATTTAGTATAGACATATTTTCTCAATATTTAAAATGTATTTTTGAACATCTATGATTTTCTAACCCTTGAAACATTTTTAAGAATACCCATAAAATAGAAACACAAATAAAATATTGTAAATGTTGAAATGAATTTTACCTTGTTGTACTCAAGTATCTTCTTTTTGTATATATCATTAAATTCATTTTTCATTTCTGTGGATGAATTTATCAATCTTTAATAAATGTTCCTGGTCATTGCATAGTCTTTTTATTAAGCCTTCCATTGAATCCAGCATTTATTTACTTGTAAAATAGGGAGTAATTTAAGTGTTCATGGATTTGAATATGAATAAAAGGAATGATGCTTTCTCTTAAAGGAATCCTGCATAGAAACAAGTCAAAACAAAAATTTACACGCCAGGTTTTCCAATGAATAGGACTAATAGGTTGATTAAAATGTAGAGATCACTTAGGAAACATTTTTTGTCTATACTTTCCTTGGCAAGAAAATAAATTGCTACTAATTATTTTTCACAGTTCTACAGTCCTTCCAAAGTACTCCCAATCATATATATACACAGTGCATTTCAGTAAAAACAAAAAAAGAAATATATATACACACACACAGAAGCAGCCTCATTTTTGACAAAAGGTCACACAGTTCATCAATTATAGCTTACAAACAACGTAGTCTACTTAAAATATGTATTATTTTCCAGTCTGTGGCTTGTCTTTCACAGAACAGTTATTAATTGCAATAAAGTCCAACTGTATCATTTCTTTCTTTTTTTTTTTTTTTTTTTTTTTTGAGGCGGAGTCTTGCTCTGTCGCCCGGACTGGAGTGCAGTGGCCGGATCTCAGCTCACTGCAAGCTCCGCCTCCCGGGTTTACGCCATTCTCCTGCCTCAGCCTCCCGAGTAGCTGGGACTACAGGTGCCCGCCACCACGCCCGGCTAGTTTTTTGTATTTTTTAGTAGAGACGGGGTTTCACCGTGTTAGCCAGGATGGTCTCGATCTCCTGACCTCGTGATCCGCCCGTCTCGGCCTCCCAAAGTGCTGGGATTACAGGCTTGAGCCACCGCGCCCGGCCTAACTGTATCATTTCTTTTGTTTCATGAATATGTCTCTAGAGACTTACTAGAGACTATTGCCAAACCTAAGATCACCTAAATTTTCTCTTGTTACCTTCTAGAATGTTTAAAGTTTTTTGTTTTACATTCAGGTCTATGATAATTTCAAATTAATTTTTGTGCACAGTGTAAGATCTGTGTTAGAAAAAGGGAATATTTCTTTTTATTAATTACTAGGCTCATAGATGAGGCCCTTATAAACACACACACACACACACATTATCCAGAGAAAAGCATACAAATTTATTTGCCCTGCTTCTAGGTCTTTTGTGCTTTCATACGAATTTGAAATCAATATGTTACAATCTGTAAAATATCTTGCTTGGGTTTTGATTTGGATTATATTGAATCTATAGATCTAGTTGGGAAGAGTTGGTATCTTGCCAATATTGAGTCTTTCAACTGATGAACACAGCATATTTCTCCATTTATATATTATTTGATAATTTTCATAAGGGTTTGTACTTTTAAACATGTATATTCAATATATATTATGTTAGATTTATAGATAAGTATCACATTTTCTGGATTCTATTGCAAATTATATTTTCTTCTCATTTTAAATTCAAATTTTTATTGCTGTTATATAGGAAATTAATTGACTTTTGGATATTAATCTTATATCCTGTGACCTTGCTGCACTTGCTTATTAATTACAGGAGTGATTGTATTGATTCTTTGATATTTTCTATGTCAGGTGGTCTGAAAATAAATACAGTTTTTATTTCTTTCTAATTCATATATATTTTCTTGTTGTTTCATTCCTCATTACAATGATGAGGACTTCTGGTAAAATGGTGAGTAAGAATTTTGAAACCTGACATTTTAATTTTATTTCCAATCATATAGAAAAAGTGTATAGTTTCTCACAATTAAATATTGTTAACTGGAGAATTTTTATAATGGTTCCTCATAAAATTGAAAAGTTCCCCTCTATTTCTGGTTTGCTGAATTTTTACCATTAATGGATGATATGTTTTGTCAAGTGTTTTTCCAGTGTCAATTGAGATAATCATATGATTTTTCTTGTTTAGTCTGTTAATGTAGTGGAATACATCAACTGATGTTTGAATGTTGAATAAGTGTTGCATACCTAGAATAAATGCCACTGGTTATAGTGTATAATTCTTTTATATATTGTTAGATTTGATTTGCTAATATTTTGTTGAATGTTTTTGTATCTATGTTCATAAAATATGGGTCTATAATTTTCCTTTCTTGTAATGTCTTTAATTGAGTTTGGTATTAATGTAATGCTGACCCCATGGAATGAGTGGGGAAGTATTCTCTCTGCTTCTATTTTCTTGCAGAGAGTGTGGAGGATTTGTATCATTTCTTTCTCAAGTGTTTGGTAGATTTCACTGGTAAAAACATCCAACCCCGGTAATTTCTTTTTTAGAATATTGTTATTAAAAATTTATATTATTTAACCACTAGGGTTATTCAGGCTATTTCTCCATGTGAGGGTTTTTGGTAGGATGTGTCTTCAAAGGAATTGGTCCATTTTATCTAAATTATCAAATTTGAGCCCATACAGTTTATGATGGTTACTATTATGTGTCAGCTTGGCTAGGCTATAGTACTGAGCTATTGATTCAAACATTATTTTAGATGTTTCTGTGAATATTTTAAAAATGAGATTAACATTTAAATTGGTAGACTTTGAGTAAAGCAGATTATACTTCATGTTTCTTTTCCAGATTTAGTTGATTTTAATTGAAAATTTTAAGTGATCTTATTTTTATCTCTTCTCTTAAAAAAATCAAGTTAACTTTTTAGTTATTTCCCTGAAATTTAAAATATACATTTTTTAACTAATCTAAATTCACCTTCAGTTTGTAGAGCAAGCTGGCCAACTAGACACAGACAGGAGAAACATCGGCTAATTCAGACAAAAATAAAGAAAAGTCAATGAAGAAGAATGAACAAAACCACTGAGAAATATGGGATTATGTGAAGAGACCAAATCTACCACTCATTGGTGTCCCTGAAAAAGGAAGCAAAACCAATCAACTCAGAAAACAGATTTCAGGATATTGTCTCTGAAAATTTCCCCAACCTCCCTAGAGATACCAACATTCAAATTCAGAAAATGCAGAGAACTTCTGTGAGATACTATTCCCAGGACACATTGTCATAAGATTCTCCAAGGTAAAAATGAAAGGAAAAAACATTAAAGACAGCTAGAGAGGAGGGGCAAGTCACCTGCAAGGAGAAGCTTACCTGGCTAAGAGTTAAATTTTCAGCAGAAACCCTACAAGCCAGGAAAGACTGGGGGCCTATATTTAGCATTTGTAAAGAAAATAAATTCCAACCAAGAAATTCATGTCTAGCCAAACTATGCTTCATAAGCGAAAGAAAAATAAGATCCTTTTCAGACAAGCAAATGGTAAGGGAATTTGTTAACACCAGACCTGCCTTGCAAGAGGTCCTGAAGGAAGTACTAGATATGGAAAGGAAAGATCCTCACCAGCCACTACAATAACACACAAGTACATAGAGTATTGACACTATAAAGCAACTACACAACCAAGTCTGCATAATAAAAACATTATGACAATATCAAATCCATGCATATCAATACTAAACTTGAATGTAAATGGGCTAAATGTCCTGATTCAAAGGCACAGAGTTGAAAACTGGATAAAGAAGCAAGACCGGCATAGCGCCATGGCTCACGCCTGTAATCCCAGCACTTTGCGAGGCCGAGGCAGGTGGATTACCTGAGGCTGGGAGTTCAGGACTAACCTGACCAACATGGAGAAAACCGGTCTCTACTAAAAATACAGAATTAGGTGGGCATGCCTGTAATCCCAGCTACTAGGGAGGTTGAGGCAGGAGAATCACTTGAACCAGGGAGGCAGAAGTTGCAGTGAGTTGAGATCGAGCCATTGCACTCCAGCCTGGGCAACATCTAAAAAAAAAATAAAAGAAGTAAGACCTAATGGTATGCTGTCTTTAAGAGGTATGTCTCACATGTAATGACACCCACAGATTCAACATAAAAGGATGGAGAAAAATATACCAAGAAAATGGAAAACAGTGAAAAGCAGAGGTTGCTATTACAATTTCAGACAAAATAAATGTTCAACCAAAATAAATACATAAATAAATTAATTAATTAATTAATAAAACAAGGGCATTACATAATGGTAAAAGGATTAAATTCAGTAAGAAGAGCCAACTATCCTAAATATATATGCACCCAATACAGGAGCACCCAGATTCAAAAGCAAGTTCTTGGAGACCGATGAAGAAACTTAGATAAGCACACAATAATAGTGGGAGACTTCAATACCCCTCTGACAATATTAACCACTGAGGCAGAATACTAACAATGATATTCAGAATCTGAACTCAACAGTTGATCCAATGGACCCAATAGATATCTACAAAACTCTCCACCCCAGAACAATACTAAGACATCACTTAAGACAATATAATTACCTGGAAATTTAAAACAACGTGCTCATCAATGACTTTTGGATAAACAATAAAATTAAGGAAGAAATCAAGAAGTTCTTTGACACCAATGAGAACAAAGGTACAATATGCCAGAATCAACTTAAAATGAATTAAAGATCTAAATGTAAAACCAAAACTATAAAAACCCTGGGAGATAAACTAAGAAATACCATTCTGGATATAAGATCTTGCAGAGATTTCATGATGAAGACTCCAAAAGCAATTGTAACAAAAATAAAAATTGACAAATGAGACCTAATTAAAGAGCTTCTGCACAGCAAAATAAACTATCATAGACGGAGTAATCAGATGATTTACAGAATGGGAGAACATATTTGCAAACTATGCATCCAACAAAGGCCTAATATCCAAAATCGATCAGAAACTTATACAAATTTACAAGCAAAAAACAAAAAATCTTATTAAAACTGGGGCAAAGGACAGGAACAGATAATTTTCAAAAGAAAACATATGTATGGCCAATAAGCATATGAAAAAAATGCTCAACACCACTAATTAGAGGAATGCAAATCACAACCACAGTGAGATACCATGTCACACCAGTCAGAATGGCTACAATTAAAAAGTAAAAATATAACAGATGCTGACAAAGTTGCAGAGAAAATGAAATACTTATATACAACTGGAAGGAACGTAAATTAGTTTAACCTTTGTGGAAAGCAGTCTAGCAATTTCTCAAAGAACTTATAACAAAATTACCATTTGACCTAGCAATCCCATTATTTGATATATACAAAGAAATATAAATCATTCTACCATAAGGACACGTGCATATGATTATTAATCACAGGAATACTCACAATAGGAAAGGTACGGAGTCAACCTAAATGCCCATCAACAGTAAACTGGATAAAGAAAATATGGTACATATGCACTTTGGAATACTATACACTCATAAAGAAGAATAAAAGTATGTTCTTTGCAGCAACGTAGATGGAGCTGGAGGCCATTATCTTAAGTGGGCTAACACATGAACAGAAAACCAAGTGCTGCATATTCTTATGTTTTACATGGGAGCTAAACATTGAGTATATATGGACACAAAGAAGGGAACAACAGACACTGGGTCCTACTTGAGGGTGAAAGATGGGAGGAAAGTGAGGATCAAAAGACTGCACTTATTACCTGGGCGATGAAATTATCTGTGCACCAAACCCCCACCTCACGTAATTTGCCTGTACAACAAACCTACACATGTACTGCCGAACCTAAAAGTTAAATATAAGTAACATAAAAAAAAATGAATTCACCTTCAAATACCACTATATAGTGCTTATTGGCTATTTGTATAACATCTATTATGAGAAAGCTCTTCAAATGTTTTGCCCATGTCTTTTTTATGAATCAAATAATATTAATGGATTTAAGTGTTTAATACATTACAGTTAGAACTCTATTACCATATATATACACATATATGTATATGTATATTTTTTACAATTATTTTACTTAATTTTCCACATATATTTCCTAAGACATCAATATAATTTAATGACCTAGAAAAAAAGGATATTTATTTTGAATGATTCATTAAAGTGGGAAGAAGTTCAATGTTTTCAAGTGTGGATTGTTTAAACTAAAACAATGTTAGATCACGCTATGCATTTCTTATGTTATTTTTCACATATGAAGTGGTTGTCAATTGTTTCTACATTAGGCATTTGGTGACCTTGTGAATTAGACTGCATTTTAAGTGACTTGTTAACTAAACTGAAATTGTCTAACTAGACTATATTTATATAAACAGATTCTGAGAGCTACAAGAGACTTCGAAAGACATTTTACCCAATAGTTTTTATTTTATTTTTATTATTTATTTATTTTTTAAGATGGAGTCTCGCTCTGTCGCCCAGACCGGAGTGTAGTGGTGCGATCTCGGCTCACGGCAACCTCCATCTCCCGGGTTCAAGCAATTCTCAGCTGGGATTACAGGCGCCCACTACCACGCCTGGCTAATTTTTTTTTTTTTTTTTTTTTTTTTTTTGGATTTTTAGTAGAGACAGGGTTTCACCATCTTGACCAGACTGGTCTTGAAATCCTGACCTCGTGATCCACCCGCCTCCGCCTCCCAAAGTGCTGGGATTACAGGCATGAGCCACCGCGCCCATCCTACCCAATAGTTTTTAAACTCTGTGAGACTTCAGCATTTTATGCTGTTATATAAAAGGCTGTTCTAGTGGGCTAGGGAAAAGCCATGTGTGATAACACTGAATCCTACATCTCACACTTCAAAAAGAGCAGCTCAACTTCTATTTGTTTCTGCATATATTGGAGGGTTGTGTAAGATCTGATTAAAAATCGGAAGGCTTCTGCTGTTAAATTTTGAAAACCAACTTATTAATATTTATTGAGATATAAATCATATACAATATAACTAACCCCTTTAAACTGTACAAATTAAGTGGCTTTTAGTATATCTACAAAGTTGTACAGTCGTAATCACAAGTTAATAACAGAACACCTTTATCATCCCAAAAAGAAACTCTTTACCCATTAGTAGTAAAGTGGGTGCCATTCTCACCCTCACACAGACCCTGGCAACCACTAATCTACTTTCTGTTTTTATGGATTTGCCTATTCCAGTCATTTAATGTAAATTGCTAAATGGACTAGATAGCCTTTTGTGTCTAGATTATTTTACTTCACATATTTTTATGGTTTATTCTTGTAGTAGCATTTGTCAGTACTTCATTCCGTTTTATCATTGAGTAATATTCTATGGTTTGTATAATAAAATATTTTGTTTATCCATTCTTTAGATGGACATTTGAGTTATTTCCACTTTCTTGCTCTTATGAATAATGTGGCTATGAATAATTGTGTATAAAGATATTGGGTAAAAATATGTTTTCAATGCTCTTGCATATATACCTCGGAGTACACTTGCTGGGCAATATGGGAACTCTATGGTTAACTTTTTAAGGAATTACTAACTTGTTTTCCAAAGTGGCTGCAAAATTTGCCATTTTCACTAGCAACGTATGAGCATTCCAACGTCAGCATATCTTCAAAAACCAATTATAATTTTTTAAATTAGACTCATCATTATGCTGTGAAGTTTTGCATTGTAGATTTGATTTGCATGCTCTTAATGACTAATGATATTAAGCTTATATTTTGGGATTATTGGCCATTTGTATAGCTTATTTGAAGGAAAACACTTTGTTCATTGTTTTTTATTGGATTGACTACTTATTGTTGAATTATAAGTTCTCTATATATTCTGTATATCAGATCTTTACAAGACATATGGTTTACAGATATTTTCTCCCATTGTGTAGATTGTCTTTTTATTTTCTAGATGCTCTTATTTGTAGTATAAATGGCTTTTACTTCAATAAATCTTTATTTATTTATTTTTTTATTTGGTTACTTGTGCTTTCACCAACCTGTTCTGACTCTATAATTTTATGCAATAAGTAATTGATGCTGGAGTGATCTAATAAAGCTCATAATTCTAGTTAAGATTCTAATTAAATGTGACATAAAACTAGTTCTATAAATTATTGGCCCACATTTCAAGAAGGTTTTAAGACTTAACATACTTATATACTTTCTAGCACACAAGTGCTATTGAGAAAAAATTATCTGAACTATCGTGAAAGAGGGCCAAAGACACACAATCCTATGCCGAAGACAGAAAAAACTAAACTTAATTATTCCAAGACACATTGAACTATGGAAATAGTCATGTGCTATAATTATTATGTTTTAAAAATTCAAGAAACTTTGTAAAATATCAAAATTATATGCATTATGCATATATATATGAAGAAATTATATACATGCAGTTTTGAATATATGTGCAAAGGAAGAATTATATGATATGCATATATGCACATATATTATATATATTTTTATATACTCATATTGCTCACCAACAACATATGCAGTTGGCCTTCTGTATGAATGGGTTTTGCAGCCATGGGTTTCATATCAGTGAATTCAACCAAAGCAGAAAAACAAATATTCAGCAAAATATTCCCACAAAGTTCCAAAAAGCAAAAGTTGAATTTGCCACACTCTGAGTACTATCTTGAATCCATGTGAATGACGTGATGTGCAGGCATTGTATTAGGTATTTTAAGTAATCTGGAGATTATTTAAAGCATATGAGAGGACATGCATAGGCTATATGCAAATACTTCATCATTCTATATAAGGACTTGGGCATTCACAGATTGTATTACTTGAGGGCTGCCTTAGCACCAATTATTCATAAATACCAAAGGACAACTGTACATTTATGATATAGAAGACAGGATCATAAGTACTTTTTAAATTGTATTGCATATTGAGCCAAACTAAAAATACGCATTCTATAAGCTCTGACTTAGGCTGTTGAAAATTTTATAATCATAAACTTACAAAGTTTATAGGCTCTGAGGAGCTACTATTCATCTCCTCCTTTCTACAGTTGCCTCACAGAGTGCTTTTGTCCACAGTATATATTTATATATTATATTTATATATAATTAAATATATATTTATATATATATATGTATATATAATAAATGTTTGTTGAATTTAATGGAAATTTCACCCAGGCAGAGATGGGCATTCTATTTTAATGCCAAACAAACATGAAACAAACTTATTCCACACAATCCTGATAATAATCAGCCAACATTTTATTTTTTTTCTTTCTTTTTTTTTTTTTTTTTTTTTTTTTGAGACCGAGTCTCGCTCTGTCGCCCAGGCTGGAGTGCAGTGGCGCGATCTCGGCTCATTGCAAGCTCCACCTCCCGGGTTTACGCCATTCTCCTGCCTCAGCCTCCCGAGTAGCTGGGACTACAGGCGCCCACCACCACGCCCGGCTAGTTTGTTGTATTTTTTAGTAGAGACAGGGTTTCACCGTGTTAGCCAGGATGGTCTCGATCTCCTGACCTCGTGATCCACCTGTCTCGGCCTCCCAAAGTGCTGGGATTACAGGCTTGAGCCACCGTGCCTGGCCTATTTTTTTTCTTTCTTAGCTCATTTATTTGCTCATACATCTGTAATAGAGATGCACCATGAGTCAGATTTACATTTTCCAAGCAAACAGAATAATCGAACAATAGGATTTTAAAGCTGTCTTGCTTGTATATAGGTTGTATTTCCCAAATTTTGCATATGTTAGCATTTCGCCTGTTATCATCAGTGGAGTTCCCTAGATTCTGTTTCCTTCTGAAATCTGATATCAAAAGAAGATGAATGTTTATAAAACGTTTTACATACCATATCTTATATAAATATGAAAACACATTTTCAGATGGGAAAAATTATAATTATTATACCTTCCTTACAATTATGTTGCTAAAAGAAAGTTAATAACTTATCCATATCATTGAGCTTTTCAGTGCCAAAGCGTAGATTCTTACCCAGGTCTGCTTACTCCAATGCTGATTCTCTCTTCTAAAAAAACAAGACCAAACAAAACTATTGTTACCTTATAAAGATTTTATTTCCATTGGAAATGTCACCTAATAGAAATTAAAATATATTATAAAGTAGGCCACTATAATTTTTGACTCAAAAATATGAAATAGACCTTTTTCCCTCTATATCAACCTTCCATGAACCATTTCCCAACATTTTTCATTCTTTTCGAGCTCATATTCACAAAACTTCAAGTTAGAATAATGATTGTGAAACATACATGAAACAAAGAAAGCCAAAAATACCCTAAAAGGTGAACGAATACAGGAAAACACTTTGCATAACTTGGTAAGGATGAATTTCAAATAATTTATATTGCATAACTTTTGAGACAACAAAACTGTTGCAGAATACAATTTTCCTGCACATTACATTGAACATTTTATGCCAATTAAATTAAAGTTTTTTTTGATTCATGTTTTAGCCTGCAATCATGCACTAGATCTCAGAAAACTCATATGAAAAACAAAACAAAAACAAACCGACATGAAATAGACAATTGCTGGTCACAGTGGTAAGATAATAATTTTATGTCATAAGAAAACACAACCAGAATATTTTCCTAGGTAATAAACTGTGTATCCTTTTGAAATATTTACTACTAGACACTTTATCTCAATCCAGTTGAAACAACCTTTAGAACATCCCAAAGGACTGCCATATTCTGTTCCAGAGAATTTATATATGTGGCTTCTCTTTGACACCCCTTAGTAATCTACTGCTATTTTTCTCTCTCTTATCTTCCCTTTTTCCTTGCTTTGTTCAACCTGAAGTATCTCTCTTCCCAAAGGCTTTAAAACCTTTATATTAGTGTTTGTCGAGAGGGAGTCTTGCAATGAATCCATTAATAAATCATTAATAACATTTATTAATAACATTTATGAATGGTATAACTATTTACCATTCAAATAGATGGTAGAGGCATGCTACATTCAGATAAGGGTTGGAGATCAAGTCTTCTCTAAGTAGAGAAAAGTTATATGAACATAGATAGTTGGGTGGGTGGCTAGTGATGACGAGTGTGCTAGGTATTTCCCATTTTGATTGAAAATGTAGTCACTATTGAAAACATTTTCCTGTTGTATTAATTGAATATGCCCCCAAGATTCACCTCTCCAGTCTAGTTATACAAACTGTAAGAAGAATCTAGGATTTCTTGGAACTGTTTTGCTGTCCTAGACTGCAATATATTACATACCAGCATTTATTGAATGCGGACTGTGCATTAGGCACAGTTTTAAGTTGTTTACAAGTGTGTTAGTTACTGTTATTATCTTCAATGTGTAGATTAGGAAACTGAGGAAAGGGGATTAGGTAAAAACACTGTAATTTCCTCCCATATAATGAGGAGTATAAGGCTATGGAAGAACAGGTAGCATTCTTGTTACTGAAATGATTAGTTAAATGTAAATACCGTTTATTGGAAATGATTTCAAGCCCATAATTCACAAGTTAGACAATGAACAGTCTTTACCCCTGTACAGGAAGCCTAAATTTTCTTAATTTCTCCACTGAACAGACAATACAATACTTGACAATTAACTATGAAGTTGATTTAAAAAGTTCAACTCTTTCAAGTTGTTACATTTAAAAAGGTCATTATGACTAACATCCAATTCACTTGCTGTGAGAAGAGGTGGATGTGAATCATAAAATAATTTTTAAGTCAGAAAATTGGATTTAATTCAGACTTTTTCTCCTATTACGTCGACTGAATGACAGGGATAAATGAACTTGATTGAGCTAGATTTAGAACTGAAGTTGTTTTTCTTATCTATCAGAAGCATGGCAGGACTGATAAGCTGGATATAATCAGCTGATGATCAGACATGTCAAATTAATGGAGAAAAAATAAAATAATTTTTGGCATTATATTCTATACTTTATTATGTTGATTTATGACACTTTATTTATTGCAAAAATATGACCTCAAAATTTGGAATTTTATCTATATTACCAATTGGGTAAAGTAAGTTTTAATTACGTTGTATACTTTAAGAAATGTATTAGTCATTCTACTGCAATTGTAAAAATATGTCCACCCATTAAATCTAAAACCTTCTAATTGAGATAATTCTAATAAAATTTAAAAAAATTCTTCAAAGCTGCAGAAACTTCATGTATGATATTTCTGATCTTGTAATAAGTATAAAACTAAGAGATGCTTTTTCTGTGTAAGGAATGATTGTTAATATAGTAGCTATTGAGTTTTCTCTTTTAGTTGAAAGCATTGTATTTTGACATCAGAAGTTACATGTGAAACAATAATTGTTATAATAATTTAATTACCCACTTTAAATGACTGTATAATAATATATTTGCTAACATATGCCGTTTTTCCTACAGAACACCATTGGCAAGATTACATATTCACTATTAGCTTCGAGAACTTTTTATGTACACAGGGCTAGTAAAAGTGCATTCAAAATTATATGTTTTAGGCGGAAGTTTCACTCCTACAGTGCCTTCAGCAAAGTTTCTGGCCTCAGAAGATCGTATTCTCAGGCAAATTGTTTTCCATAACAACTTCCTTTCTGTATTGAAAGGGCTGAAGGAATAAAATAAGGACCTTCCCTTCATTTCTCTCAAACAGTGCAAAGCGAGAAAAATTCTCTGGATAAATGCACTGACAATGTTATGTAATGATTTGAATAGAAATTAAATAAGTGTTGAAGAATTAGTTTAGCTAGTTATACACTTCCTTCCTTTAGACAAATAATACAATCATTTTTTTGACATTATTGGAAATAGTACTCAATTTAGGGTCAGCTATTTCTAATTCTGATCATTCAAATTTCAAGCTCTGTGACTTTCTATGTTTTTAACATTGGCCAAGTCATTAATCTCTTAAATGTTCAATATATTCAATTTATAACTTTATAAAATGTATAAAATATAGTTAATAATATAGGTACAACCTACTTCATGACAGAATACAACATCCCAAAATATTCCACTCTGGCATACTGGCAATTTCAGTTAAAGGCACTTAAAAAACAGCAAATTCAAGAAAAATGCTCTGATCTTCCTTCTGTTTCTTAAAAGCAGAAGATGAAATTCCCATGCGAAATAAGTCCTCCCTATATGATATGGCTTGACTGTGTCCCCACTCAAATCTCATCTTGAGTTGTAGCTCCCATAATCCACATGTGTCATAGGAGGGACCCAGTAGGAGGTAATTAAATCGTGGGAGTAGATTTTTCCTGTGCTGTTCTTGTGATACTGAATAAGTCTCATGAGATCTGATGGTTTTATAAAGGGTAGTTCCCCTGCATGTGCTTGTGCCAGCTGCCCTGTAAAGTCATGTGTTTGCTTCTCCTTCGCCTTCTGCTATGATTGTGAGGCCTCCCCAGCCATGTGGAACTGTGAGTCCATTAAACCTCTTTTCTTTATAAATTACTCAGTCTTTGGTATGTCTTTATTAGCAGCATGAGAACAGACTAATAAAGTAACATTCTGCATACTGGTTGAGATAGAGACACATAAATGCCTCAAATGATCATTCACCCATGTGCTATGTGTTTATGGAGTGAAAAGTAACTTTAAAAACGTTTTAAGATATTTTATATAGGCATAGGACATAAAAAGTTTTCTTCCTTCTGAGATTTCCTCAAGATGTCACCTCTTTAGCGTAATCTTCCCTGACCACTGTATTTAAAATTGCAATCTCTTCCTCTCCCAGGTATAACCACCTCAGAGTACCTCTCACTGTCTTTTTAGGTATTATTGTTCTTCCTAATATTTATCACTTTCTGACTTATAATATTACAAATATATTTGTTTGTTTGTGTCTCTTCACTATATTTTGAATAGAAATTTTATTTTTCTATTTTGTTCAATACTGTTTCCCCAACTTTTGGAATAATGATTGGCACATAATAGCTGCTCAATAAGTATTTTTTAAATAGCTAGATTAGTAAGGGATTAGAAAATGCTTTATATAAATGGGCAATAAATACATATAATTTTAAAATATATGAATTTTCACTTTATTGATTTATTGGCTTTCAGTTCACAGTGATTTCTGCCATAAAACTTACACATTTTCAGATACTAAAATTTATCAAAATTGGCCAGGCATGGTGGCTCAAGCCTGTAATCCCAACAATTTGGGAGGCCGAGACCTGTGGATCACCTGAGGTCAGGAGTTCGAGACCAGCCTGGCCAACATGGTGAAACCCCATCTCTACTAAAAATACAAAAATTAGCCGGGTGTGGTAGTGCATGCCTGTAATCCCAGCTATTCGAGAGGCTGAGGCAGGAGAATCACTGGAATCCGGGAGGTGGAGATTGCAGTGAACCAAGATCATGCCACTGCACTCCAGCCTGGGTAACAAGAAGACTCTGTCTCAAACATACATACATACATACATACATACATACATACATACATAAAATTGATCAAAATAATCTTTTTTTCCATTTTTTTCTATAATTAAAATGTATACATTATTAAAAAGCCCTGGGGACTTCTCTTATCAGATATTAGAACTGAAAATGTTTTTCACTTGGAATCTTTACCATTTTGGGTTGATCATCTGTGAAGTGTGTAGTCATCTATTTCCCATTCTTTTCTATTGGGATTTTTACATTTTTTCCTTGTCAATTTAAAATAAATATGTATGCATTACAGAAGTAACTTTTTGTCTCTCTAGAGTACTTTTGGTTTCTAACAAAATAATTACTAACATGGATTCTTGGTTCTCTCCTTCCAAAATATAAACTCTGGCAAATGATAGAAAGAATATGGAATAGAGAAATCTGAAACAACAAGGAGAAAAATACCCAGGTGTAAGAAGACTGTTTTAACTTTCTGCAGGAGAAAGGGTATGTGTCTATAATCTATAGCAAGAGGCATTAGGTTCAACTCTGAAATAATAAATTTGAGCAGTGGTTCTCAAAGTGTGATTCCAGACAACCAGCATCAACGTCACTTGGGAAATTATTAAAAATGCAAATTTGGGGGCCCTGCCGTGGATTTACTGGATCAGAACACTTGGCTGTGGTAGGCAGTAAACTGTTAGAACAAGACTATCAGATGATTCTCATTCAAACTGGAGTGTGAAAATGAATACATTTTTTAAAAAGACTGTTGAATTTTGTTTTTCCATTCTCCTTGCCATTTCCTTGGGAACAATTAATATCTGCTTCTTCACTACAGTAATCCTGAGGCAATAACTCAGACCACTAACTGAATAGACAAATGGACTATCCCAGATCATGTGTGAAAACAGAACTCTGACCTATAGCCTCTGCTGAAAGCAGTCCAGGAAGTCAAACCACTTATATAGCAATCAGCCCGGAAGAGTCAGGACTTGGTCGGTGACTGCAAGCTTCCCTGTCTTTTATTCCCAGCTTTGGACTAGGGACTAGTAAGAGAAAGCTGAATATGCCCCCCAAACCAATCAATCACCTAAGATGCTCCACTTCTAGTTAGCATGCCTCTAGCTTTTTCATGCCAACCACCTCCAATCAGAACATAATTGATGCTTTCCCTTTTATTAATCATAGTTTTTCCACTTCCCTGCATATTTTTGAGTCTGCCAAAATCAAGTGATGTTGGTTGACTTCCTTACTGTAGCAAGTTCTAATTAAACAGCCTCTGTTTGTTTTCATTTGGTTGGTCTTCATTTATTTCCACACTGCTAATGCAAGGGTAAATAATGCTAACATCAGAGTAGTGTATAAAACACTGCTGGGGTGAAGGATTGCTGCTAACTGGAATGTTATTTACCAGCCTCCATTCTTTTTCTCCATTCCCCCAGTTAGTGGTCTACTACAGTATTCTGAGGATTTAAAATTGAAACACATAACCGAAGAGTTGTTTGGTTAGGTGAATGATTAACTATGGTTTTATGGCCCCTGGGCTTTTCATAGTATAACTTGTTCACCTCCTCTCTGGAAGTAGTTCTTTTGGCCCTGAAAAATTAGCACAATCTGAGTAGCCAGTACCTCAGGTGAATAAGAGCTCACAGGCCAAAATAAAGTTATGCCTTAGGAGATAAGGCTGCCTCAAAAGAAAAGACTGTGTTGTCTTTAAAAAATAAAATTCAAACATGTATCCTTTTAACTTTATATTTTCTTATCTTGGTTGGGGAAGACTCCAACACCCTTCAATTTTACGTGTAGGATTTTAGATTTTCTTGCGAGATTTTTTATTTATTTTTTATTTATATATATTTTTTATTATTATACTTTAAGTTCTAGGGTACATGTGCACAACGTGCAGGTTTGTTACATATGTATACATGTGCCATGTTGGTGTGCTGCACCCATTAACCCATCATTTTCATTAGGTATATCTCCTAATGCTATCCCTCCCCCCTACCCCCTCCCCACAACAGGCCCTGGTGTGTGATGTTCCCCTTCCTGTGTCCAAGTGATCTCATTGTTCAATTCACACCTATGAATGAGAACATGCGGTGTTTGATTTTCCGTTCTTGAGATAGTTTGCTGAGAATGATGGTTTCCAGCTGCAGCCATGTCCCTACAAAGGACACGAACTCATCCTTTTTTATGGCTGCATAGTATTCCATGGTGTATATGTGCCACATTTTCTTAATCCAGTCTGTCACTGATGGACATTTGAGTTGATTCCAAGTCTTTGCTATTGTGAATAGTGCTGCAATAAACATATGTGTGCATGTGTCTTTATAGCAGCATGATTTATAGTCTTTTGGGTATATACCCAGTAATGGGATGGTTGGGTCAAATGGTATTTCTAGTTCTAGATCCTTGAGGAATTGCCACACTGTTTTCCACAATGGTTGAACTACTTTACAGTCCCACAAACAGTGTAAAAGTGTTCCTATTTCTCTACATCCTCTCCAGCACCTGTTGTTTCCTGACTTTTTAATGATTGCCATTCTAACTGGTGTGAGATGGTATCTCATTGTGGTTTTGATTTGCATTTCTCTGATGGCAAGTGATGATGAGCATTTCTTCATGTGTCTGTTGGCTGTATGAATGTCTTCTTTACAAAGCCAAAATTGACAAATGGGATCTAATTAAACTAAAGAGCTTCTGCACAGCAAAAGAAACTACGATCAGAGTGAACAGGCAACCTAGAGAACGGGAGAAAATTTTTGCAATCTACTCATCTGACAAAGGGCTAATATCGAGAACCTACAAAGAACTCAAACAAATTTACAAGAAAAAAACAAACAACCCCATCAAAAAGTGGGCAAAGGATATGAACAGACATTTCTCAAAAGAAGACATTCATACAGCAAGATTTTTTAATATTTACATTTTAAACTTTAGTACATCTGGAAATTATTTTTGTTTCCTCTATAAGATAGTCTCATTTTCATTTATTTCTAGATTTAAAAAGCATATATGTTATTATAATGCATAAAATAGTCTATCTTTTGTTGCTAAATTCAGTCACTGAATTTGTCATATTAGTGTCCCATATGTCTTAGTATCTGAAAACATAATGATCTGATGTTATGACACATAAGATTATATTCCATAGTTACTTCTCCAAATATCTTTTTTTTTTTTTTTTTTTCGATGAAGTCTCGCCGTCTCCCAGGCTGGAGTGCAGTGGAGTGATTTTGGCTCACTGCAAGCTCCGCCTCCCGGGTTCACGCCATTCTCCTGCCTCAGCCTCCCAAGTAGCTGGGACTACAGGCACCCGCCAACACGCTGGGCTAATTTTTTGTATTTTTAGTAGAGACGGGATTTCACTGTGTTAGCCAGGATGGTCTCGATCTCCTGACCTCGTGATCCGCCCACTTCGGCCTCCCAAAGTGCTGGGATTGCAGGCGTGAGCCACCGCACCCGGCCCTCCAAATATCTTATAGGATCTTTTTTTTTTTTCTACATTCTCTCCTCACTGCCACACCCTCTTCAACAAAAATTATATTAAAATTCCCTCCTTACTGCCATGCTTCCAACAAAAATCCTATTGAAATCGCACTAAACTTATTGCTGTTGATTTTAAAATATTAACATACTTGCAATATGCAATCTTTCTCTGTACAACAGTCAGAATCTGGGGTTGTTGTCCAACTTACCACAATTTTCCTAGTAGTCAGAAATGTGTTGCTTCTTTATTTTGGTAACCTCCCCGTCTCCTCCACCAGCCTGTACTTTCAATTTGAATGGAATTTTCCATTTTTTAATGCTAATCAACCATGTTGTCTCAGTGGTAGTTCATAAAGTATTTATTAATGTGGTTCAAACCTATTTCTACTCTTTTATTTATTTTTTTTCTTTTTGAGACAGAGTCTGTGGCCCAGGCTGGAATGCAGTGGCATGATCTCTGCTCACTGCAAGCTCAGTCTCCTGGGTTCACGCCATTCTCCTGCCTCAGCCTCCCGAGTGGTTGGGACTACAGGTGCCCGCCACCATGCCTGGTTAATTTTTAAAATGTTTTTAGTAGATACGGGGTTTCACTGTGTTAGCTAGGATGGTCTCGATCTTCTGACCTTGCTATTCGCATGCCTCGGCCTCCCAAAGTGCTGGGATTACGGACGTTGAGTCAACACGCCCGGCCTTATTTCCACTCATTTTTATAAACTAAAAATCTATTTCATAGATTTGGTGCTGAAAATATCTTTCCTCCCTTGTTTCTGGACCCGTAAGGTTGTGAGTCAGGTGCCATTGGCAATCCCATTGCTGCTAACAGGCAGAGAGAAAGAAGATAATCAGAGTTCTGATGGCGTTTGAGTCTGTAGTTCCTATAATTTCCGAGGCTAGTTTCACTTCTTTCCATCATGTAGTTTGTCTATTAAACGAACAGATTTCACTTTTTGCTTAACTTTTTGAAATTGTGTTTCTATCACTTCTTATAGTAAGAGTTTTCATTAATTCTCAGTTAATAAATGTGGCATATCTTTAAATAACATTTTTAAATGTCTAAAATGTATTCATGTCTCCAAATTACAAATTAATTTTGAGTTTTCCTCAACTAGGTTTTACATATTTTTATTTAAGATGCCATCTGGTTAGATAACATATTTTGTTCTTATACTAATGTGCTATTTCCCTAGTTAATATTTCTACCGATTATTTCTGATACATAGAAAAGTTAGTGATTGGTGCACATTTGTTTGTTGATCAGCCAACCAACTATGCTACTTTACTACTAAAATATTTGTTTTTCAACTATTTCTTTCCTGTTTTGAGACCAATTGGATTTTTTTACTTGTCTTTCAACTAATAGCAAGCCTTATTTCTGTTTTCTTAACATTTCAGACATTATGAAATTATATTGTATACTGTATGTATTTATAGATATACATATATACATGTGTGCGCACACGTGTATGTGTGTGTGTGAAATACATTATATAATATTTGGGATTACGTGGCTAGAAACAATTAGAAAGTTACTATTTATCTTGGCTGTTCAGTTGCTTTTTAGAAAAACAGAATAAATAACAGGGAAATTATTTGATAATATAAATTATCAAAGCAAAATTAAGTCATGTTTGTTCAAGAAATACAAGAGCCATAAAAATTTGTATAGGTGTATTTTCTAGTTATTCATAAGTATATCAGAATATCAAACTATTGAACTAATGTGAACACTTAATTCCCTGTAAATCTGAATTTGTAAAGTTGCTTTAATATATATTCCTTTAAAAATAAAAAAAATGAACTCCAACCTGAGTGACAGAGTGAGACTGTCTCAAAATAAACAAATAAAATAAAAGTCATAAGATAGGTTTTCAAAAACTTATTTTCTTTTTAAAATTATTGCACATTAAATTTTGATTGATATTCAATAAGAGTCTCCTTGACAAAACTCCATTCAAGCTTCTCTGAACTGTCCTCCCAACCAGGATTTGACTCCTGGGTTTTCATGTTCTTCTCTGCATTGTCCAAATTTAGCCAGAATCCTGCTAAGCCAGTTTAGCCAGAATCTCCTACTGTACATCTGATTGTGTTCCTCATCCCCCACAATCCTCCAAATGATATCTGATGGTTAGTCTGACCTCACCTGGAATTGTGTTAGGTAGGTTTAGCCAGAATCCTCCCTTATCCCTGATGTCTTCGATTAGTAATTCCTTTCCAACTACACCTTCTCCCCTACATTCTTGACTGTACATTTCCACTTTTCTTTATTGTATTTAGAATTGATTCCAGTTCTATTCTGAGATATTTTTTCCCCTTATTGCAGTAGTTTCTGGGTAAAATATGTTCTACTGCTTTAACTGCTATCCAGTTATAGCTTTTCTTTGACAAACATTCATAGATTGTATAACAATCATCACAATCAACATACAGAATACTACCATCACCTCAAAATCTTTCTCATGCTCTCCCTAAAAGATAATTTTAAAATTTAAGTTTTTATTTTTATACCCTTTGTGTCACAAATATTATACTAAGATGCATTAGTAGAAAAATATAGACTGTAAAATTGAACCTAATCTACTACCAATTATATTTGTTTCTGTGATCTTAAAATGCACACAGAAACAGTGAGACAGATTCTCCGAGGTAAAAGGCTGACCCCCAGATGAATTTATGTAACCAATAACAGAAATCAAAGATAAAAAAAACACACAAAGCTGCAATCATTAACATCAACTATAGATAACATTAAAGAGCTGAAAACAAGGTATTCAATGTTATTAACATTTGTCCTGAATTGTATAATATCCTTAAAGGTGAATTTCCTCTTCTTAATATGCATATATAAATTATTATTTTTTAATACAGAGACCTCACGCAGAAGATATTTGTTCACATCACAGATTCTTAACATATCTGAGTAAAATATATAATATTGATTTATATATGGTGACTGCTTTCAATTGATATAGATAAAAATATTTACTATTTAACAAGGCTAGTTGTTGCTTTTGGAGCAATATAAAAAACATGAAGAAACTATAGATTTCTATATACTTGCAAAAATTACCGTGTCTTTAAAAAGATATCAGAAGGTTCTGTGCTTTAGACTTTAAATACCACTGCTGCTTTTCCAACATCACATTAAGGGATATTCCCAGTGACTTGTCCTCATTATTCTTTTGTAAAGTCAGATTTTCTAGGGGCCCTTATTTTGCAATTCAGTTACCTTGTATGTATTTAAGGGGCAGTGTAGGATTTCTGGTTGAATTCTATCAATTGTTAGACTTGCATCCATAACTCCTAAACATATTCAGTTTCTTCTTTATTCTATTAAACCCTAAGTCAGGTAAAATCCTTTGTAACTAATAATTTTAATGTAAACAAAGCTCTAAAGACAAAAATTTGATAATAGATTTGAAACCAAAATCTTGATCCAATGAGGTCCAAATTGCAATGTCTAATCACTCCATCATTATAATATACATGACTATATAGAGGAAGACTTTTTTTATTATCTTAGGTCATCTGCATTTAAATGAATACATTAGGAAGAAAACATGCATACCACAGGTGAGCTTTTATTTTTCCTTTTAGTTAATGTAGATTTAGTGTGTTTTACTGTTTTAGTTCAAAGTAGGCAGGTTCACAGACATTGAATAATAGTAATATCAGAAAATCAAGTATACTGAAAGGAGGGGACAAATACTGTGTTTTTTAAGTTCATTTTAGGTAAATGAGCTCAGTGCTGATTATTCCTGCATATAGATTTGTTACTGAACAAAATAAGAGAACACGGAGAATAGTTTTTGCAGAGTGAGAGCCAGGTATCAGCAAATAATTTTGTTCTATAAATAGGGATACCACATTGCAACTCAGTCTGAAAGACTATTTGAGATGAATGGCCCCATTTTATTTTGTTATTTTAATGTTTTAAAATAAAACATGGAAGTTAAATATTTAACTTTTTTGGATGCATCCAAAAACTAGATCCAAATACCTGAAATAATAAGGCTGTTTGGAGGATTATTTTCATTTAATTCATATAGTAGAATATCCATGTTTTACTAAAATAACTTTATTGTGTATATATGTCATGCCATAATTTTTGTTTTTTTAGTATGAATGTCATCATTCCCCAAAGTCAACCGTTGACGTAAGTGTAAATAGACTTCATCAGCATGTTCAGGGAAAAGATAAGAAATATAAAACTGTTAAACATTTGTATGCATGGCTTGGTGCGATGGCTTATGCCTGTAATCCCAGCACTTTGGGAGGCTGAGGCGGGCGGATCACGAGGTCAGGAGATCGAGACCATCTTGGCTAACACAGTGAAGTCCCGTCTCTACTTAAAATACAAAAAATTAGCCAGGCGTGGTGGCGGGCGCCTGTAGTCCCAGCTACTCGGGAGGCTGAGGCAGGAGAATGGCGTGAACCCAGGAGGCGGAGCTTGCAGTGAGCAGAGATCCTGTCACTGCACTCCAGCCTGGGTGACGGAGCCAGACTCCGTCTCAAAAAAAAAAAAAATTGTATGCATATTTCAAAAAAAAAAAAAATTGTGCTTCATTCTTTCTCAGATACAGCCCCAAAGCCAAGATAAATAATATGATAGAAGATTTGATTCCAAATAAAAGTCTTCTTTTCTCTTTAAAATGGTAACCTGAAGCTGTATAATAGTATTTGTATAATAACTAATTCCTATATTGCAAGTTTAATGAGGAATCTAGACAGAACTTGCCATGTTTGCTGTTTATCAAGCAGTTTGAAGATTGTTGAACATTAAATACAAAAATAATTTAAGTTCAATACTGTTAGGTTTAGTAAGGACATAAAGTGTCTTTTTGTTGTTGTTGTTGTTGAGATGGAGTCTCGCTCTGTTGCCCAGGCTGGAGTGTGGTGGCAAGATCTCTGCTCACTGCAAGCTCCTCCTCGTAGGTTCACGCCATTCTCCTGCCTCAGCCTCTTGAGTTGCTGGGACTACGGGTGCCCGCCACCATGCCCAGTAATTTTTTGTATTTTTAGTAGAGATGGGGTTTCACCTTGTTAGCCACGATGGTCTTGATCTCCTGACCTCGTGATCTGCCCGCGTTGACCTCGCAAAGTGCTGGTATTACAGGCGTGAGCCACCGTGACCAGCCAGCAATGTATATTTTTAAATTAATTAACTCTTAAGGTCAGTGGAGTGTGTAGATGTTTACATATATTTCTATCTTCACTTAGCTGTACCCAGGATAAAAAAAATAATAAAAAAAAAAAGACCAGTGGTTGTGTTAACACCTGAAAATTAGCTTAATGATCTTACCTTTTCATCCTTCCTACCAATCTCGCCCCTTTTAAATCCCCGAATGTAGCTGTTGGTACTATCTTCCTCTTGATTTCAGAGAACACTTCCTTGGAAATTTGTTAACTTTTCTCTTTTACTGTATTAAATCACTTACTGAGTAAAGGAATTCTTCCCTTGAAATTTGGTTTGGTTTCTTCTTTGCTCTCCATTTCTATGCCATTTTCACTTAGACTTGTCCCCACATTGTTGCAAAAACCTAACTGGTTTCTTTGATGTGACAAAATTAGAGAGATTACCTTTTGATAGTAAGGTCAAAGCTCACCTACTAATCTGGACATCTAAAGCTCTCCTTCAATTAAATGCTCTCATTCCTCTGCTTCCTATCTTCTTCACTCCATAACATTCCTTGTTACTTCTATGCATACCTCTTCTCTTTCAGTTGACCATGATCCTTTCTATCCCATAGGCACTGCTTTTTCTTTTATAACAATGACTTTACTTATAAAGATCACTTCACGTAATATGTTCCCTGACACGTTGCACCCTGTTCAAACAAACATTCATAAAAACCGAGATGTTTTCTGATTATATTGATAATCGTGTGTGTGAGTTTGTGTGTGTGCATGTTTGTGTTTTCTTTTGTCATTGCTTTTATACTTGAAAGAACAATGATGCCTGTGGTTTGATTAAAATATGAACATGAGGCCAGGCACAGTGGCTCATGCCTGTAATCCCAGCACTTTGGGAGGCCGAAGTGGGTGAATCACTCGAGAGTCAGGAATTCGAGACCAGCCTGGCCAAGATGGTGAAATCCATCTCTACTAAAAATACAAAAGATTAGCTGGGCATGGTGGCTCCTTTCTGTAATCTCAGCTACTTGGGAGGCTGGGGCAGGAGAATCTCTTGAACCCAGGAGGCAGAAATTGCAATGAGCCAAGATCACAACATTGCACTCTAGCCTAGGCAACAAGAGCGAAACTCCGGCTCAAAAACAAACAAACAAACAAACAAACAGACTATACATATATGGACATGAATGCTTAATCTGTCTATATATTTGCAACCTTTTGCCATTCTTTCTTGCTCTATCTGGAGCTTCTCTTTGGCAAGTTCCTTGTATTCTCACCTCATTTACAAGATATCCCTAGTACCTAGTAAAGTTCAATTAACATCATAAAATATTAAATAATGCTTAATAAGGGAATGGATCACTCTGCAGCCATTACAAGAAGGAAAATAACATTTCGTACCCATTTGAGGTGTTTAATTTTACATAGTTTGGACCTTCACAGACTCAAACATTTTAGAACTTGAAAGATGGTAAGGGAGTATCTAAGTATTTACCTTATTTTATAGGTAATTGCTGTCGTTTGGATACTCCAAAACTCATGTTGAGACCTGATCCCCAGTGTTGGAGGTGGGGCATAGTGGAAGGTGGTTGGGTCATGGTGGCTGATTCCTCATGAATGGCTTCATGCTCTCCACACAGTAAGGACTGAGCTCTCTCTCTATTAATTCACATGAGAGCTGATTGTTTCATAGAGCCTGGCACCTCCCTCTCCACTCTCTCTATATCCCTCTCCTGCCATGTGATCTCTGCACCTACAGCCTCCTCTTCACTTTCAGTCATGAGTGGAAGTAGCCTATACCACTCACCAGAAGCATATGATGTCCCCATAGTTCTTGTAGAGCCTGCAGAACCATTAGTCAAACAAATATATTTTCTATATAAATTACCAAGTATCAGGTATTCTTTTACAGCAACAGAAACAGATTAAGACAATAATGGTACAATAGGAAGAACATAAAGAAAATATTCTAAGAGTTCAATTACACAGTAGAAAGGCAAAAGCATTATGTTTCTGGGTTTCGAAAGCTCTGCTTCCGTATGTTCCAGGATTGTTCTAGGTAGTCTATTTAGTGCACATTCTTTGAGTTCTCTGACACTGCTAGGTGCCTAGCACAGAGTTCTACAAATAATGTGCGATAGAGCATTACATTTGTATGAACAAGTACTAAGGTAATCAAGTTTTGGTGGATTCAAATCAAGTTTGGTGGATTCAAAATACTGAATCTCCTCTGTCAACTAGAAAACCTCCTTTTTGTTTTATATACTACAGTTCAGCACAAAAAAAATCATATGCCCAAAATACTAATGTTACCAAAAAATGTGTGTTTTGAGGGTTAGGTCATTCCAGAGTGGCTGGAGCTTAGACAATAGAAGAACAAATACCAGAAATGTCTCAAAAGGGAGGTAGGAAATAGATCACCACGCATTGCCTTCAATATGTTCAGATTTTATTCTCAAGGTAATGGGAATTCACTGAAGAGGTTTCCACTAGTAGGTGACCTGTCCAAATATGTTTGATTTATTCTATTTCGAAGTTATAGGCATACATGTGTTAAAAAACTTACTGTAGGTGGTCACCAAAAATTATTTTAGCTAGTTATTGTGGTATTTACTACTAGGTTTCATAATAACACACTTATACTATTATTCCTTGATTTTCAGCACTGTATGTAATGTGATGACTACTTACTATGGAAGATGAGCCTATTGTTCACTTACCACCACCATCATCACCACACACTAAGGGCACCCCGCTGTTCTTTAGCACATGCATAGTCTCCCACCCCTATGGTAGTGGCCATGGAAATCTCTTACTCAGATGGCCAGCTCCAGGGAGCATAGTTGACTGACATTCCATGTTGCCACACCTCTGGATTCACCACTTACATTGTGCTAAAATTTTGCATTCCTTAGGCTGCTCTTGGCCAATAACTAAGTATGCCAGTGGTACCAGAAAATAGTTTTGACCTTACAGATTCATTGAATTTATGTTGTGAACGACTGGCAGTCCTGGACCACACTTTGAGAACCACTGACCTATGCTGCATTCAATCTACCACACAGCTGAAATTCAGATATTTGTTTTAGAACAATCACTCGTACAGAACAAAGACACAAGGATACCTAGGAGATATTGCAGGTTTGGTGAGAGCTGATTGTTTAATAGCGCCTGGCACCTCCCTTCCCTCTCTCCTTATCTTCCTCTCCTGTCATGTGATCTCCATACATGCAGGCTTCTCTTTGCCTTTGGTCATGTTCCAGACCAACACAATAAAGCGAGTATCACAATAGTAGGCCATGTACATTTTTTTGGTTTCCCAATGCGTATACAAGTTATGTTTGTACTATACATTAGTCTATTAAGTATGCAACAGCATGTGTCTAAAATGTATATATTTTAATTAAAAATACTTTATTGCTAAAAAATGTTAGTGATCATCTGGGCCTTCAGTGAGTCATGATTTTTTTGCTGGTCCAAGGTCTTGTTTTGATGTTGATGGCTGCTTATTGTCCAAGGTGGTGATTGCTTAAAGTCAGGTGGCTGTGGCAATTTTTAAAAATAAAACAACAATGAAGTTTGCAACATCAATTAACTCTTCTTCTTATGAAAGATTTCTCTGTAGCATGCAATGCTGTTTCATAGCATTCTACCTATAGACTATTTTTCAAAATTGAAGTAAATGCTCTCTCAAACTGTGCTGCAGATTTATAAACTAAGTTTATATAACCTTCTAAAACTTTTGTTGTCATTTCACCGTGTTCAATTTCTTCACCAAAAGTAGATTTTATCTCAAGAAACCACTTTCCTTGCTCTCCCATCAGAAGCAACATCTTATCTGTTCAAGTTTTTTCATGACATTAAAACAATACAATCACATCTACAGGCTCCACTTCTGGTTCTTTTGCTATTTCCTCCACATCTGAAGTTAATTTCTCCACTGAAGGCTCAAACTTCTCAGAATCATCCATAAGGCTGGAGTCTATATCTCTAAATTCCTGTTAATGTTGATGTTTCTACCTCCCCTCATTAATCACAAATGTTCTTAATGGCATCTAGAAAGGTGAATTCTTTACAGAAGGTTTTCAATGTACTTTGCCCCGGTCCATTAGAGGAATCAACATCTATAGCAGCTAGAGGCTTACAAAATATATCTCTAAATAATACAATTTGAAAGCTTAAATTACTCCTTAATCCATGAGCTAGAGAATAGATGTTGTGTTTGCAGGCATAAAAGCAACATTAATCTCCATGGACACCTCCATCATAGCTCTTGGGTGATCAGGTGCATAGTCAATAAGTAGTAATATTTTGAAATAAATCTTATTTCTGAGCTGTAGATCACAAAACTGAGTTTAAAATATTTAATACACAATTCTGTAAACAGATGTGCTTTCACCCAAGCTTCATTGTTCCATGTATAGAGCACAGGCATAGTGGATTTAGCATAATTTTTAAAGACTCAGGGATTTCCAGAATGGCAAATTAGATTCAGCTTCAACTTAAAGTCAGTAGCTGCATTAGGCCGTAACGAGATTCAGCCTGCCTTTTGAAGATTTGAAGCTGGACACTGACTTCTCCCTAGCGATGAAAGTCCTTATAGCATCTTCTACCAATATAACCCTATTTTGTCTGTACTGAAAATCTGTTGTTTAGTGTCGCCACCTTCATCGATTATTTTAGCTAGATCCTCTGAATAATGTACTGTAGCTTTCACATCAGCCCTTCCTTCTTTGCCTTATGGAGATGGCGTCTTTCCTTAAATCTCAAGAATCAAACTCTGTTAGCTTCAAACTTTTTCTTCTGCAGCATCCTCACTTTTTATAGGATTAAAGAGAGGGCCTTTCTCTGAATTACGCTTTGGCTTAAAGGAGTGTTATAGCTAGTTTGATCTATCTAGATTACTAAAACTTTCTTCACATCAGCAATAAGGCTGTTTTGCCTTCTCATCATTTGTGCATTCACTACAGTAGCACTTTTAATTTTCTTCAATAACTTTTCCTTTGCACTCACAAATTGATTAACTGTTTGGTGCATGAAGCACAGCTTTCAGCCTATCACTGCTTTGAATATTTCTTCCACACTAAGTTTAATCATTTCTAGTTTCTCATTTAAAGTGAGAGATATGTTACTGTTTTTTTTTTTTTCCACCAGAACACTTAGAAGCCATTTTAGAGTTATTACTTGGCCTAACTTTAATATTCTTGTCTCTCAGAGAAGAGGGAAGACTAAACAGAGGGAAAGTGAAATGGGAGTGGTGGGTTGATGGAGCAGTCATAATACATGCATTTGTTGATTAAGTTCACTGTCTTATATAAGTGCAGTTCATGGTGCCTGTAAACAGTAATAATAATAGTATTATTAAAGATCACTGAGTACATTACTGCACACACAGGTCATTATGACATATTTAATAATAATGAAAAATGTTTAATAAAACATGACACAGAGACGTAGTGATCACATGCTGTTAGAAGTGTGGTGCCAATAACATTACTCGATGCAGGATTGACATAGATCTTCCATTTTTAAAAATGCAATATTTATTCTGGTTCACAAAACCTGACGAGAGACATTAGACATTTATGTTTTCCAGAAAACAAAGAATCAAACTATGAATAGACAATTATGCTACAAATAGAGCATCTAGGAGAGGAACACTAGAGTCCAGCAGAGAAGTCATGGGAAACACCTGAAGCACAGAAAAAGATGGATGTCAGTAGCCAGCTCAGCTGACATTGGCTGGAGCCTAGAGGGGCTTGCTATTGCAGGTAAAGAGTAAATGAGGAAATGTTAGTAGTCCACATGGCCACCATTAAATTGTTACAATCCAAACAACAGGAGAGCTCTGCTACCCACAGAAACCCTGACTACCATTGTCAGTAATCTGGAGACCCTGTAAGAGCATTACACCAGACAGGGGATGTGTGCCTGGTCACTCACACCCCAGACACCTATGTGGTTGGATCAGGGCACCATTGTGAGAGCATAGCCATAACGGGACTGCATCCTGCCTTGGGGAGTCACAGCCTCCATATCTCCACATTCTGGGAGCTCCAACATATATCCCCCAGTGTAAACTCAGAGAGCTACAGTGGCACAGTGCTGGCTGAACTCAAAGGTGTCACATGATTCTCAAGACTCTAGTCAATAGGGAGTACCATTTCCTGAGAATAGGACAGTGCAACACACCAAAAGGTGACCAAAGCACATGCTTTCCAGAGCCCCAGAGCTCTGGTGCTGTGAAAAGAGATGCTTTTCCCAGCAGTGGCACAAAATTTTGCTTGGACTGGCAAGCAAAGAGTGTGATCCCCTCTCCCACTTTGCACTCTGCCACAGCAGTTGCTGCAAGTAGAAACCCAGATTGGTGAGTCTGAGAGTTGACCCTCTGAGGCTGGAGGAAGTGACTTTACCTCAACCATCACAGTGGCCTCTGTGCTCAGTCTCCTCCGTAGAGATAAGTACCCGTCCCCCCTCCCCCACCTTTTCTTCTCTACACACCACTGCAGCCACAGCTACTGCTGCTGCTACCAAGGACCGGGGTGAATGAGCAAAACTGCTGCCTGCCTCAGGTTGTGAGTAGTGGCAGTCCTTCCACTGGTGGCATGGCCTCTGTGCTTTGGCTCATTCATAAAGAGTGGGGCCATTCCACACCTTTACATGGTGTTGTCATGCTGTTGCTGATGCTTAGAGTGGACGAGCATGAGAACTACTTGTTCAGGGCTTTGGGTGTTGAACCTGCATTGCAACAATTGCCAAGACCAGCACATACCGCACATTACCCACTCTATCCTCCTATAACTACTACTGCCGTTGCCCACATCAAACTAGCTGCCCAGGGACCAGGGAAGCTTTTCATTCACCCAGCCCACTGTTGCCACAACCAACATTTGAGGACACCTCTTTGAGACTCAAGAACTGGCTTGGCTGGTGCTGCTAATATTGATAACAGTGTGTACTGTCCTGGGGCCCAAGAACAGGCATACTCAACCCTCCACTGCTATCACTAAGGCCTGAAGACTGGCCCACCTGGTATCTCCATCCCTAGGAAAATTTTACCATAGCCTCCATTAATAGCTACATTGTAGACCACTGAAGAAATCACAGGTACAATTGAGGTTGTTTATAGTAGAAAAACTTACATGCAGACTACACAACTGCACACACCTAGAATCAAAGCCAAAGGGGCCTGCTCAACTGGCAATATTGGTCCTTTTTTGGGAAAATGTTCTCTCCTATGAAAGCAAATTCAAAAAATTAGAGGAAGCAACTATTACACCACATGTGTAGATATCAATGTAAAGTCCAATGAAGCAAGAAAATGTGATACTAGGAATGAAATATAATAGTTCCCCAGTGACATATCTCAATAAAAAACATTGTCAAACTTCCAAAAAGAAAAGTATTCAAAATGGTACTAAATAAGCTCAGCAAATAAAACATAATTCCTTAAAATAATCAAAGGAATTGGAAAAACAATTCATAATATAAATTAGAAATTTACCAAAAAAGAAAATATTATTTAAATGAACCAAACGGAAATTCTAGGATTGAAGAAGTCCTTGAATAAAGAACAAAATACACTCAAAATCTTCAAAAATAAGCTAAATGGTGCAGAAGAAAGAATCTCATAACTTGCGCAAAGATCTTTTGAAATAACACGGTGAAACAAAAATAATGAAGAAATAAATTAACAAAGTCTTCCTGATATATGAGACACCATAATGCCATCAAATACATAAATTATCAGTATCTTCAAAGGTAAAAAGGTAGGAGGAGAAAATGAAGGTTTTCAAAAACATATTTAATGAAATAATAGATAATAACTTTACATGTGTAGCAAGAGATGCAGACATTGAGATACAATGGGCTCAATGATACACAAACAGATAGAATGCAAAAAGGTATTTTTCATGGAACATTACAGTCTAACTTTCTGAGGGCAATGACAAAGAGAAAATTTTAAAAATAGCAAGAAAAAAACAACTAGTCACCTATAAAGGAGCTCCAACCAGACTAACAGCAGACTTCTCAGCAGAAACCAGACAGGCCAGGAGAAAATGGAATGATGTATTCAAAGTGCTGAACGAAAAAAAAAAAAATCTGCCACCAAAGGACACTATATTTAGGTAAATTATCCTTCATAAGTAAGAGTGAAATAAAGACTTTGTGAGACATGCAAATCCTGAGGAAATTCATCACCACTAGGCTGACTTGACAAAAAATATTTAAAGGCGTTTTAATTCTAAAAGCAAAGGAATGATGGTTACCATCAAGAACATATTAGTATAAAACTCACTAGTAAAGCAAACACACAAATTAAGAAGAGAAAAGACTCAAATGTTACCACCCCAGAACACCAGTGAACTGCAACGACAAACAATAAGAAAAGAAAAGACAAAAAAGAATACATGAAACAAGTAGAAAATGATTATCAATATGATATGAAAAAATCTCATATATCCATAATACCCTTGAAGGTTAAATTCTCCACTTAAAATACATAGACTAGCTGAATGGGTAACAAAAAATAGTTCAACAATATGCTGCTTACAAGAAGTGTGCCTTACCTGTAAAGACACATAGAGACTAAAGATAAAGAGGTGGAAAAAGATATTCCATGCAAATGGAAACCAAAAGTGGACAGGAATAGCTATATTTATATCAGCTATAACAGACTATAAGTCAAACACACTAAAAAAGGCAAAGAAGATAATTATATAATGATAAAGGGATTAATCCAGCAAAAGGACATAATAATTCAATTTTTAGTCTATATTTTGTTTAGATCTGCTCTGATTACTATTGATTTTCTTCTGTTAATTTGGGGTTTGGTTTGTTTTTGTTCTTGTTTTCTAGTTCTTTGAGATGACTCATTAGATTGCATACTTGAAATTTATCTTTTTATGTGTTTTTATGCTGTATCCCACAAGTTTTGGTATGTTGTGTTTCCATTTTCATTTATATTAATTTTTTTACCATTTTTATCTAAATTTCTTTATTGACCCAATAATCTCTTTCAAGAGCATGTCAATTTCTATATATTTGTATAGTTTCCAAAATTCTTCTTGTTGTTTATATTTATATATGCAGCCGGTATTTGGAACATCCAGATTTAAAAAGTAAATATTAGTAGATCTAAAAAAAAGGACCCCAATACAATAATAATAGGAGGCTTGAATACCTCACTCTCTGCATTTGATGCACAATTTACACAGAAAATTAACAAAGAAACATTGAAGTTAACTTGGACTTTAGGGAAAATGTACCTAACAGACATTTACAGAATGTTTCATCCAACAACTGCAGAATGCACATTTTTCTTATGAATACATGGAACATTTTCCAAGATAGATCATGTGTTATGCCACAAAATTAGTCTTAACAAATATCAAAAAAAAATCAAAACTATATCAAGTATATTCTCATTCCACAGTGGAATAAAACTAGAAGTCAGTAACAAGAACTTTGGAAATTATACAAATACATAGAAATTAAACGACATCTTCTTGAAAAAGATCATTGGGCCAATGAAGAAATTAAGATGAAAATTTTTAAAAATATATTTAATGAAAATGGAAACACAACCTACCGAATTTGTGGGATACAGCAAAAGCAGTGCTAAAGGGAGGTTTATAACAATAAAAAAACAAAAAAAAAGACAAATGTCAAGTAAGCAACATAATGCCATATTTCAAGGAACTAGAAAAGCAAGAACAAACCAAATCCCAAATTGACAGAAGAAATAACAAAGATCAGAGGAAACCTAAAGAAAACACAGACTAAAGAAACACAAATAATTAATGAAAAGTTGGTTCTTTGAAAAGATAAATAAAATTGTTAAACTGCTAACAATACTAATCAAGCATACCCAAATAACAAAATCAACAATGAAAAAGTAGATGTTACAACTAATACTACATAAATACAAAAGAACATCAGAGTCCATTATGAACAACCTAAACTGACAAAGTGAAAAACTGAGAGAAAATAAATAAATTCCTTGTAACAAACAATCTACCAAGATTGAATCAAAAAAAAAAAAAAAAAGAAAATGTGAGCAGACTGATAATGAGTAATGAAATTATATTAGTAACAGAAAATCTCCCCTCTCCCCAGAAAAGTCCAGGATTAGATGAGTTCACTGTTGAATTTTACCAAACATATAAGGAAAAATTAATAATACCAAATCTACACAAACTATTCCTAAAAATTGGAGAGGAGGATATTCTCTCTAACTTAGTCCATGAGGCCATCATTACCCTGATACCAAAAGCAAATCAAGACATCACGAAAAAGAAAACCACAGGCTAATATCCCTGATGAACATAAAAGGAAAAATACTCAACAGATACTAGCAAACTGAATCAAACTTCACGTCAATAAAAAGTACATCACGATCAAATGGGATTTATTTCAGAGATGCAAGTATGGTTCAACACATGCAAATCAGTAAACATGGTACATTACATCAACAGACGGAAGAAAAAAAATTATCCTTTTAGCAGACAAAGAAAAAACATTTGACAAAATTTAACAACCTTTCATGGTAAACTGTGTCAATAATTAGACCAAGAATAACCACACTTCAAAATAATAAAGGACATGTATGACAAAGCTACAGGTAGCATAATATTGTATTAAGATAAAGTTGAAAGCAATTCCTCTAACAACTGGAGCAAGAGAAGAATGCCCACTTTCACCACTGCTATTTAACATATTGCTAGAAGTACTAGCTAGAAGAAATCAGGCAAAAAGAAAAAAAATGCAAGGCTTTTAGGGCTCCTTTTTAGTTTTATATGAATTTTAGAATTTTCTTTTTCTGATTCTTGGAAAAATGATGTTGGTATTTTGATAGGAATTGCATTGAATTTGTAGATTGCTTTGGGCAGTATGGTCATCTTCACAGTATGGATTATTTCAATCCATGAGCATGTGATGCATTTCCATTTGTTTGTATCTTCTATGATTACTTTCAGCAGTGTTTTGTAGTTGTCCTTGTAGAAAGCTTTCACATCTTTGGTTAATAATTTTCCTAGGTGTTTTTTGCAACTATTGTAAAAGGAAATTAGTTATTGATTTGGCCTAAGCAAAAAGAACAAATCCAGAGGCAATCACATTACCTGACTTCAAATTATGCCACATGGCTATAGTTAATAAAGCAGCATAGTACTGGTATAAAAGTTGATACATAGACCAATGGAACAGAATAGAGAACTCAGAAGCAAAGCCAAATACTTACAACCAACTAATCTTCAACAAATCATTCAAAACCATAAATTGAAGAATGGACACCCTATTTAATAAATGGTGCTTGGAAAACCAGATAGTTACATGTAGAAAAATAAAACTGTATCCCTATCTCTCACCTTATACAGAAATCAACTTAAGATGGATCAATGACTTAAACCATAAAAATTCTGGAAGATTACCAAGGAAAAACTTTTCTAGACATTGGCCTGGGCCAAGAATTTATGACTAAGACCCCAAAAGCAAATGCAATCAAAATACATAAGTGAGATCTAATTAAACTCACTTTAAACAGCAGAGCGAACAGACAACCCACAAAGTGGGAGAAAATCTTTGCAAACTATGCATCCAACAAAGGGCTAATATCCAGAACCTACAAGGAACTCAAAGAAATCAGCAAGAAAAAAACAAGTAACCCCATCTAAAACTGGGCAGATTACATAAATAGACATTTTTCAAAAAAAGATATACAAATGGCCAACAAATATATGAAAACATGCTTAACATCACTAATTATTAGGGAATGCATGTTAAAACCACAATAAGACACCACCTTACCCCAGCCAGAATGGCTATTACTTAATGAGTCGAAAAGAATAAATGTTGGCATGGATGGGAGGAAAATGGAATGCTGCTGGTTGGAATGTAAACTAGGACAACCTTTATGGGAAAATTTATCAAAATGTTCAAAAAGCTAAAAGTAGATATATCATTCTGTCTAGCAATCCCTCTATTTGGTATCTACCCAAAAGAAAATAAGTCATCATATCCAAAAGACATGTGTACTTTACGTTTATTGTAGCACAATTAACATTTGCAAAGATATGGAACCAACCTAAGTGCCCATCAACAAATGAGTGGATAAAAAAATGTGATATATATACACATACCATAGAATACTACTCAACAATAATAAAGAATGAAATAATGCTTTTTGCAGCAACTTAGACTGAGCTGGAGCTCATTACTCTGTGTAAAGTAATTCAAAGATTAAAATTCAAATACTGAATGTTCTCACTTATAAGTAGAAGCTAAGCTATGGGTATGCAAGGGCCGACAGATTGCTATAATGGACTACGGAGACTCAGAAGGGAGAGTCAGAAAGGGTGAGTGATAAAAAATGACATATTGTATACAGTATGCACTACTTGGATGATAAGTGCACTGAAATGTCAGACTTCATAACTATACAATTCATCCATGTTACCAAAAGCCACTTGTAACCACAAAGCTATTGAAATAGTAAAATTAGAAAATTTAAATATAAAAAAGTTAAATACATGGCCAGTTTCTATGTACTAATAAAAGAAACAAAACACATCCAAATTGGAAAAAAGACAATAAAACTGTCCCTCTTTGCAAACGACATGATAGTATGTCTACACAAATGAAAAGACTCTACCAAGAAACTTTTAGAGGTGATAAATACAGTGAAGTTTTACGATACAAAATTAACATTAAAACTCAGAAGCATTTCCATACAGCAATAATTAACTATCCAAAAAAGAAATCGAGAAGGAAATTCCATTTACAATGCTAAAGAAAATAAAGTACCTAGGAATAAATTTAACAATGGAGGTGGCGTGTTCTCTATAAGAAAAACTACAAAATACTGATGAAAGAAATTAAAGAGGACACAAGCAAACTGATAAACATCCCATGCTTGTGTATCAAAATTGATGTCATTAAAATTAACATACTCCCAAAGCAATCTACAGATTCAATACAATCCATATCAAAATACTAAAATCATTTTTCACAGAAATGGAAAAAAAATCCTAAAATTTATATGGAAAAAAAAGCCAGAAGAGTCAAGCAATCCTAAGCATAAAAACAAAATTGGAAGCATCAGAATATCTGAATTAAAAACAGATTACAAAAATATAATAACCAAAACAGCATGATATTGGTATAAAAATAGATACAGACCAATGAAACAGAATAGACAACAGAGAAATAAATCCACATATTTACAGGCAACTGTTCTTTGACAAAGCTGCCAAGAACATACATTGGGGAAGGAACACCTTCTTCCATAAATGGTCCTGGAAAAATTGGATAACCAGATGCAGAAGAATGAAACTGGACCCCATCTCTCACCACATACAAAAGTAATCTCAAAATGGACTAAAGACTTAAATGTAAAAGTCAAAATTATAGCAGTAGAAAACATAGGGAATACCCTTCAGGAATTGGTCTAGGCAAAATTTTTATAAGACCTCAAAAGAACAGGTAACAAAAATAAAAACAAATGGGACTACATTACACAAAAAAGCTTTGGTTGAGCAGAATAAATTATCAACAGAGTGAGGAGACAACCTATTAAGTAGGAGAAAATATTTTCAAATTACTTATCCAAAAAGCGACTCAACAACTAAACAATAAAAAAAAAAAAAAATCAATCAATTAAAATGGCTATGTGTCATGCATAGACTTCTCAAAAGAAGACCTTAAAATGGCCAACAGGCATACGAAAAATGCTCAACATCATTAATCACCATGGAAATGCAAATCGAAATCCCAACAAAGTATCATCTCACACCAGTTAGAATAAATATTACTAAAAAGGCAAAAAAAAAACAGCTGCTCATGAGGATGCCTAATAAAGGGAACTCTTACACACTCTTGGTGTGACTGTAAATTAGTACAACCAGTATGGAAAACAGTATGAAGATTTCTCAAAAAGCTAAAAAGAGAGCTACTATATAACCCAATATAGTCAGTACTGAGTATCTTATTCAAAGGAATGGAAACCAGCGTATCAAAGAGATACCTGCACTCACAGGTTTATGGTAGCATTATTCACAATAGTAAAGGTATGAAATCAAACTTAGTGTTTACGAATACTATTTAGCCATAAACAAGAATGAAGCCTTGTCATTTTCAGCAACGTGAATCAAACTGAAGGTCATTATGTTAAGTGAAATAAACCAGACACAGAGTGACAGATAATGTATGTTCTCACTCTTATGTGGGAAGTAAAAAGACAACTTCATGGACATAGAGAATTGAATGATATGAGACTGTGAAGGCTTAATGGAGGGAAGGGTAGATGAAGAGAGGTTAGCTACGGGTAGAAAAGTACAGTTAGATAGAAGAAATAAATTGTAATGTTTGATAGCAGGTTAGGATAACTATAGTTAGCAACAGTATTATGTATATTTTAAAGTAACCAGAAGAGGGGACTTTAAATAATACAAACACAGAAACATGATAAACACTAAAGGTGATAGATATTCCAAGTACCCTGACTTGATCATTACACATTCTATACATGTAACAAAAACTCACATGTAGCCCATAAATATGTAAAATGTCATATATATACATATATATATAAGATTTTAAAATGCAATATCTGTGAAGTACAATAAAATGAAGTAAAGTAAAACTAGGTATTCCTGCAATAGTTTGGAGGTGGAAAAATTAATGACAGAGAGACAAGTTAGAAGGCTTAAAAAAAAAGATTGGGGAAAAATATAACACTATGACAGTGACAGTGAAGGTAGACAGAAGCGAGAAGAGTAATAGACATTTGGGAGTGTGATTGATAGGAACTGATAACTTACTAAATATGGCGAAAGAGATGAAGTAGTCAAAGATGACTCAGAGGTTTTTGCAATGAAGAGGAATAAATTGCATTGTGATGATTCCTAAAAGACTGAATGTTTACTGAATGTAAACAACTTGTTAACAGGAATGTGTCATTTTGTACTTGTAACTTTCCTTATCTGTGAAACAGAAAATATTATCTACTCCATAGGATGGCTATGAAGGTCAAAAAAAATGTCAACGTAAAGCATTTCCTTTATTGTTCAATAAAATTTGGCAATAATTGTTATTATTGTCCACTTCTCTGCCTTTTCCAATATTTAGGTCTGAGGAAGACTGATTACTTTTCAAGACCAGGGCTCCTGTGTTGCAAAACTCTAGGATCATCAGTCACATCACAGTGTATAGGAGCAGTGCCCTTGTAGTTGTTCTATGCCACAGTACGAGCAGCCAAATGCAGTGAACCTGCATAGGTCATTTCGTATCATGCATCTGACTTCAGGGCAGCAGCAGTTGCTGAGCAGGCTCCAAATGCTCTGCCCTGAGTGACTTTAGTTATATAAAATTTATTCCTGAACCCAAACACCCGGGGAGAAAATTCCTTACGTATTTTTAATGCAGGCATATTCTTTTGGTGCCAAAAGACAATTTTACAACAAAATGAACACTACTACTTCTCCACGGAGTACTTTATATCTGACTGGGTATTATGAATCACTATGAGGCATAGCTCTGAACTATACTGAGTGAATAAATGAATAGCCTTATTGAATAAAGTCTTGATAATCAAAATGTGTAATATTATTACATATGTTTAGAATCTGATAAGAACATACAATAAACCAGCATCTTTTTAATGCTACATTATTTACTGATGGTAAATTTATGGAGACATTAATTCAGATTGCTGGAGCAAGATGGGGAGCTCCAATTCCAGGAAGCTTATCAAAATCTCTTTGCTTGATTATATCTAGCATTTCAGAAAATATCTACTGTCATCAGTGCAGAACTTGTAAGTGAGGATGTCTTTTTAAAATTCCAATAATTCAATGATGGAATGGGCTTCCATGCATAGCTGCGAACTCTTTATACCTGGAAATATTCAAAGATTATATGACTTCATCTCAGGGATGCTATAATGATGATTCGTGAATTTTAGAGTGGAATGGAGATGTCCTCTGGGTTACTTTCTAAATCCAGAATTTTATTCTTTAATTAGAGAAAGTTAAGAAATAAAAAATGATTAATATATCACTTCTACCTGTATTTTCTCCCTTTGTAATTTTATCTGTTTTCTAGGCTTTAAATGCTTTATAGATGCTAGTGATTCCCGGAACTGTAAGTCTAACCCTTATCTATTCTCCGAACTCTAGGCTCTAAGATCCATCCTCCTATTTGACATTTCTCCTGGAATACCTACTATATACCTTACATTTAATATGACTAGAACAAAACTATTGATTTCAACTCTCTTATCCTGCCCCTTTACATGAATTATAAAAATGGAATCCTGTTTAAGATACCATTATTATAATTATAAGAAAAGTATAATATACAGATAGTATTCAAATAGGACACTTTTCTGCAATCTGTAAAAAGTTTCCCAAACAAATATCAAAATATACAATGCCTAAGCTGAGAATGGTGCTTCTCTAGGGACATGCAGGGGACAAATTGAATAACCAAAGTAGCAGGCCTTTTACTTCCATTAATTTATCTTTCTGTCTTTCCCATTTCAATAAATGAAACTAGATTTCAATCTATTTGTAAAGTTAAAAAAAAAAATCTTTGATTCCTTTTTTTCTTACTCTCCATATCCAATTTATCTGTAAATTTTGTTAATTCTACATCCAAAATATATACTAAAATTCTAGCTGCTTTCCTCCCTATTATCTCTCTAGTCTAAGTTGTTACTATATTTCTCTCTACCGTATCCTGTTATATAGTCTCTTTGCTTCTTCTCCTATAAGCTGCTCTCCATAGAGCAACAGCAAATACATTTAAAACAAAATCATCATAAATCAGATCATTTCATGCCCAAGCTTACCAGGCCTGTGTTCATAAGAAAAACTTTTCTTCTGCCTTCTTAGCTTTATACTTTGGAGCCTGCAAAGTAAGCTGACAAAAGACAGATCAGCAAGAGAAAAAACAGGTTTAATCCTGTAATATGTATGAGAGTTCACAGAAAAATGTGACTCAAGGAAGCATTTAGAATTTGGGACTTTTTATACCGCCTTAATAGGAAAAGTGGAAGGAGAGAAGGGCACCTACAGAAAAATAAATGACATCTTAATAGGTGAAATAGGGGAGGTATAGTGCACTTGTGGAAAAAACAAATAATTTTTAGGAAAAACAAAGGGGTCTTAGGAGTATAGATGGAATAAATATGACTGTTTTATCATGTCTGTTTGGGTGTGATGTAAAGTTATATAAAATTCTGAATAACTCATCTCTGATGATGAGTCAGTCTTCCTTGGTTGCCCCAAGCAAGGAGATTTATGACAATTGGGTTCTTTTGCATCCTTTTGGGAGGCTCTGCTTTTAGGCAGATCGAAATTTTTATGCATTCATCTTTCTTAAGTTCAAGATAATTTTATTCTACACTGGTCTACTTTGGACTTCTTTGCCTGCTACACCATAATCTCCATGGGGAAACATTAACAGAAATATTAGGTGAATTGTATCCCTGGGAATTGTGTAGCACAATGGCCATGTAAATCCTTTGTTTTCTTCCCTTTATTATGGAATGAAAACCAAATTACATACTTTGGCCCCATGATCTGGCCTCTGTCTTCTTCTTCAACTTCATCTTGAACCACTTTTCTACTAACCCCTTTGCTTCAGGAATACCAATACTCTTTTTTAAAAAAAGTATACTATCTGAGTTCCCATACTATACTCTTTGAATTACCTTTTCCCACTTCTGGACTGGTCTTCTCCCTGATGTCACACTGCTGGACCTTAGTGTCATTTAGATTTTAGATATATATCACCTCCTCAAATGGTCCTTCACTAACTCTTAGGATTCCAATCGCTCTATTGTATCATTTACCATCATTTTTTACATGTAAGTTGCTTCTGTCTAATTTTTAATATTTATTTCTTATTTGTTTTTCACCACTTGATCTCTTGTACAAGTATCAGCTACTGAAAACCAATCACCAGCACCTAGAACAGTACCTGATACACGGTAGGAACAGCATAGCTATTTATGCAACAAAAAGATAATACAATGAAGTTCATTTATTAGAGTCTGACATTCAATTAATAGGTTTTTAAAATTCCTCCCTCTTTTTGTCATTTCATCTAATGTCTCCTTTCTCCTAATTTTTTTTATTTTTACTATTCATATATATATATATGAATAGTATATATTCATATTCAATAGTATACATATATATATATATGTATGTATTTGCCCTCCAAGTATACCTTACCCTTCCCTTTCTCTTGCTCTCCACCTTTAACTAGTAATGCCTGTATTATATTTTTAATATATGTTGGTCTCTTTCAATCAGGTTTAGTGAAAGAGACTAGTATTCAGGGCTTTTTTTTTTTTTTTTTTTTTTTTTTTTGAGATAGAGTCTTGCTCTGTGGCCCAGATTGGAGTGCAGTGGTGCCATCTCAGCTCACTGTAAGCTCCACCTCCTGGGTTCATGCCATTCTCCTGCCTCAGCCTCCCGAGTAGCTGGGACTACAGGCGCCCACCACCACACTCAGGTAATTTTTTGTATTTTCAGTAGAGACAGGGTTTCACCATGTTAGCCAGGATGGTCTTGGTCTTGATCTGACCTCGTGATCCACCTGCCTCGGTCGCCCAAAGTGCTGGGATTACAGGTGTGAGCCACCACACCCGGCCGTATTCAGGGCCTTCTGTGCATAAAACACTGCTTCTACAGATTTGGGAGATGTAATGACGAATAAAATACAAGCCCTGCCCTTAGAAGTTAGTATCTAATAGAAGTGGCAATCTATAAATATAGTAAGTGAGCTTTAAAGAGAAAAATGGTGTGGAAAAATTACTGAGTGTGGGCTGAATGTAACTAACTTATGAAAGCTGAAACACTGTTGTTAAAAGTCTGCTTTTAAAAATATTTTATATTATTGGTATGGCTGTTCTCTGGGGATGACATAGCAAATAGAATGAAAGAGAAATAGGAAGTGGGACTCCGTTCTGGACCAGACTGAGAAACAGGGAAGAATCTGAAGCACCTCTCCATAAGACATGCCCACCAGAGTTATGAGAGTTTACCCCTTCCCTGTCAATGACCCAGAAGTTATCACTCTTTTTCTAGACATTTCTGAATAACCTACCCCTTAATTTTCATGTAATTAAAATTGATATAAAAGCTGCTACAGAACTGTCCTGAGCTGCTACTCTAGATACACTGCTTGTGAGGTAGTTCTGCTCTGCAGGAGTGATGGAGCCCTAACACTGCTACTTCAATAAAGGTGTTTGCTTCCACCACCAGCTCACCCTTGAATTCCTTCTTGGGAGAAGCCAAGAACCAATTATTTTTAAAAGATTTTTCCAGAATACACCACCATTTATTTAAGATCTGAAGACAAGGAATGGTGATTTGATAGTAAAAATTATCTCTTACTGGGATCATGGGTTATGTACATATTTGGTTGTGATGCCCGGGCAATCCTTACATTATGGCGTGTCCCTTTTTCTTATCTTACAACCAAAGATCTTGAGAGAAGCTAAGAAAATTGTTTCTTTGAAATCAGCTTCACTATGTGGTTTTATTACATGAGTTGAGGTAGAATAATGCAGTAAAGTAATAATGTTTTTCTCAAAATAGAAAGTTCTTCATTAATTTTATAATTACACGAGCAGGTATTTCTTTGAAGAAGCTGACCTACCAATTATACATTAACTATTTTGGTAGCTTAATCATTATTTTTCTTCATGATTTTGGATTTTCGTCTTTGCTTTTCATAAAAAAAGTGGCTGCAGTGTGTGGCTAATTTTTCTTTGAGCAAAAAGAAAATGTCTCCAGCTCAATAGGTGTTTAATGTCAGATACGATTTTTTTTTTATTTTGTAATTTAAAATGGTTTTGCAGATTTAGCTTCATCAGGCAGGGAAGATATGACAAGTTTTTGAATTTAACCTCATTCTTGAAGATAAAATAAAATTTATTTTATTCAGTGTTTGATGTTTACCCTGCTACATATACTCTGCCAGTCTAGATTGAGCACTAAAGGAGAATATAAACCCTTTTTGCATGCATATCTATTTGAAGTCTCCCTGGAGATGAAGCCGATTTAGCTTTTTTTTTTTTTTTTAAGATGATATCATCTTGTCACAATGACAAACCAACCTAGAAACTACAAACTTAGAGTGTTATTTTTATTTATTTTAAATACACGGCTATGACCCTGATGTCTTCAGTCATTTGTTCCTAATGTAATTTTTAAAATTAAATGTTAGTATAAATGAAATAGCTAAAAATTGACATTACCCTAACAATGGAAACAAAGTTAAATGATTTGTTTCTGTAGAACAAATAATTTGCTTTCCCTTGAACCTGCCAATTAGAAGAAAATTAAATATTCCACATATTCTTGAATATTAGATATATCTAAATATAAAAGTTCAGAGATTTTACTGTTTTTCATAAGTAATTGTTCCTGTGCACATGTGGAGTAGGCATTCAGCTAAATGGTGTAGATAAAGGAACACCACACAAGTATAGTCACACATCACTTAATAATGGGGATACTTTCTGGGAAATATATCATTAGACAATTTTCTCATTGTGTGAACATTATCGAGTGTACTTAAACAAACCTAGATGGTATAGCCTACTACACCCCTAGGCTAGATGGTATAGCCTAAGGCTCCTAGGCTATAAACATATACAGCATGCTACTGTAGTAAATACTGTAGGTCATGGTAACACGATGGCATGTATTTGTATCTAAATATAGAATGGGTCCAGTCATTAGTCTGGCAATTTCTCTGCATTAAATAAAAGTGGGTGCACTGTCTCTAGAAAGTCATTATCTAAATTACATTGTTACCTGGCAGAGGATGATTTCTTTGTCATTACTCTAGGACATTAACATGAGCTGGATTTTTGCTTTATTTTATTTTAACCTAGAGTAAGACATTCTTACCCCTGCAGGTTCAAAGAGTCTTGCTTGGAGGGGAAATCAATAGTAGAGGGAAATGTAGATGAGAGTCATAAAAAGTTTTCAAATTAAAATTAAGTGTCCAGAATATAACACTGGGGAAAGCAGCACATCTCCATAGTAAAGACAACTTCTGGTGTACCTTGCCTTTCTTAAAGTGGAAAAGAAGCTCATGTAACCAGGTATAAGAATGAAGGTCAAAAGTTAGAAAGGACAGTATCAAATCCTACATAAATCAGTCTCAGAGAATGTCAACTTGAGTGAACATCAACATGAGATAATGTTTAAGAAAAAGCAGAAGAAATAGGCATGTATGTGGATTAGTATGTGGTGGTAGGGGGAGTGGCATCTAAAGGACAAGAAATCTAACGGCAAACTTTCCTAATTTCCTTAGGTCTGTTGCTGCATCCACAGTCTATAGGTGAATAATGAGGATATGTTGATTTCAATCTTCTTGAGGGCACAAGCCGTAGTGTATGTATATAGAATCTTCCATAAAACCTTGAATAGTTCTGGGCATACTAATGGCTTACTAATTAATTGTACAAAATAAAACTATACTCAGGAGACCCATGAGTTGGTTAGTAGGGCATAAATACATGTTTCTCTCTTTTTTCATTTTACTTGATAGACTATTTTTTTTAGAGTAGCTTTAGATTTATAAAAAAATGGAAGAGAGATTAATTGTATACCTCCCCATTCCCTGACTTGCACAATTCCATTATTGATATCTTACATTAGTGTGGTGCATTTTTTAATTAATGAATTAACCAAATTCCATATTTTATTCAGATTTCCTTAGTGTTTACCTAATGGCCTTTTTGTACTTCAAGATTCCATTCAGGATACCACATTAGCTTTGATTGTCCTGTTTCCTTAGGTTATTCTTGGCTTTAACATTGTCTCAGACTTTATTTTTTATTACTTTGATAGGAGCACTGAACAGACTCTCTTCTTGATAAAACTTCAGTCAGGGTTTTCTGAGCTTTCTTCTGGACTAGGCCTCAACCTTGGCCCCCATCCTGGTCAGGCCTGCATAGCCTAGTTTTAGCAAAAATGCTCCTGAGTAATTTTGGAAAGTATTTCCCACTCTTGATATTTGTCACACTGCCCTGCGTTCAGCAATAATCTTAAATTGGTTCAGCAAAAATATCTTTTTCCTATTGTCTTTTGTGGTAATTCTTCATCCTTTGACCCCTTAACAGTTCACTGGCTATAACTTCCCAGATATCTAAGCTATATACAGAGCTGAAATCAATCTCTCTCCCTTATCGTGATGATCTTAACATTTATTGCAATAGTCCCGAATACATTCTTCCTTATGGTTTTAAAAAGTGTGGTAGTTAACTTTGTGTGTTAATTTGATTTGCCTAATAGATGTCTGATAGCTGGTAAACATTATTTCTAGCCATGTCTATAAAGGTATTTCTGGAAGAGATTATCATTTGAATCAGTACACTGCATTAAAAAAAAAAAAAAAAAAAAAGATTACCCTCACCAATGTGTGCAAGCCTCATTCAACTCAATGAGGGCCCATAAAGAACAACGACAAAAAAAAAAAATGGAGATAGGTCAAATTTACTGTTCAGGAGCTGGGATATCCATCTTCTTCTGCCTATGGATATCAGTGCCCTGGATCTCAGGCATTCCCTCTCAGACTGAAGATACTTACACTACGAGCTCTCTTGGTTTTCAGGCCTTTGGACTTGAATTGGAACTATACCACTGACTTTCCTAGGCCTCCAGACTGCAGATGGCGGATCATAGGACTTCTTATTCCCCAAAAACACATGACCCAATCTTTCAGAATAAATCTCTTTCTACACATCTCTCTTTATATCCTATTGGATCTGCTTCTCTGGAAAACGCTAATACAAATATTTGCATATATTTTTCTTTACCACGGGTCAGGATATTCCCCTATTAGAATTTGTCTGATGTTTTATTCCCCACGATTCTATTTTCATGATTAGATTGATGTTACAGGTTTAGAAGGAAAAGATCACAGAGACAAAGTGGAATTTTTCTCATATTATATCTAGGTATGTACTTGATTTATGAGTAGTTATGTTGATCTTGATTACCTAGCTGAAGTATTAGTTTTAAGGTTTCTCCACTTTAAAATTAATTTTATTTCCTTAAGATATAGTACACTCTAGAGAACAGTAACTACACGCAGTCCACATTTAAGGAATGGGAAGTTATATTCTACTTCCTTTAGAGTGCACTGTTTACATAAATCATCTGGATTCCAAGATGGAAGATTTGCCTCTTTCCCTCAATTTTAATTTATTCAATAATTCATTTATTTCTGTTTGAACTCATAGATATTTATTTTAGACTTTGTGTTATACTGCAGTACTACTTTATTTATTCTATTGATTGAATTGTGCCAGGTTTGGCTACTTAGAGATTTTCATTTGACTTCTGTATCCCTTTGACATAACTCCATCAATGTTACTTTGTTTTTGAACACGCCCATATTTTCTGGCACTACTCGAATCTTTAGGCTCATCTTTTATATTTCCTACTGCAATCCTGGTATCAGCCATTTCTCAAAGAAGTCCTGGATCTTTTGAAGAGAAAATGGAACCAAGACCTAGGCCCTAGCTGTCTTGTTGCTGCTAGGATAATATATCTTTTAGGCACTCTGCTGACAGAGCAAAGAACTATTTATATACACATATGTATAAATATGTCTCTATTTTACCATCTGTCTCTACATTTAGTTAAACATGTTTATTTTCTGATGCATCCAACTCTAATGCCTTACCATATGGATTATTTCAGCCTGTTCTTGTTTTCCCATAACTTTCCAGTACAAAAGCACAACCTGACTCCCACCATCTGCTACACATTTATGTAATTGTTCAATTTTAATATACGTGTATAGCAGTATCAGAATTGTTGGCTAACACCCTGATATGGTTTTAATGTGTTCCCATCAAATTTCATGTTAAATCATAATCTCCAATGTTGGAGGTGTGCCTGGTTGGAGGTGATTACATCATGGAGGCAGGTTTCTAGTGAATGGTTTAGCATCGTCCACCTTGGTATTGTCTTGGTATAGTGAGTCCTCATGACATCTGGTTGTATAAAGTGTGTAGCACCTCCCCCTTCTCTCTCTTGCTCCTGCTACCACCATGTAGGATGCCTCATACCCCCTTCACATTCTGCTTATGATTGTAAGTTCCTTGAAGCTTCCCCAGAAGCTGATATTACTATGATTCTTGTACAGCCTGCAAAACCATGAGCCAACTCAACCTCTTTTCCTTATAAATTACCCGTCTGAGGCATTTCTTTATATCAATGTGAGGAAAAACTGATACAGAATATTGGTACCAAGAGTGGTGTATTACTATAAAGGTACCTAAAAATGTGGAAGCCACTTTTGAACTGGGTAACAGCAGAGGTTGAAAGAGTGTGTAGAGCTCAGAAGAAGACAGGAAGATGAGGGAAAATTTGGAACTTCCTAGAGACTTGTTGAATGGCTTTGACCAAAATGCTGATAGTGATAGGGGCAATAAAGACCATGCTGAGGTGGTCTCAGATGAAGATGAGAAACTTATTAGGAACTGGAGCAAAGGTCACAATTGTTATGCTTTAGCAAAGAACATGGAGACATTGTGCCCCTTGCCCTAGTGATTTTTGGAACTTGTGAGTGATGATTTAGGGTATCTGGTGGAAGAAATTTCTTAGTAGCAAAGTGGTCAAGATGTTCTCTGGCTGATTCTATCTGCCTATGTTCATATGCGTGAACAAAGAAATGACCTGAAATTGGAACTTATATTTAAAAGGGAAGCAGAATGTAAGTTTAAAAAATTTTCTCCTTGGACATGTAGTAGAAAAGAAAAACTCATTTTCTGGGAAGTATTTCTGGCAGGCTTCAGAAATTTGTATAAGTAAAATGGAGGCCAGTGCTAATAGCCAAGACAAAAAAAAATAAAAAATAAAAGACCTTCAAGGCATTTTAGAGATCTTCACGGCAACCTCTCCCATCACAAGCCCCAGGGTCCAGGACAAAATAATGGCTTTGTAGACCAGGCTGTAGGCCCAGCTGCCCTGCACAGTCTCAGGACACTGCTCCCCGCATCTTAGCCACTCCAGCTCCAGTTGTGGCTCAAAGGGGCCAAGGTACAGCTCAAGATACTACTTCAGAGGGTGCAAGCCATAATCCTTGGCAGCTTCCAAGTGGTGTCAAGCCTGTGGTGCAGAGTACAACAGTTGAGCTTGGGAGCCTCTGCCTTGATTTCAGAACATGTATTGAAAAGCCTGGATATCCAGGCAGAAGCCTGCTGTAGGGGCAGAGCCCTCATGGAGACCCTCTACTAGGAAATTGTGGAGGGGAAATGTGGGATTGGAGTTCCCATACTGAGTTTCTCCTTGGGCACTGCCTAGTGGAGCCATGAGAAAAGGGTCACCATATCCCAGACCCCAGAATGGTAGAGCCACTGAAAGGTGCACCATGCACCTGGAAAAGCCACAGGAATTCAACACCAGTCCATGAGAGCAGCCATGAGGACTGAACCCTGCCAAGCCAAGGGAGCAGAGCTGTCCAAGACTGCAGGAGCCAAATCCTTGCATCAGAGTGCCCTGGACATGAAACATGGGTTCAAAGATAATTTTGGAACTTTAAAATTCAATGGCTGCCCTGCTGGATTTTGAACTTGCATAGGGCCTGGAGTCCCCTCCTTTTTGTTTTTGTTTTTTTTTTTTTTTTTTGGCTGATTTCTCATTTTTTGAAAGACAGTATTTGCCCAGTGCCTATACTCCCATTGTATCTTGGAAGTAACTAACATTTTTTGATTGTACAAGCTCATAGGTGGAAGGGACTTCTAACCTTGTCTTAAATGAGAACTTGGACTTTAGAATTTTTAGTTAGTTCTGGAGTGAGTTAAGACTTTGGGAGACTGTTGGGAAGGCATGATTTTAGTTTGCAATCTGAGAAGGAAATGAGATTTGGAGGACAAAAGGCAAAACATTATGGTTTGAATCAGTGTCCCTACCAAATATTATATTATTTGAATTGTAATCCCCATTGTTGGAGGTGGGACTGGTGGGAGGTGATTAGAACATGGAGGCAGATTTCTCAAGAATGGTTTAGCACTGTTTCCCTTCGTATTGTCTTAGAGATAGTGAGTGAGTTATCCTGATATCTGGCTGTTTAAAAGTGTGTAGCACCCCCCTACTCCTTGCTCCTGTTTCCATGATGTGCGATGCCTTGCTTACCCTTTGCCTTCCACCATGGTTGTAAGTTCACTGAGGCCTCCCCAGAAGCTGATTTTGTTATGCTTCCTGTACAACCTGCAGAACCATGAGCAAACTAAACTATATATATATATATATATATATAGTTTATATATATACACACATATCTATTTGTAATTTATATATATAATTGTATATATATATATAAGTGTGAGGTACCTGAATATATATTATATATACACACATATATATTATATATAAATAGACACACACACACACACACACATATATATATATACACATTACCCAGTCACAGGTATTTATTTATAGCAATGTGAGAATGGACTAATATACACTTCTATGAATATTAACATGGTTAACAAGAGTACAGTACTTATCGGCAAGTCCGTTTTCTCATTTAGCTTTGCATTCTCTGTTCATTTTCTAAGTAACTTAGGTCAGTATCTTATTCCTCTACCCTCTTCAGTGAGGCTGTTTCAGACATTGATAATACAGTTAGATCTTGCTACAGTCTGCATTCTTTCCCAGCCCTTCTGACCTTCTTAATTATTTTTATATATGTATACATTTAAAGTTTACTCTATATAGTATAAAGTTCTATGGGTTTGACAAAGACATAATGGCATGTGTCGACTATTACAGTATCACACTAATTAATTTCATCGCTCTAAAAATTCGCTTTTTGTCACCTTTGCTTTCTCTACCTTTCTCAAAAAACCTCTGGCAACCATAAACCTTTTTACTGTCTTTATAGTTTTGCTTTTTAAAAAGTGTCACATAACTGGAATTTTAAAGTATAAAGCATTTTCAGACTGACTTATCTTATACTATACTATCCTTTTAAGGTCTATCCATGTCTTTTGATTGCTTTATAGTTAATTTATTTTATTTTTTGCCAAATAATATTTCAACCTATAGATGTATTATAGTCTGTTTATGCATTCATTATCTTGAAGAAAATCTTGTTTCTCATTTTTGGAAATTATATATGAAGCTTCCATAAACATTTTTTGCACTTCTTTGTATGGACATAAATTTTCAACTCAGTTGGATAAATACCTAAGAGCACCATTGCTAGATCATGTGGTATGATTATTTTTAGACTAGTAAGAAACTGCCACATTGTCTTCCAAACTACCTGAATCATTTTGCATTCCCACCAGCAATGATTAAGAATTCCCAGTGGGCAAAAGATATGAACAGACACTTCTCAAAGGAAGACATTTATGCAGCCAACATACATATGAAAAAACTCTCATTATCACTGATCATTAGAGAAATGCAAATCAAAACCACAATGAGATACCACCTCATGCCAGTTAGAATGGTAGTCATTAAAATATCAGGAAACAACAGATGTTGGAGAGGATGTAGAGAAATAGGAATGTTTTCACACTGTTGGTGGGAGTGTAAATTAATTCCACCATTGTGGAAGACAGTATGGCGTTTCCTCAAGGATCTAGAACTAGAAATACCATTTGACCCAGCAATCCCATTATTGGGCATACACCCAAAGGATTATAAATCATTCTACAATAAAGACACATGCACACATATGTTTATTGTGGTACTATTCACAATAGCAAAGACTTGGTACCAACCCAAATGTCCATCAATGATAGATTGGATTAAGAAAATATAGCACATATATACCATGGAATACTATGCAGACATAAAAAAGATTGAGTTCATGTCCTTTGCAGGGACATGTATGAAGCTGGAAACCATCATTCTTAGCAAACTATCACAAGGACAGAAAACCAAACACCACATGTTCTCACTCTCAAATGGCATTTGAACAACGCGAACACATGGACACAGGGTGGGGAACATCACACACTGGGGCCTGTCAGGGGGTGGGGGGCTGGGAGAGGGATAGCATTAGGAGAAATACCTAATGTAAATGATGAGTTGATGGGTGCAGCAAACCAACATGGCACATGTATACCTATGTAACAAACCTGCACATTGTGCACATGTACCCCAGAACTTAAAGTATAATTAAAAAAAGAAAACAAAAAAAACAAATTCCCATTGCTCCATATTTGTTTTACTCCATTTGTGGAGTTACAACAAAATACCTGAGACTGGCCAAGTAATTTATAAATAATAACGTATTTCCTCACAGTTCTGAAGGCTAAGTCCAAAATCAAGGCACTGGCAGGTTAGGTGCCCTTTAGGGGCCCTGGTCTCTGCATCTGATATAGTGCCTTGTACGCTGTGTCTTCATAAGGCAGAAGGTATGGTAGGGCAAAAAAAAAAAAAAAAAAGGGGGGGGGGCCATAGTCTCTACATCAAGCCTATATTAAAAGAACACTAATCTCATCTGGGAAGGCAGATCCCTCATGGCCTAATAACATCCTAAAGGCCCCACCTCTTAATACCGTTACACTGGAAATTAAGTTTCAATATGAATCTTGAGGGATACAAACTTTCAAACCATAGTAACATCCTTGTCAATATTTTGTATAGTCAGTTTTATAATTTTAGCTATTTTATTAAGTGCATAGTTGTATCCCATTCTTTTAATTTGCATTTACCTAATTACATATGACTTGAACATCTTTTCACTTGCTTATTTACCATCTTCTTTCATGGCATGTTTGCATAGTCTTTTGCCCATTTACTAATTGAGTTGCTTGCTTCTCATTGTTCAGTTACCACCATTTTTGTATATTTTGGGCACATGTCCTTTATTAGATATATTGTTTTTCTAGTATTTAACTTCTCCGTTCAATGTCCGAACCACATAAATTATGCAGCAGATATTTTACATTTTAATAAAGTTCAATTTATCAATTTTTCTTTTATGGATTCTGCTTCTGGTGTTGTGGCTTAAAAAGTCATCTAAAAGCAAAGGCCATCTATATTTTCTCTTGTTTTCTTCCATCAGTTTTATAGCTTTGCATTTTACCTTTAGGTCTGATTCATTTTGATTACATTTTTGTGAAAGGCATAAAGATAGTGCCTAGATTACTTTTTTTCTTACATAATGTATGTCCAATTATTCCAGGACTCTTTGTTGACAAATTATTCTTTCTCCATTCAACTTCCTTTTTTCTTGACAAAGACCAGTTGACTATATTTCTATGCGTGTATTTCTGAATTCTCTATTATGTCCCATTAATCTATATGTCTATTATTTTACCAATGAAATGTTGTCTCAATTACAGTATCTTTATACTGTGCCTGAAGTTAGGTATGTCATACCTGCAGTTTTTTTCTTTTTCTTCAGGATTTTGTTGGTTATTAAGAGTCCTGGCCAGGCATGGTGGCTCACACCTCTAATTCCAGCACTTCGTGAGTCTGAGGTGGGTGGATCACCTGAGGTTAGGAGTTCGAGACCAGCCCGGCGCAGTGGCTCAAGCCTGTAATCCCAGCACTTTGGGAGGCCGAGACGGGCGGATCACGAGGTCAGGAGATCGAGACCATCCTGGCTAACATGGTGAAACCCCGTCTCTACTAAAAAATACAAAAAAATAACTGGGCGAGGTGGCGGGCGCCTGTAGTCCCAGCTACCTGGAAGGCTGAGGCAGGAGAATGGCGTGAACCCGGGAGGCGGAGCTTGCAGTGAGCTGAGATCCGGCCGCTGCACTCCAGGCTGGGCGACAGAGCCAGACTCCGTCTCAAAAAAAAATAAAAAAAAAATAAAAAAGGAGTTCGAGACCAACCTGGCCAACATGGTGAAGCCTCGTCTCTACTAAAAATACAAAAATTAGCCAGACATGGCCACACATGCCTGTAGTTCCAGCTACTCAGGAGGCTGAGGCAGGAAAGTCACTTGAACCGAGGAGGAAGAGGTTGCAGTGAGCCGTGATTGAGCCACTGCACTCCAATCCAGGCAACAGAGCAAGACTCCACCTCCAAAAAAAAAAAAAAAAAGAGTCCTTTGCCATCTCATATAAACTTTAATATTAATTTTTCAAAAACCACAAAATATCTTCCTGAAATTTTATTTCACATTGCTGTCAAAGCTATACATCGATTTGGGAAAAATTCACATCATAACAATGTTGAGTTTTCTAATCCATAAATATGAAATATCTCTTCATTTATTTATATCTGTGATTTTTTTCATTAGAGTTTTGTAGTTTTCTGTGTACAAGTACTCTACATATTTTATTAAATATACTCCTAGGTGATTTTGCATTGTTTTTAAGTTGTAAAGCAAAGTATATTTTTTACATATAATTCCAAGTGTTCATTTCTGTTAAAAAATTCCATTTTTTTGTTTTGTTTTTCAAATTTTATTTTAGATTCAGGTGGTACACAAAAGGTTTGTTACCTTGTGTATATTACGTAATGCTGAAAAGTTTACAGTATGAAAGGTTCTATCACCCAGGCACTGAGAAGAGTACCCAACAGTTTTTCAACCATTGTCCCTTGCAGTAGTCCCCAGTATCTATTGTTGCCATCTTAAAACATGTGGTATTTGATTTTCTGTTCTTGTGCTAATTCGCTTATGGTAATGGCCTCCAGATGCATCCATGTCCATCATTTTTATGGTTTCATTGTATTTCATGGTGTATATGTGCCACATTTTCTTTATCCAATCCACTGTTAGAGGACACCTGTGTTGATTGCATGTCTTTGCTATTGTGAATAATGCTATGATAAACATACACTTGCATGTGTCTTTTTGATATAATTATTTGTTTTCTTTTGGATATATATGCAGTAATGGGATTGCTGGGTCAAATTATAGCAAGTTCCTTGACAAATCTCCAAACTACTCTCAAAAGAGTCTGAACGAATATACATTCCCACAAATGGTGTATGTGATGGCTAATATTAGGTATCAATTTGACTGGATTGAAGAATTCCTACCTAGCTGGTAATGTATTGCTTCTGAGTGTGTCTGTGGGGATGTTGCCAGAGGAGATTGACATATGAGTAAGTGGACTGGGAGAGGAAGACCTACCCAAAGCATGGTGGTCACCATCAATAGGCTGCCAGCAGGACTAGAAAAAAGTGGGCAGAAGAAAGTGGAATATAAATTGACTTTCTGAGTCTTCTGGCTTTCATCTTTCTCCTGTGCTGGATGCTTACTTCTGTTTCTCCTGCTCTCGGACATCAGACTCCAGGTTCTTCAGCCTTTTGACTCTTGGACTTACACCAGTGGTTTGCCGGGGGCTCTTGTGCCTTCAGCCACAAACTAAAGGCTTCACTGTCAGCTTCCCTGCTTTTGAGGCTTTTGGTCTTGGACTGAGTCACTACTGGGTTCTTTCTTCTGCAGATTGCAGATGGCCTTTCTGGAACTTCACCTTGTGATCATACAAACCAATTCTCCCTAATAAACTCCCTTTCATATATACATATATCCTATTAGTTCTGTTCCTCTAGAGAACCCTGACTAATACAGCATACAAGCATTCCCTTTCCTCAGCAGCCTCACCAACATCTGTTGTTTTTTGACTTTTTAATAACAGACATTCTGACTGGTATTAAAAAGTACCTTATTGTGGCTATGATTTGTATTTCTCTGATGATTAGTGATGTTGAGCATTTATTCATATGTGTGTTGGCCACTTGTATGTCTTCTTTTGAGAAGTTTCTCTTATATCTTTTGTCCATTTTTTAAATGGGTTTATTTATTCTTTGCCTATTCAATTGTTTAGATAACTTATAAAGTTTGGATATTAGACCTTTGTCAGATGTATAGTTTGTAAATATTTTCTCCCATTCTGTAGGTTGTCTCTTTACTCTGTTTATAGTTTCTTTTGCTGTGTATAAGCTCTTTAATTAGGTGCCACTTGTCCATGTTTTGGTTTTATTGCATTTGCTATTGAGGACTTAGTTATAAATTCTTTCCCAAGGTTTATATCCAGAATGGTGTTTCTTAGGTTTTGTTTTAGGATTCTCATACTTTGAGGTATTACATTTAAATTTTTCATGCATCTTGAGTTTATTTTTATATATGGTGAAATGTAGGAGTCCAGTTTAATTCTTGTGTATATGCTTTGCTAGCTATCCCAGCAATATTTATTGAATAGGGAGTCCTTTCCTCATTGATTATTTGTATTGACTGTTGAAGATTAGATAAATGTAGGTGTGCAGTTTTATTTGTGGGTTACATATTATCTTCCATTCTTCTAGGTGTCTGTGGTATTTTGGTTACTGTAGACTTATAGTATAGTTTGAAGTTTGGGTAATGTGATGCCTCTGGCTTTGATGTTTTTCTACATGAATGCTTTGACTATCTGGGATGTTTTCTGTTTCTCTGTGATTCTTAGAATAGTTTTTACCGATTCTGTGAAAAAAAATTACATTGGTAGTTTGATAGGAATAGTGTTGAATCTGTAGTTGCTCTGGACAGTAAGGACATTTTAATGTCATTAATTCTTCCAATCCAGGAACATAGAAGGCTTTTCCTTTTGTTTATGTCACCTACGACTTCTTTAGCAATGTTTTATTGTGTGTGTGTGTGTGTGGAGATTTTTTAACCTTATTGGTTAGATGTATTCCTAGGCATCAAATTTTGTATATTAACAGTATATTTTGTGACAATGTTATAATTGCTTATAGCTTCTTGGGAGTTACTGTCAATTATTTGTGATTAGTAGACTGACTTTATTTTTTTAAAAATATTGTTAATTTATTTCTTTGTTCTTCCTCTTGGCTAGCCTGGCTAGAGGTTAAAAGATTGTATTATCTTTTCAAAAACCAGATTTGATTTTGCCTTTTTCTATATATTATTTTTGCTTTTAATTTTATTGATTTATAGTCTTTAAGTCACTTATTATTTTACTTTCTTTAGGCTATGACTGTCATTTTATTATTTAGTTTTATAAGATGAACTTTGATTATTGATTTCAGAGGTTTGTTATTTTCTAATTTTTGCATTTAATTCTATACATTTTCCACTCTTCACTGCTTTTGATGCCTTCCACAAATTTTTATAAGTTGTATTTTTCTTTTGATTTACCTAACAATATTTTTTAAAAAATTTACCTTGTGTGTTTTTCTTTGACACATTTGTTATTTAAAAGTTTAGTGCTTAATCTTGAAATCTTTTTAAAGTTTTCAGCTTTTGTCCTATTGATTTAAACGTTAATTCCATTGTAGTCTAAGGACATATATTATATGATTTCTATTATTTTAAATTTATTAAGGTAACATGATATTAGAAAAAAATAGCCAAAAAGGAAACACAAAAATTACATCCCACCCAAAAAACAGAGAAAAAGCTAACAAAAACAATCAGAATCAACTTTCTCAGAACTCCCAAATGTAATAAAAACTTACAGAAACCAGGGGAGTGATTATTGAAGAAAATAATAACAGCTGAGTCTTGGTAAAAGAGCTTTGTGGCATTTTTATTTACTTTGGTACCATCCTCTACTACTCACTTTGGTGATGACCTTGAAGACAATAGGCTGCATTCCTGGAAGAAATGTTTGGTACTGGTTTTCTAGTAGTAGTGGGAAATGTACTACCTCATTCTCAAAGAATTATTGTTGTTTGTTTTTATCTAGCCAACTTGGAACTTTCTCAGAGCTGGAGATACTACTTGGGTTGAAATTGGTCAAAAACTGTTCAAGGTGAGACTTGAAGCAGAGCAAGATGGCAGAATAGAAGGACCTTTGTCAGATGTATAGTTTGTAAATATTTTCTCCCATTCTGTAGGTTGTCTCTTTACTCTGTTTATAGTTTCTTTTGCTGTGTATAAGCTCTTTAATTAGGTGCCACTTGTCCATTTTTTGGTTTTGTTGCATTTGCTATTGAGGACTTAGTTATAAATTCTTTCCCAAGGTTTATATCCAGAATGGTGTTTCTTAGGTTTTGTTTTAGGATTCTCATACTTTGAGGTATGATTGCCTCTCTTGCAAGGACACCAATTTAACAAATATATACGCAAAAGAAACCTTCATAAGAACCAAAAATCAAGTGAGCACACGCAGTACCTGTTTTTAACTTTGTATCACTGAAAGAGGCAGTGAAAGGGTAGGTAAAAAATCTTGAATAGCCAAAACACCACCCATTCACCATCCCCTGGTAGTGGTGGCATGGTGTGGAAACATTTCAGTGCACTAGGATGAGGGAGATCATGGCATTTGTGAGGCATTAAACTCAGTGTTGTCCTATTATAATGGGGAAAAAAAAAAAAAAAAAAAAACACGCCAAACTCAGCTGATGCCCACCAAGGGAGGGAGCATTTAAAATAGCCCTAACCAGAAGGGAATTACTAACACCAGCAGTGGGAACTTGAGTTCCCACATCCCTCACCACCACTTGCTAAAGTGCCTTGAGGTGTTAAATAAACTTGAAAAGCAATGTAGGCCACAAGGACTGAAACACCTATGGTGAGTCCTAGTGCTGAACTGAGTCCAGAGACAGCGTACTGGAGGGCCATGTTACCTATTGAGATACTAGTTGGGGAGGCTAAGGGAATGTTAGCATTACCCCTCCAAAAACCCTAGACTGGGCTGAGCTTGGTGGCTCACGCCTGTAATTCTAGCACTTTGGGGGCCAAGGTGGGAAGATTGCCTGAGGTCAGGAGTTTGAGACCAGCCTGGCCAACATAGTGAAACCCCATCTCTACTAAAAATACAAAAATTAGCCAGGCATGGTGGTGGGTGCTTGTAATCTCAACTACTCAGAAGGCTGAGGCAGGGCAATTGCTTGAATTCGGGAGGCTGAGGTTGCCATTGCACTCCAGCTTGGGCAACAAGAGCGAGACCTCGTTTCAAAATAAAAAAATGAAAAAGAAAAAAACAAACAATACCTTAGGCTGCAGAACTCATGGCGCCAAAAGAGACTCCTTCTCTCCACTTGAGGAGAGAAAGAAGAAATAGAGGGGAAGACTTTGTTTGTATTTTTGATACCAGTAAAGCCACAGCAGGACAGGGCATCAGTCAGAGTTGTGAGACCCCCTTTCCAGGTCCTAACTCACAGGCAACATTTCTAAACACACCATGGGCCGGAAAGGAACCTGCTGCCTTGATGGGAAGGAACCAGTCCTGGCAGGATGTATCACCTGATAACTGAAGAGCCCTTGAGCCTTGAATAACCAGCAGTGATATCCACATACTATATAGAGGGCCGTGGATGAGACTCTGAGACTTGTTGCTTCAAGTGAGACTCAGCATATTCCCAGCTCTGGTGGCTATGGGAAGACACTCCACCCGCTTAAGAACAGTGAATGGAAAAGTAAAGCAGACTTTGTCTTGCAACTTAAGTACCAACATGCACGTATTGGGGAAGAGCACCAGGCAGTCTCCTGAGGTCCCAAATTTTAGGACTCAGCTCTTGGATAGCATTTTTGGAGCTGTCCTAGGACACAGGGGATCTCACTGCCCTGGAGGGTGAGTTCTAGGCCAGGCAACAGTCACCACAAGCTGACTTAAGACACCTTGAGTCTTAAGGGAACATCAGTGATGGTCTGGCAATTCTCCCCATAGGCCTATGGGGTTGGTGGTGGTGGCCATGAGGTGAGGATCTTCTGCCTTTGGAAAGGGAACAGAAAAGGGGGTAGGACTGCATCTAGTGTTTTGAGTGCCAGTTCAGCTTCAGTACAACAGAACACCAGGTAAACTTCTAAGGAACTTGACTCTAGTCCCTGGCTCCCAGATGGCAACTCTGGAGAGACCTGGTGTTTAAGGGAAGCTGCCACCCTGAAGTGAGGACACAGACCTGACAGGATTTGCCATATGCTCTTTTTAGACCCCTGGTGCCTTGAGTAAACATAGGCAGTAGCCAGTGAGTGATTACAGCAGGCCTTGTGTAAGATCCCATGCTATGCTTTCTTCAGATCTGACTCAGCATAGTCTCACTGGTGGTGACTACAGAGGTGTTTGTGTCACAAAACCTACAGCCCCGGGTGTCTCAAAATAGAGAGAGATTCTGTTTGGGAAAAAGTAAGGGAAGAGAATAGGAGTCTCAGCCTGGTAATGTAGATAATTCCTCCAGATCTTATCCAAAACTATCAAGGTGGAAACTCTGTGAGTCAGTAAGAACCACAGAGTTACTGCAATTATGGTGACCCCTAAAGAAGAAACAGCTTAAATGCCAAGGATGGCTCAACATATGCAAATCAATCTACATGGTATATCTTATCAACAGAATGAAGGACAAAAACCATTTAATAATTTCAACTGATGCTAAAAAAGCATTGGATAACATTCAATATCCATTTGTTATAAAAATCGTCAAAAAGCTGGGAATAGAAGAAAATACTGCAACATAATAAAAGTCATATATTATAGACCCACAGCTAGTATCATACTGAATGGAGAAACCTGCTACATTAAGGTGCATTTGCGAGACTGTAGCAATACTAACCTGATAGTAATTACTCTCCTGAATTCTAAAACAAAGCTTGGTGTTTATTGCTTTTGAACATTATATACATGGAATCATATTTTATTTGCTCTTTTGTTTCCTTTTTTTGGTTTCACAAGCATTCTTACTCTTATTGTTATGCTTGCCAGATTTATCTGAGCAGCTCTGTATAGCTGTAGATCATTAATTCTCATTACTTTATGTGTATATTCCATTGTGAATATACTATAATTTATATATCCAAACTGGTATTGATGAGTATTTGGGTGGTTTTCCATTTGGGTTTATTATAAATAATACCCTGACGAACATTGTTGTGTATGTTTTTTCATGAATATATGTGTGCATTTTTATTGTAGGAATGGTTAGGTCTTAGGATGTGCACATGTTAAGCTTTAGTAGATAATACAAAGTAGTTTAACAAAATGACTACAGCAGTTAATTCCTCCATTAGCGCTTTGTGAAAATTCCAATTGTTTCACTTACTCTCCAATACTTCATCTTCTTTGCCTTTTTTTAGCCTTCTTTTTTATATAATCAAGATATTAGTCATTTGCAATATGTGTGTTGCGAATATCTTCCCTCATTTTGTGTTTTGCATTTTTATTTCCCTAAGGTATATTTAAGTAAAACAAAGCACATTCAAATGTAGCTACATTTATTTAGTTTCAAGTAAGATACAGTATAGGGTGAAAGGCCCAAATTCCTATTGCAACAATTGGATAAATCAAATAAGGTACAAATGTCATATTTTAAAAGGCATTGAAGCAATGGTTATGATAAACAAAAAACTCAGAGAGGAAAAATAATTATTCTGAAGTGAGCTGATAATTGACTCCCACATCTCCCATCCTCCATCCTCCCTCAGACAGGCATCTGCTATTTCCCATTGCAAGCTGTAAATCAGGCTTGGTCCTGGATTTTTTAAAAAATAATTTTATAATTTTATAGTAAGACAAACTCTTACTCACTTAAACAGGGAACTGTGTTTAAGGGTTAAATATCAGTATAAAAATATTTACCATTTTTAGCCTTTCTCCAAATAAATATGAAAATGCAATATACTAATATACCTTGACTATAATAGCAAAATACTTTATTTGAGCAAATAATAGTGTGCCATGGTAGTGTAAGTAGGCTTTTAATAAGTTACTCTATAATACGATTATGGGAATTAGGTTACATTGATACATTCATACAATAAACTACATTTCACAGTAGTTTGAATTTGAAATCTGCAAATCTGCAACCAATATCCTCAAGGTGGTCTTAGGTTCATTGTGCCTTTCTTATTATATGAAAATGTTTAGCAGCACTTCAGTCTCTGAAAATTAGAGTATGCAATTGAAATTTAAATAAATGATCCATAAAGGTACACTAAACCATAGGTTTCTACAGACACAAAATTACGGCAGAAGGTTCTATACATAAGACAGGATCTCCTACATTCGAATTGACTTTTATTTCTATTTTACAATAAAAATAAAATCATAGCTTTAAGTCTAATTAGAATTATAAAATTTTTGCTTTCTAATTGCATTTGGAATTTATTAAGCAGTTTCTGAATAGGGAGATTTTAAATGAACAAAATCATGAATTTCAAAGGTATAATGAATTTCATAAATATAAATGCAAAATGAAAATGAAGCACCATTATAGGTATTTTTTAAAATAGGAAAACTCTTTTTAATAGAATAACTTTGTCATTCTAAATAATAACTTTTAATATAACTTGAGTTATATTAAATTATATATTATATATTATATTAAGTTATATTATAATAACTTGTGAGTCATTTGTATAAGTGCCGTGTAAAAACAAATACACATGTCATTAAAAAGCACTCTAACAATTGTATTACTGTAAATGATAATTTTAGGAACTGAAAAACTTGTCATGACAATCAGCAGTTTCAACTTCTGGGTTAATTTTGATTTAATGCCATAAAATTAGCAGAGAGTTTATAGCCCTTTTGTTATTTTTGAATAGTAACTAGTAGTTAGCAGCAAATACCTTCTTTTTTCCCACTTGCCTCACAAATTGAATATTTCAGAGAGGTGAACACTATCATGAAGATTATACAAAAGGTTATGGAGGATTGCAATTGTGTGGAACTCTTTTGAGAGCGATCAAGAGATGACATGAAAAAGTTGCATGTCTGTTCTTACTTACAGCAGTTACCATAAAAGATGGCATGAAAACTCTCCAGAGAAACAAAACCTTTTCATCCAGCTCAATAGCTTAAAAAATGTCAGGGAGTTTTCTATCTATTTCCATTCAAATAATTTAACATAGCGTATTTTAAGCATGAAAGACTAAAACAAAAGGGTGAAAGTGATGTTTTCTTTGCATCTGTGTTAAAATTCAATGGATTTTAAGAATCATAAAACTGCTTTGTTTTCAGACACCATTTATTCCTTCCCTGCCATGGGCGGGTACTGCTATGGAGCAGTGTGTACTGCTGGAAACTTTTTGATTGACAATTAGAATCAGGACTTTTTTTTTTTTTTTTTTTTTTTTTAGATAGAGTCATGCTTGTTGCCCAGACCAGAGTGCAGTGGCGCAATCTCGGCTCACTGCAAGCTCCGCCTCATAGGTTCACACCATTCTCCTGCCTCAGACTCCCTAGTAGCTGGGACTACCACCACGCCCGGCTAGTTTTTTGTATTTTTTAGTAGAGACCAGGTTTCACCGTGTTAGCCAGAATGGTCTCAATCTCCTGACTTCGTGATCCGCCCACCTCGGCCTCCCAAAGTACTGGGATTACAGGCGTGAGCCACCGCGCCCGGCCAGAATCTGGTGACTTTTTAACCTCTTCAAAAGTTAAAGCAAAGCATGCATTAAATTTTGCTTGCAAAAAGCTCAATCCCAGAGATATCTTTAAAAAATCCACAGACATTCTTATTTAATAATTCATAATAAGCCAGTTTTTTACTTTTTCCGTGAATTACATTTTTAATTTTAACTTATATTTAAAATTTAAATTTTAAATTGACATTGAAATTTACATTTAGAAATTTTAAGTACAAATTTTATAAATTTGTTTTTAAATAGTCATAATCAGTTATTTTCTTTATCACTTCTCTTTTTGTATCACTCATTTTCCCTAAAGTTTCAAGTAATATTTAGTTTTCTTACTTCATCTGTAAAGAAGAACTAAAAAGGAAAAAAAAAAAAGCTGATTTGTTGGGAATGAAGTACTACCAAGATATCAGTTATATGCTGCTATCTCATAAGAAAAGATATGTTTCATTTAACAAAGTTGCAATAGAAAATATTCTTTTCCAGGTACTTCTGGTCAGCCATGCACGTGGACAAAATGGGTTCTACTAGCAAGAGGCAGCCATCTGACAAAATGTAGGTGTTTGATGTTGGAAGTCAGGCTGGGGAAACAGAACACTAATAGTTTCTGCAACACAGACTTTTGAAATTGGAATAACTACTAAAGTGTCCATAGATTCACCAAGTGGGTGTCACCAGGAATGTAGCCTGAAATAGTTACCCCATTGGTAAAAGGGACAGGGAAACTACTTTTCAGGGTTGTTGTGAGGAATATTAATGAAATGGCATGTCAGAAGTTCCTGGAACAAGGCAGCCAATAAAATTTAGACTTCCAACCCTTTTAAGTTCTAACATTAAACATTCTTCTTTTCACTTATCAAGCAGATACTAATATTTTATTTTTGCAGCTCAGATAATGAATGCTAGTGTTATGGTTATGGTAAAGATATAATTCAAGAATTTTCAGAATAATCCCAACATTTTGTAGCTAAATAAAACAGATGTGAAGAATTCTTTTTCCAATGGTGATCAAATAATATAAAGAAAAATAAGTGAATTAATATATAAAAATTAAATCTAAATTAAAATTAGTGTTTTACACTAAAACATGAATTCTATAGAATATAATAATTATTATATTCCAGGTCTCCTGGAACTGTACACTATTTAAGAGCAATGACGATATTTTGGAAGTGCTTAGGAAATTAATGTCAGTTCTCTTAGGGTACGGCATCCTATTCTGTTGTTCAGAAGAATACTAGAATTAAATAGAGGCATCATTATGTCACATCAAATACAGTGTCAACGTAAGTGAAATCCCCCTTTTCATCCATACCTCTAATGGTGTAAGAGGATTCTGATGAAGATAGAAACTAATGCAACACAACTAGTGGCACATACCACATAATTTGTTAGGTGTGCTAGGCATAGTAAACCTAACCAATTTGAGCTACAATGTCTGGAGATACAGTTTCCAAAGATTAAAAAGAAACTGTAACATTATTAGAAATTACTAGCTGGAAAGAGATATCTTTCAAGCTTTCAATCTGTATGTTTTTAGAGCCACTTAACCTTCTCTTACATGTCTGACCTGCATTTTAAATTCAAGATGTTAAAACTAATTTTTTTTTTATACTCCAACACTCCATCTCAATGAAAGATACCAGTCTATATCTATCTAGTAAAACCAGAAACCTGGAAGCCATTCTTAAGTTCTCCTTCTCCATCATCATCTCTCTCAACCAATCAATTACCAATTTCTTTTAAACATATCTCCTGAATACCCTGAAGAAGCTTTAACTTTTCTATATTTCCAGAAACATCATCCTATCAGCCACTAACAAACCTCAACTGGGCTATTGGAATGACCTCACAACTAGTCTTTTTGTTTGTGTTGCTCCCTATAATTCATCCTCTAAAGCTTAGTTTGACACTGTATTCTCAGCTCCTAGTGTCTGGCACATAGTAGTTTATCAATTGGTATTTATTGATATTTGTTAAAATAATAAAGTAAGAAAACAAATAAGAAAAAAATAAAATTTTGACAAATTAAAAGGCAAATGTGATTATTACTACATCTACTAAAAACTCTTCCATGACTTTTGATTACTCTCATGATTAAATCTAAATTCTATAACAAGTTCTATAGGCTTCTTAATAATCTTTGCATCATTTATACGTTCAATCTCTTCACTTGTCACTGTCCCCACCAATACCCTCTGTATTCTGTATTCTTCACATTTAACATCTTTCAGTTCTCCAACCATGGCATTTTCTCTCTTGTCTCTAAAACCCCACAGGCTCCAATTGTCCACTCATAGACAGCTCCATGACTGCCCACTCTTCATCACCCTTCAAAAGGTTTACCTGTTTCTTTGGGTCTTTATTTCTAAGGATTCCTGTGTCATGTAAAACTTATATCAAATATATTTATAGGTTTTTCTCATGTTAGTTTGCCCTTTGGTAAAGGAGCCTCAGTCACAAACCTAACATGAGAAGAAATGATATATTTCTTTCCTGCAATATCCGTCAGAATATCCTACCTGGGCTACCTTGGTGGTCTTGTTCCCAGTTGTGTTAAGCCAGAGGAAGACAGAAGCAAGAGATAAGATAATGAGAAAAAAGAGACCATGAGGTTTTTTTTTTTTTTTTTTTTTTTAATGTTTTCTGATATCAATTCTGACACCAAATATATGATTTTATTCTGACAACAAATATATGTATTTTTTTCCACACCATTTCTGCAATTCTCCAATACCAACCAAGTGTTTGAAAATTCAATTCAATTCTATCACTAACTTCTGTTAGTGGCAGTACCCTGTGGGGCAGTAACCCTGTAGGTTGCGCACAGAGCTCCCTAGGAGCATGGAGCTCCTAAAACCAGAAACAAAGACCAAATATATTTTTTATTACACCACAGTATTTTTTTACCTGCTCCATTGTTGCCTCCATATTACATTTTTTAACAGGAGATGCTATTCTTTAAATTGCTCATTGCTTTACAGTTGTTCACTACAATCTGACTCCTGTTGGGCTTTGATATTACTGTTTTGTTTTATTGAAAGCCTAATTGATTAGTAAAAGAGGCTGGAATCAAATAAAGAAAGTGGTAGCCTTTATTTGCAAATATGCACGTGCTCTCCGGGGAGGTTCTCCAGTCCACAAGCAAGGAGGGCCAGGGTAGTCGCAGGCTGGGGAAGTCGCACCAGCGCCTGCAGACTTTTATGCATTGCTAGTGGGAAGAGGAGGGCAGTAGGCGGGATTGGGGCGTTCCCATAGGCGTGGCCGGGTAAGTTTTGGTTTCTTCAGGTTGCTCAGTTGGTTTGCTTTCCCAGGCGCGGGTAAATTGGTGGTGAAGAACCCGGAAGCAACAGGGACTATTCCATCTTGTTCACCTTCCTCCATCTTGTCCTTTTTCCCTCACCCAAACAGTTACTATACTATTCTCTCCTTTTTCCCCTTCGGCTTTAAGGAAAATAGTGTCTTCCTGCTGTTGCTTAACTTAGTAACTCAACATTCCTAGTTGGTTCTATCTTGCCAACAATTGCTAGGGGTGTGGGAGGAGATAGTATTTCCACTCCCCTCTTCTTTACCAGTTGTCAAGTGAAACGTAAGCTGAATTCCGTAGTTCCTCAGAATGCAGTGAGTCCCGTCCTACATTTGGTTAGATTTAAGAAAATCTGTTTCCACTATACCATTTTACAAGAAGAATAACCTGTTTTGAGTTCACTTGTATATTCCTGACTGCCTTGCAATTTGTTTCTCATTAAACTCATATGTGCCTTTCTTTGCGCTAACGCATTGAGATTTGGCCTTTTCCACTTTTGAACTGAGCCCAGAGACCAGAACATTTTTAATTACCAATTAAAAAGTGATGAGGAATCACTAGCCAAATCACCTTGTTTGTAATGACTCCTTGTCAGGTTACTGTTACTGTCCTCTTGACTATGAAAACCGTAGTATATAATAGCAGTACATTTGTCCAACTGTCATGGTAATGTGCAAAAAGATTACAGCCCTCTAGACTACATTTTTTAAATAAAGAGATTAAAAGCTTTACTTCCTCATTTAATTTAAAATTAGGTTAAAGTTCTTTTTAATTTATGGGAAGGGGTCATTGAAAAGGAGTTCAAATAACCATTTTTAGAAATATGTTTGATAAGGGCTACATAATGAAGAGTAGTTGCAAATAAATTATTATACAAGAGTAATTGAGCTCACTGTTTCCCTGAAATTGACAGACCACATGCATAGTAATTTTCTCTGTTTAGAGAAACTGTATAATTACGCTTGACAAGTAAAGGGAAGAATGGGATTAACTTTTTGCAAGATGATTCTATTAAAGCAGTGCTGTGGGATTTGAAATCTAAACATAGAGTTATTCATTGAAATTCTAAAATAGTTGACATGAGGAAAACATGTATGGAAAGAGATTTGGAATTTCTAATTATACCTGCCCCTATCTCTGGCCAAAGGGCAGCCTTATGGGTCAAAATCGTCTAGAGTTTGTCCCTTGTTATTTGTTACCAGTGAAAGAATGGTTTAGAATAGGCTTAATGGAGGAGTCAGTTAAAGTGTTTTTCTTCTACTAACTCTTGACACAATGAACCCACCATATCAGTCACCTTGTAAATGTCCATAAACCTTGAAAAAGGATCTGATAGTTTGACTCTGTTGACATCTTAGACTCTTTTGGCTGCATTCTTCTTTTTCTCATTTCTTTTCTTTTTCTCTTCCTCATTTCTTCCTTCCTTTCTTCTGTTCATTGTTTCTTCTTAGCTTATTTACACTAGTAATACAAAAATACATTTTTTTAATGTAATGGGGTATTACACAACTATATATAGCTATATCTAATGCATATGTGTGTGTGTATATATATATATATATAGAGAGAGAGAGAGAGAGAGCAAAACTTCATTTGCAATTCTCTTTTAGTTGTTTTCCTATTGTGATGATAGGTAACATTATACTTTCCACAGCACTCCTGCTGCTGCATGTGATTATTTCTGCTTCCTCAAAGTGATGGAGACAAAATGTAAGTGAAATTACAAGCTTCTGAAAGTTGCACAGACATTGACACAGGCATAACTGCTTCAGAAGGAATATAGCAGGGAAAATTGTCAATTACTGGACATTTTTTTCAAAGGCTTTTTTTTTTTTTCCCCCAAAGCCATCACAGAGCTTCTATGTTGTCAGAGCAATATCACTTCTTTTTTATCTCATGGCATCACCTAGGGTTGGTTGGTTTGTTTTAACAGCTTTATTGAGTTATAATTGATTTCCAAATATTTCATATATTTAATTTATATAAATTGATGAGTTTAAACATGTACATACACCCATTAAACCATCACAACAATGAAGATAATAAAAGTCTTCATCACCTCCCCAGTTTTCTCATGTTTCTTGTTTGTGTGTATATATGTGTGTGCACGTGCACACATGTGTGGGAAGAACACAACATGAGAACTACCCTCTTAAGAACTGTTTTAAGTGTAAAATACAGTATTGTCTACTGTAGGCACTCTGTTTTGGAGCAGATCTATAGAACTTACTTACCTTGCATAACAAACATTATTGCCATTAAATAAGGACTCCCTATCTTTCTTCTCCCCAGCCTCTGGCAACGACCATTCTACTCTCTGCTTCTATAAGTTTATTTTAGATTACAAATAAAAGTGAAAAAAGAACCATGCAGTATTTATCCCTCTGTAGATGACTTGTTTTACTTAGCATGATGCCCTCCAGGATCACCCATGTTGCCACATATGGCAGAATTTCTTTTTTAATGCTGAAATGTACATATATATTATGTTTTATTTTTCCAGTCATTTGATGATAGACATTTAGGTTGTTTCTATATCTCAGTTATTGTAAATAATGCTGCAATTAACCTGGAAGTGCAGATGTAACTTTAAGATACTGATTTCAGTACTTTTGGATATGTATCCAGAACTGGGATTGCTGTGTCATATGGTTGTTTCATTATATTTGCTTCTTACGAAATTTCATACTATTTTTCATATCAGAAACATTTTATATTGCCACCAACAGTGTGCAAGTGTTCCCACTTCTCTACAACCTCAACAGCACTGGATATATTTTGGTATTTTTTTGATAATAGTCATCCTAAGAGGTGTGAGATGGTATCCGGTTGTGATTTTGATTTGCATTTCTCTGATAATTAGTGACATTGCTACAGATAGTTAGGCATGAGTGGGACAGGAGGGGGCTCTCCCCCAACCCACTAGAATGTCAGGTGGTGGTCTGGAAATTATTGCATTGCCTCTTTAATTTGGTAGTGCCAGAGGAAGATCATTTCCTGATGGTCCAAACCTGTTAATATCAAAATGTTAATTGAATGCAGGCCCAAGGGAGAAGCAACTTCCTGGGTAAGAGCATTAAGAGACAAAAATGGTGAAGTATGATCTTCCGGGGGCACATTCCACCAGAAAAGGGAAGAAAACCTCAGATGGACAGGCTCATAGTTCCCTTGACACACTGCGCACGCTCAATTCCAAAGAGTAAGGAAAGTACTGGGCATGTGGGAAGCCCACCCTAAGGGAAGAATCATGTGAAAAAGGGGAACTTACAGAATTCCTAGGATCACAGTTAAACAAGGCACTTGACTTTCTCTTTTACCTCCACATGCCCGCTTGGGTCTTTTCCAAGTGCATCTTCCTTTCTTTCCTGTTCTAAGGCCTTTTAAAATAAACTTCCACTTCTGCTCTGGAACTTGACTTAGTCATTTTTTCTGCTTTATGCTCCTCAGGTGAATTCTTTCTTCTGAAGAGGCAAGAACTGAAGTGGCTCCGAATCTGTAACAATAGGCCACCAATAACTTGAGGTAACTGGGTTCTTTTCCAATAATAACAATATTGAGCACTTTTTTTACATACCTGTTGATCAACTGTATGTCTTCTTTGGAAAAATGTCTATCTATTAAAGTATCTATTAGATATCTATTAAATTGTTTCTTTTCTTTTTCTTTCTTTCTTTTCTTTTTTTTTTTTTTTGCTATTGAGTTAAAGGAGTTACTTATGCATGTTAAGTATTGTCCTGTTATGATATATTGTTTGCAAATATTTTCTCCCCTTCCTTAGGTTATCTTTTCATTCTGTTAACAGTTTTCTTTACTATTCAGAAGCTTTCTTATTCTTATGTAGTCCCATGTGTTTATCTTTGCTTTCACTGTCTGAGCTTTTGGTGTAATATCCAAAAAAATCATTGCCAAGGTCAGTGTCAAGAACTGTTTTCCCTACATTTTTCTTCCCAATGTTTTCTGTAAAACCTTAGCTTTATAGTTTCTAGTTTTTTGTTTAGATTTTTAATTCATTTTGAGTGCACTTTTGTATATAGTATAATAAAAAGTATTCAATTGCATTCTTCTGCATGTAAATATTATTTTCTCAACAGAATTTGTTGAATACAGTGACTTTTTCCTGATTAGGTAACCTTGGCACCCTTGTGAAATGTCAGGAAACTGTATTTACATGAGTTTATTTCTTGGCTGCCTGTTCTCTTCCATTGGACTATATATCTATTTTTATGCCAGTACCATACAGTTGTAACTATAGTAATTTTGTTGTATATTTTGAAATGACAAAGTGCGATACCTCCAGATTTCTTTCTTTCTCAAGATTGTTTTGACTATCTACAGACTTTTATGGTTACATTTGAATTTTAGGATTCTTCTCTATTTATGTAAAAAATGTCATTGGGATATTTATGGGGATTGCATTGAATCCGTAGATTGCTTTTGGTAGTATGCATACTTTATCAATATTAATTCTGCCAATCTATGGAAATGTGATATTTTTCTATTGGTGTCTACCTTAGTTTCTTTAATCAATGTTTTATAGATTTTGGTGTACAAATTGTTGCAGAACTTTTCCTTAGTTCAGCTAAAGACGAGGTCCTTGTCTGTCCCACGGCCATGAAAATTTAGGCTCTTAGACAATTTGAAGGGTGAGTAAAGCAGGATTTTATTCAGTGAAAAGGAAGAAAAGGGGGAAACAGGGACTCTCACAAAGCCAGAGTCCCTGCTAGAGTGCTTCCCACCTGGCCATTTGAATCTCAATTTCCACACAGGAAGAGAAAGGGCCAAGTTCCTCCGGGCTGCAAATGTCATGAAATTCCTGAGGTTCCACCTCAGTGGGAAGGCTGACTGGAGTTTCTCCAGGAACTCCTTTCCAACTGGTTGTCTCATTTGCCCCTCTAAAGAAGTGCATCTAACTGCCCTTAGATTAGGAATAAAGACAAAGATGATCTTAACTGCTTCCTGCTGACAGGGGGTGCTGTTTGGGGGAAATGGTAGTCAGAGCTCCCTCAAAGGCCTATCTAAAGGATCCTAGCAGAAGGGGCCATCGTCAGAGGCTCAGGTTGCATGACTGTTTTGAGTGTGATATCCTGAAGGCAAGAACAGATGAACCAGGTTATTAGAAAACATGTATCAAAACAAAACAAGAGAAGGGGTAAGGTTAGCTGAAAGATCCCGAAGCCTTTTACCAGTTTGCACAGGGAGAGGGAGGCCAAAAGCCCTACTGGTTAAAAAAAAAAAAAACTTTACCATTTTTCTGGCATGTTGGACTTCTGGGTTCCCTTCCCCTGGGCCCAATCTTAAGCCAATCAGTTTAAGGTTTGGGAAATTGACTCTTTCCAATTTGGAGGATGCATCTGAAGGGAGCATACCATAGTACGGAGAAACAATTATCTATCAGTGAAGAGAGGACTGAGGAGGAGAAAGGAATAAAAAGATGGCATTTTTTTAAAGGAGCCGCAGGGACTCACGATGCATTTGAAATGGTACAGACTGAAGATGAACAGCTACCTATCTAGAAAGAGGAGAGCAGGCATGCCTGGTTCCCTTCTCTTCCTAGCAGATACCCGGGGGTAAATGAGGGAGGGAGAGAAGAGTGTCCTCTTTCCCTCTTTTGTCCTTGCATTCCCGAGTTCCAGTGACCTTGGCAGGTGCTGCCATAGATGTCAATGAGACTTGCACCCAAGAAGCAGGAAGACCTAGAGAATAAGAATTATCCACTCTCACCTGTGTCCCTTTCCAACCTACTGTCAATAGCCTTAGAGTTCCCTAGACCTCATTTATGCCATGTGTATTAGCATGGTTTTTATTCATAAAACAGGAAGTTTGGGGTGGGCTTAATCAGCAGGAACCAGCCACACTCACCTGCACTGTGCCTTGTAATCTCTGCTGTCATTTGCCTCTGGATCCCTCAGTTCCAATTTTTCTTTCCTAGGGCTTTGACCCGAAGCTTGGAATTGAGTCTGGGACAAAAATATACCTTGGGATGGGGGCGTCGGGGGTGGGTAGTGGTTGCATGGACTCCTTATGATAAGCTAAATGCTAAGGTAAAACTGTGGAACTGAATCCTTCCCCAACAAGGGAAAGGAAAGAATGTCTTTTGACACACTCAGATAACTGATAGCTATAGTTATGCTTGCTTGGATTTGGGTGCATGGTGCTTGGTTTTTGTTAGCTTTCTTGATTTTACTTTCCCAGAAAGAAACCTCTGGGTGATGGGCACCCTATTTATTCCCTATTTACTCTATTACGCTATTGAAAGGTGAAGCCGGCTGGGCTTCTGGGTCGGTTGGGGACTTGGAGAACTTTTGTGTCTAGCTAAAGGATTAAAATTTGCAGGATAATTGCTCAGAACTAGAATATTGACACCGATTTGTACATTACCCATCCCTTTTGTTCTTTCTGAGCTGCAGCTGGAGATTGCTGATAGGTTCACAGGAACAAGCAGCGTTAATCTAAAATGTAGGCAAAAACTTAAAAACAGCTCATGAGTTTAGAATTTAGTGACAAATGTATGATAAGTTTTGGAACATAATGTCTCTCTCTCCAGTCCTCATTTTTGTTAAGAAACAAATGATCATAGGACTGAGTTATTTAAATAGACTTTAGTCTTATACTTCGTCTGATTATTTGCATAAAATGCAGCAAGAATAGTTATTTCTATGTAGGCCTTTTGGATTAGCTTTGATTGAATTCTCCTCCACAAGGAATCTCAAATAAGACCTTTTAAAGCCAAGCCCAACCGTGGGTTTGTATCTTCAAATACCTATAAGTAGGGTGATCCTCACCTCTTAAGGTTCCAAGATAAACTTGGAGCTCCTAAACCTGTTGGAAACTAACATTCTTTACTGATAACAAGTCAGGAACCCTCTAGAAGGACTGTGTAGACAAGGTTATGAGGCCAGTTTCCCTACTGGGCTTCTATTGACTCTGTAAGTTGAGCTTGACTATTTAAAGGGAAGCATACACTTCCAATCTAAGACTTCGTAAAATGACCACTTTCTCGAATTGTGATCTGTTCCAAAAGAAAAACGGATTCTTAGTGCACTGATGCAATTATATTGCCATAAGTTAGGAATACTCACAAAGAGTTTCTAAATTTTAGAGTAACCAGGCAGAGAGTAACAAACATGCTTCAAATTTTGTTCATAGGAATATATCTTACTCAATTATTAAAGGTTGTAAATAGTTCAAAATAAGCTTCCTTCACTATGAAAAACAAAACAAGGCTCAGCAATATTCCTACCAAATATCCAAAAGGTTTCTTCAGCTTTCTGTGTTCAGTCCATTTAGTTAACTCTTGTTTTGCTCAATATTCATGAACATTTCAGTTCTTCTTGAGTCTTGTACATTTTCCTTTATTCCAATGTTACAGTTTAGAAAGTTACCAGAAGCCTGTACTTGAGAGCACCTTTTATAGTTCTATAGCTTATTAGAAATCATCTTTGAAAAAAATTAAAACAACAATTGTCTGTGAATAGCAAAATGCCTGGCTAGTTACAGTTACATACACGATTGAAAAAAAGTTTGGTTATCTCCGTGGTTTACAATAACTTAACATAAAAACCCTAATTATGACTGATAGTGTGTCCAGAATTGGTTCCCTTCGATGGGTGCTTGGTCTTGCTGACTTCAAGAATGAAGCCGCAGACACTTGTGGTGAGTGTTACAGTTCTTAAACATGGTGTGTCCAAAGTTGGTTCCTTCAGATGTTCAGATGTGTCCGGAGTGTCTTCCTTTCAGTGAGTTCGTGGTCTCACTGACTTCAGGAGTGAAGCCGCAGACCTTCGCAGTGAATGTTACAGCTCTTAAAGGTGGCGCGTCTGGAGTTGTTTGTTCCTCCCGTTGGGTTCGTGGTCTTGCTGATTTCAGTAGTGAAGCCGCAGACCTTCACGGTGAGTGTTACAGCTCATAAAGGTAGGGCAGACCCAAAGAGTGAGCACCAGCAAGATTTATTATGAGGAGCAAAAGAATAAAGCTTCCACAGATTGGAAGGGGACCCAAGTGGATTGCTGTTGCTGGTTTTGGTGGCCAGCTTTTATTCTCTTATTTGGCCCCACCCACATCCTGCTGATTGGTCCATTTTACAGAGTGCCGACTGGTCCATTTTATAGACTGCTGATTGGTGCGTTTTTACAGAGTGCTGATTAGTGTGTTTGCACACCTTTAGCTAGACATAGAGTGCTGATTGGTGCATTTATAATCCTTTACTTAGAAACAAAAGTTCTCCAAGTCCCCAACTGACCCAGAAGCCTAGTTTGCTTCACCTTTCAATAGCATATACTCAGACACTAGAATTTTAGAAATCCCATACATTTTTGAAACATACACTAGCATTATTCACCAAGATATAACCTAAAGAAGATTGAGCATCATTTTGGCCATCCCGTGTACTTAAATGTGTCAAATAATCCTGTTTACCTCTCTTTTCTGGGCACTTCAGGGGCCCTCTGAAGTATCCAAAAAGCCAGGTGCCCCAGAATACAATTGTGTGACTCAAGTTTGATTTGGGGAAGGCTGTTCAATGTTCGAAGTTTAAAACACTTGATGTTAAGAAATAGAATTCCAGATTACCATAAGTTATTTATTTTGATAAAATGATGACTCAGAAATTTTAAAGAAGGAAAAACCTTTCATAACCCTTTACAAATTTTGCCAAAGAACAGACTAGCACCTTAAGAAAACCTTGTTATGCTTTTATTTCAATGCTCAATTTACAGAAAAACCATATAATACCCTTTTTTGAATTTAGTCAATATGTTCACACAGAGAAACTCTTTGGCAAGATTAATTCCCACAATTCTTCCACCACTTCTTTGAACCTTCGGCTTTTTCCTAATTTAACTCAAAACAGTTCTTTAACCCAAGGCAAAAGTTTACATTTCTATGCCTTCTTATAACCTTTTACTAAAAAAATACATTTTATTGTTCTTAGCCAACTTGCATGTAAATCTATTTCTAGAAGTTTCAATTAACTCCTAGAAATTTTTAACTTTAAGGTAAAACTTGGTAAGTTGCTTTGTGTGCTAACTGCAGCCAAGGTTTGCTTTCTTAGTTAAGGGCGTGGTTAATTCCATATGTCCCCGGCCTTACCAATTGTGAAGCCAGCAAGTCAAATAGTTCCTAAAACCCAAAAAGCAGTTTGTAACCTCAAAACACTTAGCAAATCTTGCATCTGACCTGCATTTTACCAATAGTCTTTAGGGCTGTTTCTGTTTCTCTAAGATTAAAATTACACGAACTGAAAGGTTCCAGCTTTTAACTTCCCTGTAAAAAATATTAGATCCAAGCGCTTGTCTTTCTTTAGGCCAAATTAGTTAGATATCTCTTTTTACAGATATCACACGTAGTACACACACAAGCGGAAGAAAACCTAGTTGCTGGGTGGGGCCCTCTAAGAGACATGGCTAGGAAAACATGTGAATATCAAACCAGAAAGAAACTTACTTCCTAAGGCAGGTTTGCGGAACAAAGCCTTGCCACTGGAGTTACAAGCCATGACCTCTTCATGTAAAACAAGATGAAGGATTGATTTCACAAGGAAGACTTTGCAGAGAATACACACAGTGATAGTTGGTGGGGTTGGGGGTGGGGAGTGGGGTATGGCCTGGTAAAATGCGTCCTAAAAGAAAAAAAAAAAAAAAGATTAAAGTCAACTGCTGGCGGGATGGAGAAGAGGAAAGAAAAACAGTTTTAAAATGCCTGGGGAAGAACCTTTTACTCTTATGCAACTGGTTCCTCCACCAGGGAGAAAAGTTTAATTACTGTCTGATGGAGAAGTAAAACCCCTTGGCTGGGGAAGCGGAAGGTTGAGGCAGCTTGAGGCTGGGAACCAGCACAGCCAGCTGTGTGGGACCCTTGGGCCATGTGATCCAGCCCCGGCCTGGAGTGGGGAGCGGCTGGCTGACCCCCAGGAGCAACAGAGTGTGGGGGTGCAGTTCTCCATAAGCTCAGAAATCCAAGATGAAAAGGGTGAGAAACCACAGTGAGAGATTTTGAGTCCCCATTGACGCACCGCTTCTCTAGCCCCCGTATTGTGCGCCAAAAATATTGCAAGACGTTTCCTTAGTTCAGCTAAAGGTAGGGTCCTTACTTGTCCCATGGCCACAAAATTTTAGGTTTGCAGACGGTTTGAAGGATGAGTAAAGCAGGGTTTCATTGGGTGAAAAGGAAGAAAAGGGGGAAATAGGGAATGTCACAAGGCCAGAGTGCCTGCTAGAGTGCTTCTAGCCAGGCCATTTGAATCTCAGTTTCCACACTGGAATAGGAGGGGCCAGGCTCCTCCCTGCTGCCAAAGTGGTGAAATTCCGACTTCACCTCAGTGGGCAGGCTGGTTGGAGTTTCTCCAGCGACACCACCTTCCCACCTGACTGTCTCAAAATCTTTCACCTCCTTGTATAAGTTCATACACAAATATTTTGACACTATTATAAATGGGATTATTTTAATAGTTTCTCTTACAAATAACTTACTGTTAGTGTATAAAATGCAACTAACTTTTGTATGTAGATGTTAGGTCCTGCAACCTTATTGAATTTGTTTTGTAGTCTAACAGGTTTTTAGTGGAATCTTCAGGTTTTCTACATACATATAAGATCATATCATCTGCAAATGGGAATATTTTACTTCTTTCCTCCCAAATTGGATGGCTTTTCATTCTGTTTATTGCCTGATTGCTCTGATTAAAACTTACAGTGCTATGCTAAATGGAAGTCGCAAGAGTATGCATCCTTGTCATGTGTCTGATCTTAGAGGAAAAGCATTCGGTTTTTTAACATTAACTATGATGTTAGCTGAGAGCCTGTCACATATGGCCTTTGCTACATTGATATAAATTTCTTTTATATGTAGTTTGTTAAGTTTTATGATGCAGGTGTGTTGAATCTTGTCAAACACTTTTTTGCATTTATCGAGATGTGTATGAGGTTTTTATCCTTCATTCTGCTAATGTGATGTATCATATTAATGTCTTCCTGTATGTTTAACCATCCTTGCAACCCAGGGATAAATTCCACTTGGTCACAGTGTACATTTTTAAATATGTTATTAAATTTGCTTTGCTCTTTACTTGTATTTTCTTCAGGGTTTTTGCATATATGTTCATCAGAAATATTGGTCTGAAGCTTACTTTTCTTGTAGTGTGTTTGTCTGACTTTGATATTAGAATAATGCTGGACTTACAAAATGAGTTTGAAAGTGTTCCCTCCTTTCAAATTTTCTGGAAGAATTTGAGTATGATTGGTTTTATATATTCTTTAAATGTTTGATAAAATTCATCCATGAAGTCATCTGGTCTTGAGGTTGTTTTGTTGTTGTTGGGAGGTATTTGATTACTAATTAGATTTCCTTACTTGTCATTGGTCTTTTCAGATTTTTGATTTCTTAAGAATTCAGTCTTAGTAGGTTGTATGTTTCTTTTTTTTCTTTCTTTTTTTTTTTTTTGAGACGGAGTCTTGCTCTGTCGCCAGGCTGGAGTGCAGTGGCCGGATCTCAGCTCACTGCAAGCTCCTCCTCCCGGATTTATGCCTTTCTCCTGCCTCAGCCTCCCGAGTAGCTGGGACTACAGGCGCCCGCCACCTGGCACGGCTAGTTTTTTTTTTTTGTATTTTTAAGTAGAGACGGGGTTTCACAGGGTTAGCCAGGATGGTCTTGATCTCCTGACCTTGTGATCCGCCCGCCTCGGCCTCCCAAAGTGCTGGGATTACAGGCTTGAGCCACCGCGCCCGGCAGTAGGTTGTATGTTTCTAGAAATTTCTCCATTTCTTGTAAGTTATCTAATTTCTTATTGTATAATTGCTCATACCAATATTTGTGATTCCTTTTTATTTCTGTGGTAACAATTATAAAATCTTCTTTTTATTTCTAATTTTATTAATTTTAGTCTTCTCTCTTTTCTCCTTAGTCTAGTTAAATGTTTGTCAATTTTGTTGATTTAAAAAAAACTCTGTTTCATTGATTTGTTCTAATTTTTATTTCATTATTATTATTGTTGTTTTAGATATTATTTTATTTCTTCTGCTAACTTCTGGCTTAGTTTGTTATTGTTGTTTTTGAGGTATCAAGTTAGATTGTTAATTTTTGATCTTCCTTTTTTATTTTTTACAAGACTCCTGGATCAGAGGCAATCTTCTTTATTAATGTAGGCATTTACCACAACAAACTTCCCATTTAGTACTGCTTTTGCTGTATCCCAGGAGTTTTGATATTATGTATCTTCATTTTAATTTATCTTAAGATATTCTGTTTTCTCTTTTTATTTCTTCTTTGACCCATTGATTGTTCAGAATTATGTGTTTAATTTCCTCATATTGTGAGTATTCTAATTTTCCTTCTCTTATGGATTTCTGGTTTAATTCCATTGTGGAGAAAAAGATACTTAGTATGATTTATTTATTTTAAAATTTGTTAAGACATTTTGAGAATGTGAATTTTTCTGCTGTTGAATGGAATGTTTTGATTGGCTGATGGGTCCATTTGGTCTTTAATGATTTGAAGTCTGTTATTTCTTTATTTTCTATTTGGATCGTGTATTTGTTATTAAAAGTGGGGTATTGAAGTTTTCAATTATAATTGTATTGCAGTTTATTTATATCTTTATTCTATCTGTTTGATATTTTTTGTTCCTCTGAATAGATGTACATACATGTTTATAATTGTTGGACCTTCCTGAGGAATTCATTATTATATGTCCTTCTGTGTCTCTTGTTACAGTGTTTGAATTATAGTCTATTTTGTCTAATATAAGTATTGCCACTCTCGTTTCTTTTATTTACATTTGCATAGAATATCTTTTTCTATTCCTCCTCTTTCAGCCTAAGTCCCTATATCTCACGTAAGGATTTTTTAGACAGCACATAGGTTTGTTTGTTTGTTTTTTAAATATCCATTCAACTACTTTATGTCTTTTGAGTTTGGATTTTGACTTGTTTTTATTTAAAATATTTTTACCTTTTTGTTACTAAAAGAATAGATTTTATAATTTTAATATTTTTACAATTTTTGTTTTAGAATTAGGGGTACATGTGAAGCTTTATGACAATGGTATATTGTCAGATGCTGTGCTTTGGAGTACAAATTAATCCATTACTGAGGTAGTGAGCATGGTACCCAATAGGTAGTTTTTCTCAACATTTATCCAATTTCCTCCCTCTATCTTCTTGAAATCTCCAGCGTCTATGGTTCCCATTTTTATGATTGTGTGTGTCCAAAGTTTAGCTTCTACTTATAAGTGAGAACTTGTGGCATTTGGTTTTCTGTTTCTACATTAGTTCACTTAAGATCATGGTTTCTAGCTGTAGCTATGTTTCTGCAAAGGACATAACTTATTTCTTCTTTATGGCTGCATAGTATTTCATGATGTATATATACCGTATTTTCCTTTTCTAATTCACCATTTATGGGCAACTAAGATGATTTCATGTCCTTTGTAAATTGTGAATACCACTATGATGAACATATGGATACATGTGTCTTTTTAGTAGGATGATGGATTTTACTTTGGGTATACACCAGGTGTGGGATTGCTGGGTTGAATGGTAGTTTCAACTCTCAGTTCATTGAGAAATCTCCAAATGGCTTTCCAGAGTGACTGAACTAATTTAAATTCTCACCAATAGTGTATAAGTGTTCCCTTTTCTCTGCAACCAAGCCAACATCTTTATTTATTTATTTACTTTTATTTTTCAGCAAAAGCTATTCTGACTGTTGTGAAACAGTATCTCACTGTGGTTTCAGCTTGCATTCTTCTGATGATTAGCAATGATGAGCATATTTTTATATGTTTGTTGGCCACTTGTATGTGCTCTTTTGAGAATCATTTGTTGATGTGCTCTGCCCATTTTTTAATGGACTTATTTGTTTTCTGCTTGTTGGGTTGTTTAAGTTACTAATAGATTCTGGATGTAATATAGAACAAAATTGTTTTTTTATAAATGATTGTTTTCTTTTATTCATTATAGTTTCTGAAAAATACAGCTGTTCAGTTATACCATTTCTCAAACTATGTATTTGAACTCATTGTCAATCATTTATTGTAAAATATAATGTTGACATTTCATTAATCTGATGCCAAGGAGATAATTTCTTTCTGTCTGACATAAAACAAAGATAAAAGAGATAATAGTTACTTTGATTGCACAATAGTAGAGGAAACTTATTTTTTCATGAATAATAAGGATAATTATTTCATTCTTAGCAATATGCATGGCTATCATTTCTTTTTATGAAGTAATTAAATAGCCTGTTTATTAATTGAATTATTCCAACATTTTTATGTTGGAGTCCCAGCTCCCAGTACCTCCAAATGTGGCCTTATTTGTAAACACAATGATTAACAATGTAACTAGTTATGATGAGGTTATAATGGAGTAGACTGACAGCCTAATCCAACATGATTGGTGTCCTTTATAAAAATATTTGGGCCTAGATAACACACAAGGAGAATTTCATGTGATGATAAAGGCAGAGATATGAGTGATGCTTCTACAAGTGAAGAGCCACCAATGATCAACAGTAAACCATCATAAGTTAGGCAAGAGTCATGAAACAAATTCTTTCTCACAGTAGTCAGCAGAAAGCAATTCTGCCAATAGTTTGATCTTGCACTTCTAGCCTCTAGAACTATGAAAAAATGCATTATAGTCCTTTAAGCTACCCAGTTTTTGGTGCTTTGTTATAGTGAAGTAAGGCAGGTGAGCCAAAAAGTTGGGGATTAGAATGGAAACATTCTTGGCTTCACTTAAAAAATAATTCAAGAGTGAGCCAGCGGTAAAGAAAACAACTTCATTAGGGTGACAGTGTTACAGCTCCATGACTGCTCCTGCAGAGCAGATCTACCCCACAGGCAGTGGAATGAGAGCAGCAGCTCAGGGGCAGCTCTGCAGTTATATTTATACCAACTTTTAATTACATGCAAATTAAGGGTGGGTTATTCAGAATTTTCTAGAAAAAGGTTGATAATTTCAAGGTCATTCCCATGGAGTGGAGCTGTAACTTCCGGGTGTTGCCATGGCAATGGCAAATTGACATGGCACTGGTGAGCAAGTCTTATGAAGATGTGCTTTGAGTGCCTCTTCCCCGTTTCAGCCAGTCTTCAGTCTGATTCAGAGTAAAATCCTGCCTTCTACCTCATTGCCTGCTCAGAGATTAGATACTTATTTTTAAACTCAAGGGGTTTGCAAAAGGGTGGAGATGTGTCTTCTATAACTGCTTCCTGCTGAGTTCATGGGTGTAGACTCTGCCCAGCACTGAAGGAGTAAAAATTTTGGGATAAAAAAAAAATCCAGAGATTTGCATAAAAAAATCCAGATCCAGAGATAAGAACTACATGACATACAAGAGAGTCCTGATATACTATCAGTGGATTTCTTAACAGAAACTCTGAAGGAAAGAATGGTATGAAATATTCAAAGCTCTGAAAGAAATAATATGAAAACTGGCAATTAAGAATACTTTAGTTACTTTAATTGGAAAAACTGTTCTTCTAACATGTAACAGGTTTGTTTTGTTTGTTTGTTTGTTTTTCAAGATGTCTGATTAGGGATGTCAGATTCCAGGTCTCCTCAGAAAGATCAAAGTTACAAATTAACGGCCATGATTGAATGGAAAGCTGAGGAAAGAAGGCCTGGATCTCTTTGAGGGCCCAGGGGAAACAGCTGGTGTTCCTAAAAGGAAAACAGAAAGTATATTGCAAAATTAATTCCCCAAAGAACTCAGAGCCCCATGAAAAGGACAGGTCGGGGTGCTTCTGTACTTTCCTCATGCCTGCAACAATCTGCTGACCACTGTCAGGCCTTCTGTCTTAGTTACCCTGGGCAATGCTTTTGGTGGCTCTTTGAGAAATTGCCAGGGATAGAGCACCGTGCGGTCAGTTCACACAAGTGCACCCACAGTCTTCTCAGGGCTGAACCGAGATGGTCGGAGACATACTGCTTGTGTACCCAATGTGAGCCACTGTTTTGTCTAGGGAACCTCAGCGCTTATACCACTGCATCACCAGATATCCTGCAAACATACCCCAAAACTTGCTCTGACTTTGGCAATGAGAGGAGACTGCTGAGTCTCTGAGGAGCTGCATAATCCCTGAAGATCTAGCCTTCAGCAGGGGCCACCCCTATGGAGCGGGGAGAGCATAAACCATCAACGCCATCTTGGGACAAAGGAAATGTAAAGAAAACACCGATCACTGAGGGTGGCAGCACCAGTGACTGGGAACAGACGTGGAGAGCGGATAATTTTGTGCTGCCTCATCCACTGTCACAGACACAGTAGAGGCTCTCACACTGGGGTTTGGTGTGAGTCTACTTGGAGACAACCTTCCCATTGCTTTATACAGTGGTTGCACTCCCATTGCAAGTAAGACCATACTGAGTGGACATGGACAAAAGATGAGGTCCACTTTCTGTGCTGGACCGAGGGATGTATCTCTGCCTCAAGTTTGTTTTGATGGTAGCTGCCAGAGGGGAACTTCTACACTAGTCACACTTCAACTAGGAGCCAAAGAACAGTATCCATATGAATTGAAGGTCATTAGCCCTATTATGGGAAACAGATTGTGCTTCTGCCTGCTCAGGATGAGAAGCTGGTGTAGCCTTTTCCCCCTTATTCTTATCCTGGAGTCTTTAGTGCACTCCAACATGATCTCCCCCTCAGTGCTCCCCAGGAAGGTAGATGCTTATGCTTATTATCAAGCTACCAGAGAGCAAGCTGGCTCTTACTCTAAAGCTCCATTTACTGTACTGGAGAGTAAGCTTCACTGCCAAATACAAAACTTACTACTGAAAGGATATAGTGTCAGTGTATGATATAAGCTTCCTGAGATTTCTGCATTCTCAGACCCACAGGAGATAGATCATATGTTCAATACATTGCTACAACAAGATGCATTTGAGTAAAATACTGCAAAAGAGCTATCCACAACCAAGGAATCCATACAAAGCCTGTGCACCTTGAAAGCATCCAGAAATAAAACCAAATTATTTTACACAAGATACACCACAGTAAAAACCTCAAGGGGAAAAAAGAATAAATAATAAAAAGGTACCATCCAAATGATAGCAAACACAAAACTGAGAAGTGACACTGCTTCAGAGGAGGAAAAAAAATCATTGCAAGAACTCTGGCAATACAAAAAGACAGATTGTTTCAACATCTCCAGCAGATTAAACTATCTATCTCACAATTGATCCTAAACAAAATGAAAATTCTGAAATGAGAGATAAGGAATCCAAAATATGGATTATATTGAAGCTCAAGGAGATTAAATAGAACGTTAAAAAGAAACAAGCAAACAAACAACAAAAAAACAGAGAAATGATTCAGGATAAGGAAGATGAGATAGCTATGTTAAAAATATAGAACTTTTGGAATTAAAAAATTAAAGAACATTCAAATAGAATTGAAACCTTCAAAAGTTGACTAGATCAAACAGAAGAATTCCAGAATTTGAAAACTGGTCTTGCAAATTAATCCAATCAGAAAATATTTTTAAAATAATTTAAAAAAATGAACAAAGCCTTTGAGAAATATGAAATGTTGTAAAGTGACCAAACCTATGATTTATGTGCATTCTTGAGAGAGAAGAACAAAAAGTAAGCAATTTGGAAAACATATTTGGGAAAATAATTCAGTAACATTACCCTAATATTGCTAGAGAGATAAACATCCAGATACAAAAAATTCAGAGAATAACTGCAAGATACTACACAAGATGAATATCACCAAGACATATAGTCATCCAGACTATTCAAGGTCAAACTTACTGAAAAAAATCATAAAGCAGATAGAGAAGGGGACAAATCTCATGCAAAGATAATCCCATCAGACTGACAACAGATTTCTCCACAGAAACCAGAAGAGAATGTTGTTCTATTTTGAGGCTTCTTAAAGAAACAGAAATGCCAGCCCAAATTTTCATACCCTGCCAAACAAAGCTTCATAAATAAAGCAGAAAAAAAGTATTTCCCATACAAGGAAACACTGAAATACTTTGTCACCATGCCACCACTAGACTGCACATAGAAAGAAATGCTCAAATGTGTTCTCAGCATGGAAATAAAAAGATCATACTTCTATTGAAAAGCACATGTAAGTATAAACTTCACAGATCCTATAAAGTAATTACACAATTGAGACTACAGCAACTAGCTAACAACTAACAACAGTATAACAGTAACAAAATCTCACATATCAATATTATCCTTTGATGTAAATAGCTTAAATATTCCACTAAAAGATATAGAATGACAAATTGGATTAAAACACACACACACACACACACACACACACACACACAAGACCCAACCGTATGTTGCCTTTAAGAGACCTACTTAAAGTGTCATGACATCTACAGACTCACAGTAAATGAGTGAAGAAATATATTTTGCATACATGGAAAACAAAACAGAGCAAGGTTGCTATTCTTGTATCACACCACATAAGCCAGACTCTAAACAAACAACAGTAAAGACAGACAAAAAAAGCACTGTGTAATGATACAGGGTTCAATTCAACAAGAAGGTTTATCTATTCTAAATATATATGCACCCAACTCCAAAGAAGCCAGATTTATAAAACAAATACTAATATAACTAAGAAAAGAGATAGACATTCATAAAATAATAGAGGGGACTTCAATACTTTATTGGCAGCAGTAGAAAAATATTTGATGCAGAAAAGTAACAAACTCTGGTCTTAAACTGTACACTTGACCAAGTGAAAGTAATAGATAAATCAGAATATTTCATCCAACAATGGCACAATATACATTTTTCTAATCTGTGCATGAAATATAGTCAATTCACAGATTTCACGCACAGATGAAAATTCACAGATTAATTCCCCAAAACTAATCATATACTTGTCCATAAAGCAAGTTTCAATATACTTTAAAAGAATCTATCAATATATCAGATCAACTACATTCTCAGATCACAGTGGAATAAATGTAGGAATCTATACCAAGAGGAATCCTCAAAACCATACAAGAACAAGGAAAATAAGCAACTTGTTTTTGAATGACTTTGGGTAAACAATAAAATTCAGGCAAAAATTAAAATTTTTGAAACAAATGAAAATATAGACACTGCATGCCAAAACTTCTCAGATGCAGCAAAAGTAGTATTAAAAGAAAAGTTTAAAAAACTAAACTTGTATTTCAAAAAGATAAAATATTTCAAGTTAACAACCTAATATCACACCCCAAAGCACTAGAACAACAAAAACAATTCAAACCCAAGGACAACAGAAGAAAAAAGTAACAAAAATCATAGTAGAGCTAAATGAAACTGAGGACAAATAATACAAAGGATCAACAAAATGACAAGTTTGTGTTTTTGAAAGTATAAACAAAATTGATAGACAGCTAGCTAGATTAAGAAAAGTAATTCAAATGAGCACAATTAGAAATGATAAAGGTGATGTAACAACTGATACCACAGCAATACAAAAGACCATCAAAGATTACTGTGAACATCTCTACATGCACAAACTAGAGAGCCTAGAGAAAATGGAAAAATTCCTGGAAACATGCGACCTTCCAAGATTGAACCAGGAAGAAATAGATTACACATAGATATCTATTTCTTCCTGGTTCAATCTTGGAAGTTCGTATGTTTCCAGGAATCTTCTACGCCAATAATGAGCTATGAAATTGAATCAGTGATAAAACATCTACCAAAGCCCAAGACCATATGGATTTAGAGCTAAATTCTACCAGAAGTACAACAAAATCTGGTATGAATGTTACTAAAACTGTAACAAAAAATAAAGGAGTAGAGATTCCTCCCTAATTCATTCTATGAAACCAGTATTATTCTGACACCAAAATCTAGCAAGAACTCAACACAAAAGTAAACTTTAGGTCAGTATTCTAGATAAACATAGACACAAAATTCACAACCAAATACTAATAAACAGTATCTACCAGCACACGAAAAACATAATTTATCATGATCAAGTGGGGTTTATCCCAGAAATGCAATGATAGTTCAACATATGAAAATGTGTTATTTACAACATATTCAGAACTAACAAAAAGCACATGATCGTCTCAATAGTTGCAGATGAAATTCAGTATCCCTTTATGATAAAAACCCTCAACAACGTAAGCATCAAATGAATATATTTCAAATTAGTAACAGCCATGTATGACAACCCTCAGCCAACATCATACTTAATGAGGAAAAATTGAAAGCATTCCTCCTAAGAACTAATATAAGACAGGAATGTCCACTCTCATCACTTTTATTCAACTTAGTACTAAAAGCCCTTCCCAGAGAAACTAGGCAGGAAAACAAACGACATCCAAGTTGGAAAAGAGAAAATCAAATTATCTCTGCTTGCTGATCAGATGATCTTATATCTGGAAAATTCAAATATTGCTCCAAAAGACTTTCACATCTGATAAACAACTTCAACAAAGTTTTAGGATACAATATTAATGCACAGATACTAGTTGCATTTTTATACACCAACAATGTTCAATATAAGAGCCAAATCAATAAATCAATCTTATTTAAAATAGTCACAAAAAAAATAGGAATACATTTAACCAGGAAGGTGAAAGACCTATACAAGGAAAACTATGCCAATGAAATAAATTGTAGATGACACGGATGAAAGAACATGCTACGCCCATGAATAGAATCAGTATCATTAAAATGAATATACACTCCAAAGCATTCTACAGATTCAATACAATTCTTATGAAAATACCAACATCATCTTTCACAGAGTTAGACAAAAACAATTCTAAAATTCATATGGAAACAAAAAAAGGCCCAAAATATCCAAAGCAATCCTAAGCAATAAGGACAAAGCTGGAAACATCACATTACCTGACTGCAAACTTTGCTACAAGGAGATAGTAACCCAAACAGCACTGCACAGGCACAAAAATAGACACATAAATCAATAGAATAGAAAAAGAAACCAGAAATAAAGCCACATACCTACAACTAATTGATTCTTGACAAAGTAAACAAAAGTAAACACTGGGGAAAGGACATCCTATTCAATAAATGCCTCAGGAAGAACAGGCTAGCTAAACGTAGAATAATGAAACTGAACGATTATCTCCCACCGAATAGAAAAATTAGCTCAAGATGGAGTAAAAGTTTATATTTTAGACTGGATTCTCAAAAAGTTCTGGAAGAAAACCTAGGAAAACGTCTTCCGGACATTGGCTTAGGTTAAGAATTTATGACTAATGCATCAGAGACCAGTGCAGCAAAAGCAGATATATACAAATTAAAATTAAATAAAAGAGCTTCTGCACAGCAAAAGACACTAACAACAGACTAAATAGATAACCTACAGCATGAAAAAAAAAATATTTGCAAACTATGCATCTGATAAATGACTAATATTTATAATCTATAAAGAATTTAAACAAGTCATCACTAAGAAACCAATAACATCATCAAATAGTGAGCAAGGACATGAACAGACACTTCTCAAAGAAGCCATATAGCAAGTCAACAAATATATGAAAAAAGGCACAATATTACAAATCATCATATATGAGCAAATTAAAACCACAATGAAATCCATCTCATAAGAGTCAGAATGGTTATTATTAAATACTCAAAAAATAAAAGATGTTGATGAGAATGTAGAGAAAAAGGGACACTTATTTACCATTACTTGGACTATAAATTAGTTCAACCCCTAATGTAATCAGTATCCAGATTTCTCAAAGAACTAAAAACAGAACTGCCATTTGACCCAGCAACCCCACTGCTGCTTCTCTCTCCAAAGGAAGAGAAATCATTCTACCGAAAAGACATCTGCACTCATAAGTTTATGGCAGTCCTATTCACAATAACAAAGTCATAGAATCAACCTAAGTGTCAATCTATGGTTGACAGTGTAAAGAAAATGTGGTATATATACAGCATGAAATCCCGTGCAGCTATAAAAAATAATAATGTCTTTGTAGCAACGTGGATGGAGCGGGAGGCCATTAACCTAAATGAAATAACTCAATAACAGGAAAACAAACGCTGCATAATCTCACCTTCAAGTGGGAGTTAAGCAGTGGATACACATAGAAAAAATATGGAAATAATAGACACTGAGAAATCCAGCACATTATTATTTCATTGTGATTTTGATTTACACGCTAATGATGAGTGATGCTGAACATCATTTCATGAGCTTATTGGTTATCTTGTATCTTTTTTAGATAAACGTCTATTTCAATCCTTTGTTTATTTTTGAGCTGAAATGTTTAGTTTTGTGGAGCTGTGGTAATTACTTATATATTCTGAATATTAATCTCTTTTTTTAATATATATATATATATATATATATGATTTGCAAATATTTTCACTGTTTTTCTGGGTTGCCTTTTTACTTAGTTGATACTTTCCTTTGATGTTCAAAGTTTTAAATTTTGATTAAGTGCAATTTAACTTTTTTTTGCTGTTATGTTTTTTGCGCCATATCCAATATAACTGTCAGATCCAATACTGTGAAGTTTTTTTCCTGTATTTTCTTCTAAGAGTTTCATAGTGTTAGCTCCTACATTTGGGTCTCTGACCCATTTTGGTTGTTGTTGTTGTTGTTGTTATTGTCTGTTTTGAGATAGGGTCTCACTCTGTTGCCCAGGCTGAAGTGCAGTGGCATCATCAAGGCTCATTGCAACCTCGACTCCTGGGTTCAAGTAATCCTCCCACCTCAGCCTCCCCAGTAGCTGGGACCACAGGGATGTGCCACTGTGTCTGGCTAACTTTTGTAATTTTGTAAAGACAGGGTTTAGTCATGTGGCCCAAGCTGGTCTTAAATTCCTGGGCTCAAGTGATCTACCCGCCATGGCCTCCCAAAGTGCTGGGATTACAGGCATGTCTGACCTCTTATCCATTATCCATTTTGAATCAACTTTCATATATGGTGTAGTGTAGGAGTCCAATTTCATTCTTTCAAATGTGGATATTGTTTTCCTAGCACCATTTGTTAAAATGACTATCCTTTTTCTAAGTGAATGATCTTGGTAATCTTGTCAAAACTAATTTGACTATAAGCCTAAGATTTGTTTCTGGACATTTTATGTTCTATTTTGTTGGTTTACATGCCTGTCCTTATGCCAGTATCATGTTGTTTTGATTACAGTAAATTTGTAGTAAGTTTTAAAATTAGGAAACATGACACCTCTATCTTTGTTCTTGTTAAAAATCGTTTTTTTCTATTGTGGGTTCATTGTGGCTACATATGCATTTTAGGATCAATTTTTTTTTTTTTTTTTTTTTGTCAAAAAACATCATTGGGAATTTGATAGGAAGTGGGTAGTTTTGACATCTTAGCAATATTAATCCTCCTAATCCATATATATGGATTTTTCCCATTTATTTGTTTTCTTTAATTTCTTTCCACCATGTTTTGTAGTTTTCAGTGGACAAGTGTTTTGCTCTCTTGATGAAGTTTATTGCTAAGTATTACATTCTTTTTGATGCTATTGTAAATGGAATTATTTTCTTAATTTCCTTTTTGGCTTGTTGTTAGTGTAGAGAAACAATACTGATCTTTACACGTTTTGCTCATTTGTAATTAAGTTGTTTAGTTTTATATTATTCAGTTGTAAGGATTGTATATTTTGAATATAACTTTTTTACTTGATATATACTTTGTAAATATTTTCTTCTAATCTGTGAGTTCTCCTTTGATTATATTAACAGTCTCTTTCACAGAGAAGACATTTTCAATTTTAGTACTTTATGTCTTTTGTTTAGTAAATTTAGATCTTTTATATTTAAGGTAATTATTGATGTGTTAGTGTTTTAGTTTGCCACTTAATTTTTTGTTTTATGTTACCTCTATTTTTCATTTCAATTTTATCTTGTCTTAATTGTCTTGGGCTTGCTTGAATATTTTTGAGGATCCCAGCATTATTTTATATAGAACTCCTCAGCAAATCAGTTGGTATATACTTTTTTTAGTGATTGTTCTAGGTATTGAATTATACATGTAACTTATTACAGTCTACTAACATAAATATTTTATTTCTTCACCTGAAATGTGAAAACCTTACTTTTATTTAAGTTCCTTTTATTGTCTCACTTTTAATGATCATTTTCATAACATTAGATCATGTTATAATTTTTCAGAAAAAAATAAATTTTATATAATTTACAAGGAAAAAATATTTTTGTGCCAATTTTTTTTTTTTTTTTTTGAGACAGAGTTTCTGTTGTCCATGCTGAAGTGCAGGGGGCATAATCTTGGCTCACTGCAACCTCTGCCTCTCAGGTTCAAGCGATTCTCCTGACACAACCTCCTGAGTAGCTGGGATTACAGATGCCTGCAACCATGCCTGTATGTTAATTTTTTTGCTCTTTCCATTGTTTCCTCCTCTTGTATGATGCTACAAGAGTACTTTTTTTTAAATAATGTCCTGTCTGAAGATTATTCTTTAGCCCGTCTTTAAGGATACGTGTGCTAGTGACAAACTGTTTCAGTTTTCTTTATATAAGAATTATTTATTTCCCTTTACTCTACTTAGTTTTATCATATTTAGATTTCAGAGTTTTAATTATTTTCTCTCAGCATTAAAAAATCTGTTTCAGCTAAAAATCCATGCTTATTTGAAGTGTTTTTTTCCCCCTGTAGTTAATGTGTAATTTGTCTTTGCTGCTTTCAATTTATTTTCATCTTTAGTTTTCAGAGATTTAATCTAATATTTCTTGACGTGTACTTCTGTGAGCTTATATTATTTAGGTTTTGCTAAGCTCTGTGAATCTGTATGGTTTTTTGTTGTTGATTGTTTGTTTCAAAACTGAGAACTTCCAGCTAAGTATTTCTTCACATGTTTTTTTGCAATTCTCCTTTTATCTACTCTCCTTCCAGGATTCTAATTATATGAATGTTAGGTGTTTTGTTATTGTCATACAAGTTGTTGATGGTCCTTCTTATTTTTTCCTTAGTCTAAGTCTCCTGAGTTCTTCAGGCCAATTCTTCTGACCTGTTTCCAAAGCTATTGATTTTATCTTCTGTCATCTCTACTATGTTATTGTGCCCATTCAGGGTACAATTAGGTATTTTTGTTGTTGTTGTTTTTTAATTTATTTCAAACTTCACTTATAATATTTTATTTTTATATTTTTCATTTTCTTCTTTTTTGTAACTTCTATTTCTTTGCAGATATTTTCTAATGTTTTGGCTTGTTTAAAGAAAATTTGTCATTCATTGTTGAAGCATTCTTATTATGGCTATTTCAAAATATTTGTCAGATAATTCCAACATTTGATTCATCTTAATATTGTTGTCAGTTGTCTTTTTTCATTAAATTTGTGATTTTTGTATTTATTGGTATAATAGGTTTTTTGCGATTATACATTGGAAATTGTGTCTATCATGTAAAAAGCCCCTGGTTCTTATTTGTTTCAATTTTAACAGTCACATTTAGCATAAAGACCTAGTTTACATATGTGGGATGTAATTCCAGTGACAGCTTATTTTTCAGAGATTGGCAGTGTTATTTTGATCTGTTTGGTTGATTTGATGGTACTGTGGCTCCCTGTGGTCTTTGCTGATGTTGCCTGAGAGAACTCAACTGATTTCACCAGGCTAGGCTGCCTTAGTATCTCTTGATGTGAAAGAGAGTCTACAGCTTGTTAAGGAAAGAGGCTTCTCTGCTGAGATTCTTATTGTGGTGGAAACCTCCTTGCCTTAGAGTAACAGGTAGTATTTCCTGGGTTTAGTACTTGGTGTAGCATGTTAGTTTCTGAATGATCCCACTATTTACCTCAGTGTCTCTTTGTCAGGGGGGAACATGTTAGGCCTATTGTGACCCCAAAGCTGCCAAGGCCACGCCACTTGTTGTGGCTGGGTCCTTAATTCAGTTTTGTTATATTTATCCTTAAGCACCAAACTGTTATTCCTTCTGCTTACCATTTGTGTCATTCTTCTCTGTTTGGTTTTTACATTATTTCAGCGTTCATAGCTGGACTTATAGGAAGTAGTAGGGATGAATCAATGCCTTCCTGTCAGAACAAGAATTTTGCATTGTATCTGTCCTCAAACTTTTCTCCCAGTGGCCAAATCAGTCTACATTTTTTTTTTTTTTTCTTAACCAATATGGAATGCTGCTATCTAAAAGTTAGGCAAAACATAACAGAACATTGGGCTTTAAGTCCTTCATGGGTAGTATATATTTTAACTAGTAATAAATAGAGTTTCCAGAATTGAATGGAAAATTATTAATACTAGGCAGAAGATTTTCTTACTTTTCTGCATTGGAAAGCCTTATATTTCAGCATTCTACAGCTTTCCAAAAGATTAGCACCATGTATCTTGACATAGGAAACTATAAGCCTAAATTTAGAAACATACTAATTAAAACTAAACAAAATTTAGAGACATACTAATGTGCACTAAACTTTATTGACTAACCATTAGGTAGCCAGCTAAAAATTGTTGTGCAAAATTTTAACGACAATTTGCCTGAATTTTAATCACAATTTGCTACTTAAGTGATCAAGAAATTATATCGATTTTTAAATGTAAATTTGATAGTGTAGAAGAATGTTTTTCTGTTTATTGTTATATAGGAAAAAATCAGAGAAGTCTGAGTTGTGATCATACCACCTAGTATCAATTATTTTAGACATGTTTAATAATCATAAAGGAATATTCAAATGCTCGCCTTTCAAAATTCTCCCTACATTTCCAAGGTCCTGCAGAACAGCATATCTAATTTATTTTCCCCATTTCCAGAGACCATCCAGTCATACAGTTAATATGGAACCAACATCTCACATTACAGCACTATAGGGCTCACAAGGACTTTCTTCTCAGCATCATAGATTAGAAATTATTTCCTTCATTACTGTGGTAGAGACAGATTAATTATCTGACCTTGTAAGTTCAATAAGTGTTTTGCTATTTAGAGCATTTCCCAAACTTTGTTCAGTGAAATATAACTGGGTGAAACAGTAATAGATTCCATAGACATAGACAAGATGCCATGGTCATGTAAGTTTGGTAAATAATAAGCCAAATATAGTTAAATATTTGTATTTCTCTGCTTGACTTCCCAGAAGCTTTAATATGCCTCTCCAAGGGTGGAGGAGAGAGCAGGTTAAAAATCTATTGTTTCTAAAAGAATTTTCTTTTGAAATAATCTTTAGAAAATTTGCCTGGAATATTTTCATTTGTTTAACACAGAATTTCCAAATCTTAATTAAATATAGAATGCCCCTCACCACACATATTTTATTCCCCTTAAAGAAGAACATATTCAGTCAAAACAATTAAATGAAGTAGGAAAATTTAAAGTGATAAAGATTAGAAAAAAATAATTGCAAGTGACCTGCTTTCCAGATTATATGATTGTTTCTGTTGACTTTGATAAATACCTACAAAGTGTTTAGCAGGATGAACAGAGACAGTGTAATTTTTTAAAAGGTAATGACATTTTTTTACAACACAAAACATTAAAAGCCTCAATCTTTAATACCAACAAAATAGCATATATATGTTAAAATTTTAAGATTTGTAATATATTTACATAGAAAATAATGCAAAATATTTAGAATATTAAAAAGAACTAAATTAATAAAAAGATACATTATGTTCATGAATAAAATAGACTATATGTCAAAGAAGTCTATTATTATATTGATTTGTGTTTTGGGGCAATTCGAATCACAATTTGAACAAGATTTTTAGTATTTTTAGTGGAATTTTACAGATTATTTAACTCCCTTAGGAGAGCCAAGGTCTAGGAGTAGCAATGATATTCTTCAATAAGAGCACAGTAAAGGGACAATTTCTACTTGTCCTATCAGCTATCAAGACATTTTTGAGGCTCATTATAAGACCCATGATAAGGTCATAGTAATAGGATTGTATTGTACTGACAAATAAATAAATGCAGGAAAATAGTGCAGAATTTAATCAACACCTGTATAAAAACCATTAATATGTGGTGTTGGAATGAGTGGTTATCTACACAGAAAAAAAAAATAACTGGTTTCTTATTTTATACCTCCACAGAATACAACTATAGATATATTAAGTACTTCAACGTACAAGAATAGTACTTGAAAACTTTTAGAAAAAGGCATGATAATATTTCTATGACTAGATAGTTTACACAAGATAAAAAGGTGCAAGTGACAAAGAAAATGAAAAGGCACTCCATGACAGGGAAAATATTAGGGAAAACATATTTATCATACATATCATTTGACAAAGGCTTACTTTTCAGAATATATTTTGAGATAATTACAAAAAAACTACAAACCAATAGGTAAAGATAAGTAATCTACTAATAAAGCAATATACAAAAGTGACAAAAGGGCTTTCTACATAAGCAGAGACATATGTGTTCAATAAGCATTTGAAGACATGCTCAACTATATTAGTCAGAAAGAAAATACAAATTAAAATCAGACACCATTTCACATTCATTAGAATAATGAAAATAAAAAATTCAGACATCACTAAGTGTACTAATTTGCTAAGGCTGCCATAAAAAATACTACAGACTAGGTGGCTCAGAATAGCTTAATTTTATTATCTTACAATTCAGAAAGTGAGAAGTCCAAGATCAGGTTATTGGCACAGTTGGTTTCTTCTGAGGCCTCTCTCTCTGGCTTGCAGGTGGTGGTCTTCTCACTGTGCCCGTACATAGTCATTCTTCTGTGTGTTGTATATGTTCTAATTTCCTCTTCTTATAAGGATACCTGTCATATTAGATGACAGTTCATCCATATGATTTCATTTTATCTGAATTTTCTTATTAAGGACCCTATGTCCAAATACACTCACATTATGAGGTTCTGGGGGTTAGCACTTCAACATCCAAGGGTATATTATTTAGCTCATAAATTTCAAGGGTACATAATTTAGCCCATAATACTAAGTTTGAGCAAAGATACTAACATGAAACTAACATCAAACAAACATTAACACTAAACAAACATGAATAAGACTAAACAAAGACACTAATTGTCTGCTATTCTATGGTAGATAAAATTATCATATGCTTCAGTTGAGAGTTTAAGTTGGTATAGACCTTTAGAAACACTTTTTTAAAGTAATGTTGAATATGTACATGCCCTAAAAATGTTACTTCTACTTATGTCTCAGATGGCATTTGTACAGGTGCTCAAGAAGAAATATATAACAAAAAGCCAAAAGTAAAAACTGGCAAACCCCCAAATATCTACCAAAATGGAATAGATGAAGAAATTGTGGTAAAGTAATTTAGTGCAATATTGTAAAACAATTAAAATGATTAAACTATAGCAATACACATCAGCATATGTCAATCACAAAAATTTAGTGGTAGACTAAATTCACAGAATGTATCAATATTTCTTCTTTGTGTGAAGTGATTTTCTAGTAGCATGTTTTAATTTTTTGCTTTTTTGTGTACCCGTTGTAGATTATTGATTTGAGGTTACCACCGAATATTTTAAACTGATGACAACTTAATTTGAATCACACAAAAAAATTTAAAAAGCAAAAAAAATTAAAAATTTTAAACTTTAACATCACCATCCCCCCACTTCTTGACATTTTGTTATCTCTATTTATAATTTTTATACCATTATCTCATAAAGTTATTGTACTTATTACTTTTGATATGTTTTTCTTTTAGTCTTCCTACTCAAGATATGAGTAGTTTGCACATCAAAGTTACAGTGTTAGAATATTCTGTATTTGTTTGCGTGCTTAGTATTACTAATGAATTTTACATCTTGAGATGATTTATTATTGATCATTTTTTCTTTCAGAATAAATAACTCCCTTTAGCATTTCTGGTAGAACTGGTCCAGTGTTGACAAAAATCCCTCCGCTATTGCTTGTCTAGGAAAGTCTTTATTTATCTTTCATGTTTGAAGGTTATTTTTTGCTGGATGTGCTATTCTAGCATGAAAGTTTGTTTTTCCTCCTTCAGCACAATGAATATGTCGACTCACTCTTTGCTGACCCCTAAGGTTTCCACTGAGAAGTTTGCTGCCAAATATATTGGAGCTCATTTATATGTTATTTTTTTAGCTGCTTATACAAAGTTTTTACACATCAAAAGAAACAATCAACAAAGTAAAAGACCTTGTTTTACAGATCTGGTTTCATTATTCTGTGTATGGCTAGCCAATTTTCCCAGCAACATTTATTGAATAGGATGTTCTTTCCTTGCTCTGTGTTTTTGTCAACTTTGTTGAGGATCAATAGACTGTAGGTATGTGGCTTTATTTCTAGGTTGTCTATTCTGTTCCATTGATCTATGTGTCCATTATTGTACAAGTACCATGTAGTTTTGGTTACTATAGCCTTTTAATATAATTTGAGGTCAGTTAATGTGATGCCTCCAGCTTTGTTCTTTTTGCTTAGAATTGTTTTAGCTTTTCTGGCTTTTTTCCTTATGAATTTTTGGATCTTTACTAATTCTGTGAAAAATGACATAAGTATTTTGATAGGAATGGCATTACATCTGTAAATTGCTTTGGGGAGTATGGTCATTTTAATGATTGATTATTTCAAATTATGAACATGGGATTTTGTTTTTCATTTGTCTTTGTCATTTAGGATTTCTTTCATCACTTTCTTACAGTTTTCCTTGTAGCAATCTTTTATCTCCTTGATTAAATGTATACCTAGATATTTATTTTTTCTTGTAGCTATTGTAATTAGGTTTGACATTTTGATTTGGTTCTCAGCTTGATCAGTATTGGTGTATAAAAATGCTACTAATTTTTGTACATTGATGTTGTATCCTGAAATGTTATTAAATTCATTTATTAAATCTAGGAGTACTTTGATGGAGTCTTTAGAGTTTTTTAGGTATAAGATCTTATGATAAGCAAACGGAAATAATTAGGCTTTCTCTTTTCAATCTGGATGCCTTTTATTTCTTCCTTTTAACTGATTGCTCTGGCTAGGACTTCCAGTACTATGTTGTAAAAGGAGTGGTGCAAGTGAGTATCCTTTTCTTTTTTTCATTTCTAAGAAGAACAGCTGAAAACTTTTGCTATGATGTTGGCTATGTGTCTATTATATACGGTTTTTATTATTTAGGGGTATGTTTCTTCTATGCATAGTTTGTTGAGTGTTTTTATTATGCAGTAATGCTGAATTTTATAAAAGGATTTTTTGCATCTATTGAGATGATCATATGGCTTTTGTCCTTAATTCTGTTAATGTGGTGAACTGTATTTATTGATTTTTATATGTTGAGCCACCCTCGCATCTCTAGGATAAAATCCACTTGATTGTGATGCATTACTTTTTTTGATGAGCTGTTGGATTTGGTTTACTCATGTATTGTTCAGAATTTTTGCACCTATTTTCACCGAGAGTAGTAGTCTGCAGTTTTCTTTAATTGTTTCTTTGCCTGGCTTTGGTATCAGAGTGAAACGGGCTGCATGTAATTAGTTAGAGAGGATTCACTTCTCCTTAATTTGTTGAAACTGTTACAATGGGATTGGTACCAGTTCTTCTTTGTAATTCTGGTAGAATTAGGTTGTGAATCCATCTGGTCCTAGGCTTCTTTTTTGTGGGGAGATTTTTAAATTACTGATTCAATCCCACTATTCATTGTTAGTCTATAGAAAATTTTTATTTCTTACTGGTTCAATCTTGAGAGGTTATGTGTTCCAGGAATTTAGCTGTTTCCTTAAATTTTCTAGGTCATGATCATAGAGATATATACACATACATGATATAATATATATCATGTATGTGTATATATATTATATATGTGTATTATATATTATATAATATATAATATGTGTGTGTATATGTATATACACATATATATGTGTATATATATATATGAGATGGAGTGTTGCTCTGTCGCCCAGGCTGGAGTACAATGTCACGGTCTCGGCTCACTGCCACCTCTACCTCCCAGGATGAAATAATTCTCCTGTCGCAGCCTCTCGAGTAACTGGGATTACAGGTGCCCACCCCCACCATGATGTCTGGCTGTTTTTTGTCTTTTTAATAGAGACAGCGTTTTGCCACTTTGGCCAGGCTGGTCTCAAACTCCTGACCTCAGGTGATCTGCCCGCCTCGGCCTCCCAAAGTACTGAGATTACAGGCATGAGCCACCAAGCCTGGCCTCTGATAATATTTTGTATTTCTGTTGTATCAGTTGTAATATCTTCTAATTCATTTCTAATTGTGCTTATTTGAATCTTCTCTATTTTTAATCTAGCTAGCATTTAATTAATTTTGTTTATCGCTTCAAAAAATAAACTAGTTTAATTGATACTTTGTATGGTTTTTTGGTCTCAAGTTCAATTAGTTCTGCTGTGATGCTGTGAACTTTGTTATTTATTCCTTTTCCTCTGTTAGCGTTGAATTTGGTTTCTATTTTTTTTTTTTTTTTTTAGTTCCTTGAGGTGTGACATGCTGTTATTAATTTGTGATCATTCTGTCTTCTTGATATAAGCATTTAATGCTCCAAACTTCCCTCTTAGCATTGCTTTTGGCTGTATCTCCAAGGTTTTGATATGGTGTTTCTCTATTTTTATACATTACAATTTTTAAAATGTCCCTCTTACTTTATTTATCCAAACATTGTTCAGCACAAAGTTTTTAAATTTTAATATATTTGTGTGGTTTTGAGAGTTTGTCTTGGAATTGATTTCTTCTTTCATTTCTCTATGATATGAGATGATATAATTTTGATTTTTAAAAATTTATTCAGATTTATTTTGTAACCTAACATACAGTCTATTTTGGAAAATGTTACATGTGCTGATGAGGAGACTGTATATTCTTTGGTTGTTGGGTAGAATATTCTGTAAATGACTGTTAGGTCAATTTGGTCTAGAGGCCACTTTAAGTTCAATATTTCCGTGTTGATTTTCTGTCTTGATAATCTGTCTAGTGCTGTCAGTGGGGATTGAAGTCTGCCACTATTATTGTATTGATATTTATCTCTTTTCTTAGTTCTATCATTTGTTTCATTCAGACTTTAAACTACAATGATTTTTTTTTTAAAGCAGACATAACATAATTGTAAAGGGTTTAATTCAACAAGAAGGCCTACCTATTCTAAATATGTATGTACCCAACACAAGAACACCCAGATTTATAAAGCAAATTCTTAAACACCTTTAAAGACACTGAGACTCCTGTCCCCGCAATAATAGGGAGAAACTTTAACAACCCACAGACAATATTAGACAGATCATGGAGGCAAAAAATTAACAAAATATTTAGGAGCTGAACTCAGCACTGATCAAATGGAACTGAGAGACACTTACAGAAATTTCCACCCCCAAACAGTGGAATATGCTTTTTTTATCACCACATTGCACATTCTCTAAAATCAATCAAATAATTGGACATAAAACCCTCCTCAATGATTGCAAAATAACTGATATCATAACAACTACCCTCTTGAACCACAGCACAATCAAACTGAAAATCAATACTAAGAAATTCACTCAAAACCATACAATTACATGGAAATTGAGTAACTTGTTCCTGAATGACTTTTGGGTAAATAACGAAAGTAAGGCAGAAATCAAGAAGTTCTTTGAAACTAATAAGAACAAAGATACAATCTACCAGAATCTCTAGGAAACAGCTAAGTCAGTGTTAAGATGGAAATCTGGCCTGGCAAGGTGGCTCATCCTTGTAATCCCAGCACTTTGGGAGCCCTAGGTGGGCAGATCTCCTGAGGTCAGGAGATCGAGACAAGCCTGGCCAACATGAAAAAAACCCATCTCTACTAAAAATTTAAAAAAGTAATAAACAGGGATGGTGGTGGACATCGCGATGGGCACCTGTAATCCCAGCTACTTTGGAGGCTGGAGCAGGAGAAACACTCAAACCTGGGAGGTGAAGATTGCAGTGAGCCAACATTATGCCACTACACTCCAGCCTCTACAACTGAGTGAGACTCCATCAAAAAAAAAAAATAAATAAAAAGAGGGAAATTTGTAGCACTAAATGCCCACATCAAAAACTTTTAAAGATCTCAATTTAGCAACCTAACGTCACAAATAAAAGAACTAAAGAACCCAGTGAAACTCAACCCCAAAGCTATCAGAAGACAAGCAATAACCAAAATAAGAGTTGAACTGAAGGAGATTCAAATATAAATAAATCTATGAGCTGTTGATTTCTAAAAAAAAAATAATAAAATAGACCACTAGCTAAACTAATAGAAGAAAAACCCAGAAGAATCAAATAAACACAATCAGAAATGATAAGGAGAATGTCACCATTGACCTCACAGAAATACAAACAACCATCAGAGGATACTGTAAACACCTTTGTGCACATAAACTAGAAAATCTAGATAAACTGATAAATTCCTGGACACATATACCCTCCCAAGACAAAGCCAGGAAGAAACTGAATCTCTGAAAAGACCAATAATGAGTTCTGAAATTAAGGCAGTAATAAATAGCCTACCAACCAACAAAAACCTCAGGACCAGATAGATTCACAGCTGAATTCTACCAGATGTATAGAGCTAGTACCATTCCTACTGGAACTATTCCACAAAATTAAGGAGGAGGAATTCCTCCTTAACTAATTCTATGACGTCAGCAACACCCTGATACCAAACCTGACAGAGACACAAGAAAATAAAACTTCAGGTCAATATCTTTGATGAACATAGATACAAAAATGTTTAACAAAACACTAGAAGACCAATTCCAGCAGCACAAAAACATCTTATCTATCAAAATCAACTAGGCTTTATCCCTGGGGTGCAAGGTTGGTTCAACATATGCAAATCAAAAAATGTGATTCATCACATAAACAGAACTAAAGACAAAAACCACATGATTATCTCGACAGATGCGGAAAAGACTGTCAATAAAATTCTATGTTCCTTTATGTTAAAAATTCTCAATAAATTAGGTACTGAAGGAATATACATTAAAATGACAAGAGCCATGTATGACAAACACACAGCCAATATCATACTGAATGAGCAAAAGGTGAAAGCATTCCCCTTAGAAACTGGCAAAAGAAAAGGATGCCCTATCTCAGCACTCCTATTCGACATAGTATCAGAGACCCTGGACAGAGGAATCAGGCAAGAAAATGAAATCAAGGGCATTCAAACAGGAAGAGAGGAAATCAGCCTATCCCTGTTTGTAGATGATATGATCCTGTATCAAGAAAACCCCAAAGTTTTCACCCAAGAGCTTTTTAATCTGAAAAACAACTTCAGCAAAGTCTCAGGACACAAAATCAATGTACAAAAGTCACTAGCATTTCTTTACACCAATAACATTCAAGCTGAGATCCCAATCAAGAACAGAATCTCATTTATAATTGTCATAAGAATAATAAAATACCTGAGAGTAAAGCTAATCAGAAAAGTGAAAAATATCTACAAGGAGAGCTACCAAGCACTGCTCAAAGAAATCAGGCATTACACAAACAAATGGAAAAACATCCCATGCTCATGGATAGAAAGAATCAATATCTTTAAAAATGGCCACACTGCTCAAAGCAATTTATAGATTCATTGCTATTCCTATCAAACTACCAATGATATCCTTCACAGAACTAAACATAAAATCAACATAAAAGCTCATCAATTGCAGACCAAATAAAGAAAATGTGGTACATATACACCATGAAATACTATGCAGCCATAAATGGAATGAGATCATGTCCTTTGCAGGAACATGAATGGAGCTGGAGGTCATTATCCATAGCAAACTAACACAGGAACAGAAAAGCAAATACTGCATGTTCTCACTTATAAGTGGGAGCTAAATGATGAGAACACATAAACACATAAAAGGGAAAAACAGACACTGGGTCCTATCAGAAGGTGAAGGTTGGGAGTAAAAAGTGAATTAGGAAAAATATCTCACAGGTACACAGGCTTAATACCTTGGTGATGAAATAATCTGTACAACAAACCCCAATGACATAAGTTTACCTATATAAGAAATCTGCACATTTAACCCTGAACTTAAAAGTTAAAAAATTAACTCCAGATGGATTAAAGACTTAAACATAAGACCTAAAACCACAAAAACCCTAGAAGAAAACCTCCGCAATACCATTCAGGACATAGGCATAGGCAAAGATTTCATGACTAAAACACCAAAAACAATGGCAACAAAAGCTAAAATTGACAAATGGGATCTAATTAAACTAAAGAGCTCCTGCACAGCAAAAGAAACTCTCGTCAGGATGAACAGGCAACCTAAAGAATGAGGTAACATTTTTGCCGTCTATCCATCGGACAAAGGGCTAATATCCAAAATCTACAAGAAACTTAAACAAATTTACAAGAAAAAACAAAAAAACTGTCAAAAAGTGGGAGAAAACTATGAACAGACACTTCTCAAAAGAAGACATGTATGCAGCCAACAAACATATGAAAAAAAGCTCATCATCACTGGTCATTAGAGGAATGCAAATCAAAACCACAATGAGATACCATCTCACACCAGTTAGATTGGTGATCATTAAAAAGTCAGGAAACAACAGATGCTGGAGAGGATATGGAGAAATAGGAACACTTTTACACTGTTGGTGGGAGTGTAAGTTAGTTCAACCATTGTAGAAGACAGTGTGGTGATTCCTCAAGAATATAGAACCAGAAATATCATTTGACCCAGTAATCCCATTACTGGGTATATACCCAAAAGATTTGAAATCATTCTACTATAAAGACACATACACACATATGTTTATTGCAGCACTATTCACAAGAGCAAAGACTTGGAACCAACACAACTGCCCATCAATGTTAGACTGGATAAAGAAAATGTGGCACATATACACCATTGAATACTATAAAGTCATAAAAAAGGATGAATCTGTGTTCTTTGCAGGGACATGGATGAAGCTGGAAACCATCATTCTCAGCAAGCTAACACAGGAACAGAAAACCAAACATCACACGTTCTCACTCATAAGTGGGAGTTGAATAGTGAGAACATACGGGCACAGGGAGGGGAACATTACACACCAGGGCATGTCAGGGGGTGGGGGGCAAGGGGAGGGATAGCATTACGAGAAATACCTAATGTGGACGACAGGTTGATGGGTGCAGCAAACCACTATAGCATATGTATACCTATGTAACAAACCTGCACATTCTGCACATGTATCCCAGAACTTAAAGGATAATTTAAAAAAGAAAAAAAAAAACAATTTATTCTATTAATCTGGGTGGTCTTGGGTTAGATATATATCAATTTAGGATTGTTATATCTTCTTGGTAAATTGATGCCTTTACCATTTGATAGTCTTCTTTGTGTTTTTTCACTGTTGTTTATTAAAAGTCTGTTTTGTCTGATGTAAGTATTGCTACTCCTGCTCACTTTCTTTTGGCATGGAATACCTTTTAAAGCACTTTACTTTTAATGTGTAAGTATATTTTTCAGTTAGTTGAATTTTTTATAAGAAGCATATGGTTTCATCCTGTCTTTTTCTCTCGATTCTGCTGATCCATATCTTTTAAGTGGAACATTTAATCCATTTACATTCAAAGTTAATATTGATATATATGTTTTTTTCCTTTTGTAATGTTGTGACCTAGTTGACTTGTAGCCTTAATTGTAATTGTTTATAAGAACTATAAGCTTTATGCTTCTGAGTGTTTTTATAATAGCAAATAATATTGTTGGGATGTGTGTCACTTTCATGTTGAAATGTGATATCCAATTTTGGAAGTGGGCCAAGTAGGAACTGTTTGGTTCATAGTGGCGGACTTCTCATAAATGACTTGGTGCTGTCCTCACAGCAATGAATGAGTTTTCACTCTATTAGTTTACACGAGAAATGATTATTTAAAAAAGGTTTGAACCTTCTCTCTCTTTGTTCTCACTCTTGCCATGTGATACACCTCCTTCCTCTTTACCTTTTCCCTGAGTAAAATCTTCCTGAAGATTCACTAGAAGCTGAGAAGATACTGGTGCCATGCTTGAATATTCCAACTAACCATGAGCAAAATAAGCCTTTTTTCTTTGTAAATTACTCAGCTTCAGTTATTTCTTTATAGTGACACAAACAGACTAACATAGCAAGTATTGACATTTGGTTTTCATGTTTAGAGCTCCCTTCAGCATTTCTTATAGGTCTGGTCTAGTGGTGACAAGTTTTCTCAGAATTTCTTTTTGTCTGGAAAGCACTTTGTTTCTTTTTCATTTATGAAGCTTGGTTTAGCAGTATACAAAATATGTGGTTGCCAGTGTTTTTCTTAATAAGTATGAAAATAGAACTCAAATCTCTTCTGGTTTGTAAGGTTTCTATGGCAAAGTTTGCTGATAGTCTGATGGAATTTCCTTTATAGGTGATTAGATGCTTCTCTTTTAGTAAATTTAGTATTTTTTCCTGCATGTTAACTTTAGATAGTCCAATGACTATATGTTTTGGTGAAATCTGTCTGGCAATGTATCCTCTTTGAGTTCTCTGTACCGCTTGCATCTGGATGTCTAAATAACTATCAGGATGAGAATGTTTGCCTCAATTACTTCCTCAAATAGGTTTTCCAAACACTTTACTTTTTCTTCTCTCTCAGGAATTTCTATGAATTGTAGGTTTGAATGTTTTACATAATTCCCACACCTCTTGAAGGTTTTATTTATATTTTTATTATTCTTTTTTTCTTTTGTCTGACTGGGTTATTTTGAAAAACCTGTCTTCAAGCACTAAGATTCTTTCTTCTTGATCTAGTGTATTTTAAAGCTTTCAGTGAGACTATGTAATTCCTAGTATATATATATATATATATATATATATATTTTACGTCTGGAAATTGTGTCTGTCTTTTAATATCCAGCTCTTTGGTAAATTCTTCTTTCCTATCTGAATTTTTTTTTTTTCTTTTGTTGGTTTCCAACTGTTTTTGTATCTCCTGGAGTTTCTTCAAAATCCGTATTTTGAATTATTTATCTGTTATTTCAAAGTTTCATTTTGCTTAGTATCCATTCATATAGAGGTTTGATTCTTTGGCGGTGTTGCAACACTTTATTTTTTGTATACCTGCAGCATGTTTATCTGATTAACTTACTTCTGAATAAACTATCTCTTATTATTATGTTTGAATTTATTTGCATTTGAACATGATTTGTTTTTCTCCTTGAGGATGTGGCTACAATATATGTGTGTAGGGTTGTTTGGCTTCGATTCAGGGTTATTTCAGAAGGAAAGACTCTGAATGAGGTTCTTGGTTATAGATAGCCTTTGTGTGTTAGCTTCCTCAAATTCTGGTTTTAGTAGCATTGTGCTGGGTTTGTGAACATGCTCACTGCCTCCTGCATAGCCAAATTGGTGAAGGTCTCAGGAAGATTATCTCATTCCGCATTGCTGTGTATTTGTGTCAACAGATTTTGTGCTGGGTTGTGCAGTTCAATCTCCAGGCAAGTAGGTGGTGTTTATGGGTAAGAGCCAGCTGCACCAGACACAGAAGGATATATGCTTGATTATTATTTACTGAAAGAAGCTCTATGTAGCCTCAGGCAATAGGACAGTCTGTGGAATGCACAGTGGCCAAAGCTTCCTACTCAGTCCCTTTAGGGGGGCAAAGGTGGGTGGAGTTTTTCTGTCACACCCACTCTTGGATACACCAATAGCGGGCACAAGTACCGGCCCTGATGTGGTCACCGAGGACAGTGCCTGACGTAATGCACCAAGGTCACCACACAGGGAGGGAGGTGGCTATTCTAGCTCCATGGCCTTGGCAGGTAAGAATGTAATCTGCCTCCTTGTCACAACCATGTCCCAGTGCTTGAGGCACTCAGAGTGGGCGTACACCTCTGTCTATCTCCAGGCTGCAGTGTTGCCAAAAGCCATGAAAGACACCTGACCCTTGACTCATTGTTGAGACATCTTTTGTACAGGACCTTCTCCCTTAGCCCAAAACACACAGCTTTGTGGGTCTCCTGCTCTCCACTGCAAGAATGAATGCTGCTGCTCCATGAAGAGAGGGGCAAGGGGCTCACCTTTTGTGCAAGCCAGTGCTCAGTGGGAACACTATCAGTGGTGATGCAGTCACTCCAATAGCCCTTGAATGGCCATATTCTGGCATGTCCATGCCAGTTTCCCCTGGGTAACAAACATGGCTGTGTCTGCAATGGTGAGCAAGGTGGAGAAGTCTTCCTCTCCACACCTTAGCCCAAGCACCGAGGCCACTGGGTCACTGAGATGGAATCACATTCCTTTCTTGCAGACCTAAGCACAGTGCCTACGTCCCCATTGGAAGTGGTGCAGTCACTCTCAGCTCAGAAGGGGGAAGAATTTGGTTACAGGAAAGTGATTTCTTTGCTTTCTTTTGTCCCAATGGGTGCTTCCTTGGTGCACTGTTTTCTCCCTTCTCTTAGGAGCAACAGTCCCTGTCATCTAAAACCCTGCAGCTCCCCTGGGTCCAGTCACTCTTGTGTGGCTGCCACAATCTGAGTGAGTGCTAGGTCATGTCTGCAGGGGCTCTGGTAATGTGTAGATAAAAGAATTGAGAGAACTGAGGCTTCCTGGTTATGACATAGTTCCTCAATGGCTGCATCCCCAGTATGACACCTTGCTACTGCAGCTTGGAACCTGAGACAGGATGAGAAACCTGGTGCAAGTGGGTAGTCCAGTGTAATGCCTTCAAGAAGTTCCCAAATCACTGTCCACCGCAGTGACTGAATTCACAAGAACAGAGGAGCCCTCTGTCAGTTTGGATACCTGAAGTCTGCTACAGGTGTGAGAAGAGTCAAAAACATCTGCACCTATACTTTTAGTGAAATACTGAGTCTCTTATGGTTCCTAGATGATCTCTGCCAGTCTCTTCCTTCTTTGTTTCTTTGTGCCTTCACTTCTTCCCTTGAGTTCTCCACTAGGATCCAGCAGTCTCCCCTTCGTATTCTATTTGGGTCATGATTATTCACCTGTAATTTTGTTCCTTCTTTCTGAGGATAACTGGCATCAAACATCCCTGGACAGCTATATTGAAAATAAAAACATTCTTCAATGTATTTTTTGCCTTTTTGACAATTTTTGTATTGAAATGTTAGGCCATCCTTTTTTTGTTTGTTTGTTTGTTTTGTTTTTAACTGATTTATACATATTCCTTGTGGTTCAAGATACTAACTTCCTGTCAAAATGCTGGAAATGCTTTTTCCCCCATTTTGCAGTTTGCTTTCCATTTTACTTGTGTTCGGTGTATCACCGAAGTTTATTATATTTTTAATACATTCAAATCTATAACTTTTTAATAATGTATTTTGCTTTCATGTCATACTTTTAAAGGTTGCTGATCCTAGCATTGCAAGAGCTGTTACTTCTCTAATTATATTTGTAATAGTTCAATCTTGTATATATTCGGCATTTACTTTTGGTGTTAGAAATGGATTAAGATTATATTTTATTTTTTCTCAGGACTATATAATTATTACCAAATTATTGTCTTTTCTCATGTCAATATTCTCAGTATTTTACTCTGTTCTATTATACAATCTATCTGCTCTTGTGCTTCTGCTGATTATTTTGGATATGATAGAGATAAAATTTGGCCACTTTAATTTTAGTGATTGTCTTTTGAGGGTGTATTGAAATAATCATGACAACACTGGAATTTTATTGTGCTTGAGCCAAAACATACAAGCAACTTTATTATGACTATTTGTAGACTGTTTAGGTTTAAAAAATAAAATGCATCGAGGTGCAATTTTACTACAATAAAATGCACCCACTTTAAACCTATGCACTGTGTAATCATCATACATATAAAATTTGTATCACCCCAAAATATTCGCTTACATTCATACTTATCCTTTATGTAAACACTGAACTGATTTTTGTCACTATAGATAAGTTATGCCTTTACTAGAGTTTCATAAAAATGTAATCAGACATTATCTACACTTTTGTATGTCCTGTTTTAACTCGCTTTGCTAAAATATCATATTAGAATTTCCCAGTAATATAATTTTTATTTATCTTTATTTTTTTCACAGTTTTTCTTTGTTGGCTTTTCATCTTCCTTTGATTTTGCCCTCTTTTGGGGGCAGTAAGGTGAAAGTGAAAGAGTCCCTCTTTTGCTTTAAGCCTGATGATAGAATATAGAACCCAAAAGACAATAAAACTACAATAATCAAAAAGATAATTTTGTGCAAAAACAATAGTTTCTTCAGAATGCTATAAAAATTCAAGTACTAAATTGGAGATAAAAGTGTGTGTGAGACTTGACCCTTGCTTTAAGTAAGCTTTCATTCCTGAAATACAGATAGGGCATGTTCTTGAGCAATCATAAAAGCAGGCATTATGTGGTTAAAACTGTAAAATTCTAATAAAATATTACAGGATTTCAAAAAACCAAAATGCTAGCAAGAGAAAGTTTAGAAAATATTTAATGAGAAGTAAATCATGCTCATATTTAATAATTCACACATTTGATATTTCCTTTCAGAGATACATAATAATTTCTTCATCTCATTCACTTACAATATATGCTGAGAGGTAAAGGGATGAAACTTTAGTTTGATTTGCATCACATCATTTATATCTATGCTCTCAAAAAATAACGTTTTATTTCAGGTTTTTATTCACTATGTTTTATTCACTATTTGTATTTACTCCAGAGGAAGAAAACACAAATAAACATATGTTTTCTTCCATTCTACCCTTCAAATCTGTCATTTGTGTATGTATTATTTAGCATTAATTTTACAAATGATATACAATTCAATTCAATTGGAGACATCTGGTACAGGATGCTTATAGATGAGCTAGATGTGTGATAATATAAAATAAATGAAATTCAGAATACTTGATAAAATTAATTTTGAGGTTTTCAGTCAACAATGTTTTAGGTAAAAAATATTTCTTAATCATTAATATTTGGTAATTATTCCAGTATTTGATATATAAATGTGTTCTTAATTAGCATTTTAACCTTATATAAAAATTATTCACTTATTTTAAAAAGGTATAAATTGAATTATATATTTTTAAAAAATTTTGTATACATTGAAGATGACAAAACATTTATTCTAGAATATCTTGGCAAGAACACACGAGCACCTTGGCTGTATAAGGATGATACTTCTGTCTTAAAATGGAAGATCAAATATTAGTGTCAAGCAACAATGTCAATAGTAACTCTTAGTTAATAAATGCTGCAACACATGCTAAGAAGAAAGTGGTATAAATTAGGAAATGTCATTTATTGCAAGTAAAAACATATTTATTGATAAAACAATTTCTTTCTTTTTCTTTTTTTTTTTTTTTTTTTTGAGGCGGAGTCGCGCTCTGTCGCCCGGACTGGAGTGCAGTGGCCGGATCTCAGCTCACTGCAAGCTCCGCCTCCGGGGTTTATGCCATTCTCCTGCCTCAGCCTCCCAAGTAGCTGGGACTACAGGCGCCCGCCACCTCACCCGGCTAGTTTTTGTATTTTTTAGTAGAGACGGGGTTTCACCGTGTTAGCCAGGATGGTCTCGATCTCCTGACCTCGTGATCCGCCCGTCTCGGCCTCCCAAAGTGCTGGGATTACAGGCTTGAGCCACCGCGCTCGGCCTAAAACAATTTCAATTACAAGCCTTCAAAAATGGATTGCCACCCATTAGCACTCCAATTGTAAATTATAGGTTAAGTTTTAACTTTTTGTTCTCTTCATCGTAAAATGAAACAGATATGGCTTATATTCACTTTTCTCATTATATTTCCCGAAAGCATAGTATAATTGTTAGGGTTCTTTAGAGGGACAGAACTAATAGGATACATGTCTATCTAAAGGGAAGTTTATTAAGGAGTATTGACTCATACAATCACAAGGTGAAGTTCCACAATAGGCCGTTCACAAGCTAAGGAGCAAGGAAGCCAGTCCAAGTCCCATAAACCTCAAAAGTAGGGAAGCCAGCAGTGCAGCCTTCAGTCTGTGGTCGAAGGTCCAAGAGTCCCAAAGCTGAAGAACTTGGAGTCTGATGTTCGAGGGCAGGAAGCTTCCAGCACAGGAGAAAGATGGAGGTCAGAAGACTCACCTAGTCTAACCTTTTCAAGTCCTTCTGTCTAATTTTTATTCTGTTTGCACTGGCAGTTGATTAGCTTGTGCCCACCCAGACTGAGGGTGATTCTGCCTTTCTCAGTCCACTGACTCAAATGTTAATCTTCTTTGCCAACACCCTCACAGACACACCCAGGAACAATACTTTGCATTCTTCAATCCAATCAAGTTGAAACTCAATACTAACCATCATGATGATGAAAAGTAAAGGTGTTTTACAGTTTAAGATGTTCCAATAAGTCCTTTGTAAGATTCTCCAATTTTGTTAGATTTACCCTCAATTATTTTATTTCTCTAGTTTTATAATAGTATTTGAATTTTTGCTTCTTTTGAGATTTTTTTCTAAAAGATAAATTAAAAAAAAAAACTTGAAAGATCATGGTCTAAATAAAAGTCAGTAGAAGTCAGCTAGAAACATGAGGAGTGGCAATAACACATTTTTCATTACCAAAACCATGCAAAAAATGCAAATAACATGTTTCTTAAGAGGATTAATAATGTTAGAAAATAGTAAATTCAATATTATTTTTCAGACTATAAAATATTATAAAGAAGTGTTTTATATATGTTGATATTATAATAAAACAAATATACATTTCTGTAAAGTATTTTGTCTTTATTCTCATCATTTTTTTCTATATATTTCTTAGAATAATTTTTCAAGATTTGTCATTCTTGCCTTTTCCCTCCTCCACAATTAAACTGTACTCTTACAATGAGCAATGAAACAGGATACATTGCCACTGATGCCACAGAAATAAAAAGGATTATGAGAGACTACTATAAGGAATTACATACCAGCAAATTGGATTGTGTAGAGGAAATGGATAAATTCCAAGAAGTATATAAACTACCAAGACTGAATCATGAAGAAATTGAAAACCTGAGCAGAACTATGGCTTTTAAGAAAATTGAGTTACTAATTAACAACCTCTCAACAAGGAAGATACAATGGCCAGAGAGCTTCATAGGTGAATTCTAGCAAACGTTTAAACAATAATTAACACCAGTCCTTCTCAAACGCTAACAAAAAAATGGAAGAGGGAGGAATGCTTCCCAACTCATTTTGCAAGTTCAGGATTCCCTTCAAACAAAAACACCACGAGAAAAAAAAATACAAGTCAATGTCCCTGATGAATATGTATGCAAAATCATCAAAAAATACTAGCAAACCAAGTTCCATCACAGTAAAAGAATTGTACATACTTACCAAGTAAGATTTGTCCTTGAGGTGAAAGAATGTTTCAGTATATGCAATCAATGTGATAAATCACATTTTTACCATGAAGAATACAGTCATATGATTATATCCACAGATGAAGGAATAATATTTGACAAAAGTCAACACATTTATAATACAATTTTTCAACAAATTAGGTATAGAAGAGATGTATCTCAACATAATAAGGGGCATACATGAGAAACCCACAACTAATATAATAGGTAATGAAAAAAAGCTGAAAATATTTCTTCTCAGATGAGGACAAATTAAAGGATGACCACTCTTCCCACTTTAATTTAACATAACACTAGAAATCCTAGTCAGAGCAATAAGATACAGAAAAAAAAAATCCATATTCCAAGAGAAAAACTAAAATTATCTCAGTATGCAAATGATATTTTATATGTAGAAAATCCTTAAAATCTCCACCAAAAATAAAATCCTGTTAAAACAAAGAAATTTAGTAAAGTTTCAGGATACAAAATTAACATACAAAAATCAGTTGTGTTTATATATACTAGCAGTAAACTATTAGGAAAGAAAATTTAGAAAACAATCTTGTTTACAATGGCATCAAAAAGAATACAGTATTTATTAATAGTTTCAACCAAGGAGATAAAAATACTATACAATGAAAACTATAAGCCATTGATTACAGAAATTAAAGATGTTACAAATAAATGGAAAGGCATTTTGTGTTCATGAATTGAAGCATATAAAATGCCCACACTGCCCAAAACAATCTACAGATACAATGCTAATCTTATGAAAATCTCAATATTTTACAAAAATAGAAAAAAAATAAAAAGTTTATATGAAACCACAAGAGATCACAAATAACCAAAACAATATTGAGAAGAACAAAGCTGGAGGTATCATACATTCTGATTTCAAATTATATTGCAGTACTACAGTAATCAAAACAATATAGTACTGATGTAAAAACAAACACATAGCCCAATGGAACAAAATATAGAGCTCAGAAATAAATTCATGAATATATGACTAACTGATCTTTGGCATAGGTTCCAACAATATATAATGGGTAGAAGATAATCTTGTCTACAAATAGTATCAGCAAAACTGGACCTCCATATGAAAACAATGAAATTGAGTTCTTACACCATATACAAACATTTACACAAAATTGATTGAAGGCTTAAATGTAAGACTTGACATTATAAATTTCTTAGAACACATGTGAAAATAGCTTCTTGACATTGTCTTTGTGATGTTTTCTTGAATATGACACAAAAACCATAGGCAATGAAAGCAAAAGTAGATGGGATTGCATCATACTAAAAGCTTCTAGATAAGAAAATAAATAGTAAAAAGAATGAAAAGGCAACCTACAGAATAGGAGAAAATGTTTGCAAACAATATATATGACAAAGAGTTAATATCTGAAATATATAAATCATTCGTCTATATGTACTTTTTTCAAAACAAATAGCAATTCAATAGAAAAAAAAGAAAAAAATAAATATTAAAAAGTAGACAAAAGCCTTGTATAGAAATTTTTTTTCCTAAAAATACAAATGGCCAACAGAGATATAATAAAGAGGCTCCACAACACTACTTGCTAGGAAAATGCACTTAAAACCCTAATGGAATATGACTCAGACCTGTTAATGTGACTGTTACAAAATGATAAGAGATTGTAAAGATAAGATAAAAATCCCTTTATGCTTCTGACAGAAAGAGGGGAAAGTCATCATTTTGAAATATGCCTGACTATTACATTCCCCTCAACAAAGGTATATCAGTCAGAATTATCCAGAGAAATAGAACCAACATGGAAGGGGAGAGAGAGAGAAAGAAAATTTGTCATAGGAATTGGCTCACATAATTATAGAAGCCAAAATGTTTCATAACATGCTGTCTGCCAGCTGGAGAATCAGGAAAGCCATTGGTGTAATTCAATCCCAATGGCCTAAGGAACAAGAGTGACAATGATGTCATCCAATCTGAGGCCATAGGCCTGAGAACTGGGGGTAGGGTTGTACTAGTATAAATCTTAAGAGTCCACAGGCTGAAGAATCAGCACCTCTGATGTCTAAGGGAATAAGGTGGATGTCACAGGTCAAGAAAAGAGAAGAGGAAATTTGCTCTGAGTTTTTGTTATATTTGGACCTTTAACAGATGGCATAATGCCTGCCCACATTGGTGAAGGTGGACTGTTTTTACTTAGTCTCCTGATTCAATGCTAATCATTTTCAGAAACACAGAGAAAAAAATGTTTTATCAGCTTTTGGGCATCCCTTTGTCCAGTCAAGTTGACACCTACAATTAACCATCACCAGGCCATCCCTTTTCAACTTGATATTCATATGCATCTCCTTAAATGACAATCTACAAATAAAGATAAGGAGAAGCTAATGATTCTGCCTAATATGATATAACTAACCTGTATACAACTGAAAATACACCACTACCATCTTCAGGAAAAGTCATCTTTAAGTGATGTTCAGTCTTCACCTGATGCCCTGTAGCTTAATATGATGTAAAACTAAAACTCTTAAAAACATATTTAAAATAACACATCTTATGTTACATGACAAGGAAACAAGAGAAGAAAGAAAATAAAGATAGATAATTAATACATGTATATAAATACACATTTATTTATAACATAAGAAGGAAATACTCATGACAGTTACAGTTTTCTGTTCTATAACTGATCATGTGGTCATAGCTAGTGTTCATAATTACCTTCTCCCACTCATTCTGTATTACATTTGCCTTCAGCAAGATCCTTAGCTGCTTATAGTTCTTTCTTTAGCTGGTGTGGTAATCACAACTTTTTTCTTGAAAGGTCTGGACCTTTATTTGTCTTCCCCAGATTGGGTTGTTAGAGCTCGCCATTGACATTAATCACAGGACATGGTAATATTAAGACAAGACCTAAATGAGCTCCTGTATTGTGGACATATTCTTACTTACTTCCATTGTAGAGTGGTAGTCTAGTTTTCCATTGGTAGTCCATATCAGTCATCTCTGCCAATTCTGTAACTCTCTTCTTGACGTATTTACTCTAAGATATAAGGAGGCCGAATGAACTAGGCGGCAGTCTTAACTTTTTATAGTTTAATAAAATTACTGTTATGTCTCCTAGTTGAAGGATTTCTCTTTCTGAAGCTAAGAGCTCTAGGCCAGCAGAGTATAAAGTCCTGGGATCAGGAAGAAAAAAATTTTGCTAGTGTGTCACAAGGGACAATAGTGAGGGGTGCCTCTCCCATTTTTATCCCTTAATTCCTGGACCTATGAATCCTAGCTATAGGAGGACCAGTACCATAGGTTGGATGCTGATTCAAGCACATACAGCATTCTGGAAAACCCTGCCCCATCCCTATAAGGTATTTTCACCTACCTGGTGCTGTAACAGAGTCTTCAAAAGGCAAATCCACATTCTATCAAGGCAGCTGCTTTAGGATAGTGTAGAACATGGTAAGACCAGTGAATTCCATAAGTATCAGCCCATTGTCATATTTTTTAGCTGTGAAGTGATTTCCTTGTTTAAAAGCAACACAGGGTGTAATACTACGACAATGGATAAGGCATACTGTAAGTCCATGGATGATAGTTTTAACAGAAGCATTTCATGTAGGAAAGGTAAATTCTTATCCAGAGTCAGTGTCTATTCCAGTCAGGATAAAGCAATGTCTCTCTTAAGATAGAAGTGATCTAATGTAACCAACTTGCCAACAGGTAGCTGGATGATTACCCTCGAAAGCGATGCCATACTGGGGGCACAGTGTTGCTCCCTGCTACTCCCATATTGGGCACTCAGTGGAGGCCATAGCCTAGTCTGCCTTGCGGGGTGAAAGTCCACATTGCTGAGCACATTAATAACCTCTACCCCTGTCACCATGGCCACGCCATTCATGAGTCCATTATGCAATGACAGAAATGGCTGGAGAAATAGGATGGCTGGATTCCACAGAAAAGATCATTCTATCCACTTAATTATTAAAATCCTCCTCTGATGTGGTCACTCTTTTTTGGGCACTCACATAGAACACAAATATCTTCACTTTTTTTCCCATTCAGAGTGGTCTATCCACATACCTCATCCCAAAATTTCTTTGTTATCAATTGGGAAATCATGCGCTTTCAAATCTCTGACCATCCAACCAAATCATTGATGACAGCCCAGAAGTTGGTATATAATTGCTCATCTAGTCTTTTCTCTTTCCAAGCAAAGCACATAACCAGGTTCAGTACCCCAAATTATTTACATTGGAAGGACTTACTTTCATCACTGTCTATCAGGGATGTCCTAGAGAGAGGCTGTGGTGCTTCAGCTGCCCACTCGCAGGTAGTGCCTTGAGTATGGTGCAGAACCATTTGTAAATCAAGCTCAAATTTTCCCTTACTCTGTGAATTTTCTATGATCAATTGAGGCCCTAGGTGCAGGCTGGGAGAGAGATGACAGTGTAGTAGGAGTGGAAGCCATGGACATTTGAACAAATTTTTTGTTTTAATTGGGGAAAGGCAGCCTCCTTTCATTTTGTCAATTTCGTTTCAGGCCACTTCATGTAACGTACTTGTGCCTGCTTGGGACTGAGTATGTATATGCCACTTCTGCTTGATGATGTAGTGCTTTTGTACATGCCAGACTCTATGGCTGGATTGATCATGTGATGTCAAGTTCATGATAAGTTGCTCAGTTCACTTGGTAACTTGGTGACCTATGTTCAAGCAGTTAGTTCTATAAAGGCCCAATAGTAGACCAAGGACAGTATCTCAGAGGGAGAACAGATATCCTCATATAACGACAGGGCTGGTCTCTAAAATCCTGAAGACCTGCTCTGTTATTCACCTATAGGGGTTTGCTAAAGCCTCCAAAGAGCCCCCCTATCTGCCACTGAAACTTCAAGCACCATGAGATCTGTTGGATCATATGGCCCGTGTGGCAGAGCAGCTTGTACAGCAGCCTGCCTCTTGCAGAAGCTTTTCTTATTTTGAGGACGATTTAAAACTAGCATATTTTTAGGTCATTCTTTGTTAACACACCCAAATGTGAAATAAGCTGCCTCCAAAATTTAACTATGTTCACTAGACATTGTGCCCCTATTATGGATGTAGGAGGAGCCAGATGCAACAATGTATCCTTCATCTTGGATGAAATATTACAACATGTCCCACATCACTCGTTCCCTAAAAATTTCACTGAGGTAGAAGATCCTCTAACTTAGTTATATTTATTTCCCACCCTCTCATGTGCAAATGTCTTACCAGTAAGTCTAGAGTAATTGCTGCTTATTGCTCAATAGGCCAAATCTACATAATGATATCAATATAATAGACTAATGTAATACAGAAGGAAAAACCTATAAATATCTCTGCACACTGCTGGATGTCATTATCCTAAGGGATAATGTCATTATCCTAAGGAAATTAATGCAGGAACACAAATACCGTGTATTCTCTCTTATAGATGGCAACTAAACATTGGGTACACATGGACACAAGATGGGAACAATATACACTGGTGACTATTTAAGGGGGAATAGTCAACTACTATTGGAAAACTACCTATTTGATACTCTGCTCTGGACCTGGGTGACAGGACCCATGGTACCCCAAACTTCAGCATTATGTAATACACCAATGTAACAAACCTTCACAGGTACCTCCTGAACCTAAAATAAAAGTTGAAAAAAAGATTCCTACAAACTAAATTATGACACAGGGCTAGATAGTTGATATTCTTCCGAGGTAGGAGAGTGAATGTAAATTGCTGTCCTTGACTACTGAAAGAAAACTGTATCTAATGGGCCTGTGTAAAGGGATAAAGAAAAAGGCATTTGCCAGAATAATAGCTGCATATCAAGTACCTGGGGATGTGTTAACTAGCTTAAGATGTGAAACCACATCTGATAACAGCCGCAGCTGGAGTCACCACTTATTAATTCTCAGTAATTGACTGTTATTATCCAAGATCCATCTGTCTTCTGCATAGGCCAAATAAAAGACTTGAATGGGGATGCAATGAGAATCACCACTCTTGCATCTTTTAAGTACTTGATGGTGGCACTAAGCTGGGCAATCCCTCCAGGAATGCAGTATTACTTTTGAATTACTATTTTCCAGGGTAAATTCAGTGTTGAGTCTTTCACTTAGTCTTTCCAACCATAATAACTCTGACACCATAGGTAGGGAACAAAGGTGGAGATTCTGCCAGCAGCTAATTATGCCTATACCAATTATACATTCCGGAACAAGGAAAATAACCAGAGAATAAGTTCAAAGATCCACCGGATTCACCGTGACACAGACCTGAGCTAAGTCTCCATTAACCATGTGACCTCCATACTTCTATGGTGACTGAAGGCCCACAGTGACAATTTGATTCTCCTTGAATCTATGTTAGTTCAGAGCTAGTGTCCAGTAGTCACCCCAAAGATCTTATTATTCCATTCTCCCCAAAACACAATTACTTTCATAAAAGGACGTAGGTTTTTTGAGGAAGGTTGCAAAAAGGTTAATGGTAAATGTTTTCAGTATTGCACTGGGGTTCTTCCTCAAAGAGACCTGATACTCACTTCCCCATTCAATGGGTTCTGGATCTATAAACTAGCTTGTCTTAGAATTGATTGAGAAGCAGTGGCTCTCTGTTTGTATGGTTTGAGTTAGGCCTTTTTTTTTTTTTCCACTTGATATGGAGCTCCTCTCTTTTCATAGATGAAGTAAGAATTTAGTAGGTTTCCTATCTGTTTCACTTCTGGGAACATCATAATTAACTAGCCAATGTCATAGGTCTATGCAAGTCAGATTATTCTGGTTGCTACTTTGACTTTGCTATCTGACCTAGCAAGTAAGTCCACTTTGCCTTTTGCAGTAAAGTGCTGGATGTTGGCCTCTATCACTCTAAGATCCAGTTATTTCTATTGTATTTATGTTTTTCAATTGAGTAGCTGTGGTTCCACTGTAAGGACTGGACTATTAGAGAAGAGCAATTACAGAGCTCTTCAAGGATGCCGTAGATATCTCCATGAATGTATTTTTCAAAAAATTGGTGAAAGACATGTTTTATGGACCCTCCAAGTGTGGGTGACTAGGTCTTAATGACAAATTCACTCTAACATTCCTGTCTCTCTAAGCCTTTTAATCCCTTCATCTACATTAAACCAAGCCAGATAGAGTATACCCAGCTCATTCATGATGGGTTATCTTTTGATCCATGTTTTAACCAGGGAACCAAACAACTATCACTGTCCTTTCTAACCTCTGTGGGAGGTGAAAAGGCTGATACTACTGCAGGTAGAAGGCTGCTTTCACTGTGTGTTTGAATGCCACTGCCACTGGGTGTGGAGAGCTTATTTCCACTGGGGATGGGGTGACCATTTTTGCTAAGGGAGAGACAGTGAAAAGTATTAGAATTTAACAAAATTCCTTAAAAAGTTATGGAGAAATAAAGGCATTTTAAAACAAACAAAAACTGAGAGGATTTTTTGCCTGTAGAGCTGCATAAGAAATGTTAAAGAAGCTTTTCTGAGAGAAGGAAAATGTTATTGGGCCATATCTTGGATCTACATAAAGATAACATAAGAAGGAATAAATGAAAGTAAATAAAAGATATATTGCTTTACTAGTAACTGGTCTATCAGATAACAGCTTGTTCAAAATAATAATATCAGCAATATATTAGAAGATTATAGCGGCCGGGCACGGTGGCGTGATCACGCCTGTAATCCCAGCACTTTGGGAGGCTGAGATGGGGGGATCACGAGGTCAGGAGATGGAGATCATCCAGGCTAACACGGTGAAACCCCGTCTCTGCTAAAAATACAAAAAGTTAGCCGAGCGCGGTGGCGGGCGCCTGTAGTACCAGCTCCACGGGAGGCTGAGGCAGGAGAATGACGTGAACTCGGGAGGCGGAGCTTGCACTGAGTCGAGATCGCGCCACTGCACTCCAGCCTGGGTGACAGAGTGAGACTCCGTCTCGAAAGAAAAAAAAAAAAAAAGAAGATTATAGCTTATGGGGTAAATGAAATATATGACAGTGATATTATAAAGAAACAAAAAGAACAAAAAACAAAAGCAAAAAATAGACAACAAATAGGTAACAGTTATAAAAATGGTAAATAATAATGTAACTGTATCAATAATCATTTTAATGTGAATGTTTTAAATACACCAATTAAAAGACACACTATCAGAGTAGATTAAAAAAGACCAAACTATATGTTGTCTATGAAAATTATTTTAAATATAAAATAATATATAGATTAAAGGTTAAGGGATGAAGAAAGATACATTATGGCAGAACAATTAAAACATAGTAGAAGTAGCTATGTTAATTACAGAGAAAGCATATTTCAGAGCTGGAAAATTATCAAGGATAAAGAGGGCCATTGTGTAATGATAAGGTGATCAGTTGTCCAAGCAGACATAACAATCCTGAGTATGTGTGTGCCTGACAACAAAGTATCAATATTCATGAGGCAAAATATGTTTCCAATTTACAGTTATGACATAATTCATCCAACAACAGTAAAATATGCATTATTCTCAAAGTCCAATGGAACATCCATAAAGATAAACCATTACATTCTGAGCCACAAACACACCATAAAAAATTTAAGAGAAAAGGCATTATTCAAAGTATGCTCTCAGACCACTGTGGAATTAATCTAGAAATCATTAACAACAGTACAGCCACAAAATCTCCAAATACTTGGTTAAATAACACACTTCTAACTAATACAAGGGTCAATGCAGTATTAAATTGTTCAATTTAATCAAGAAATCTAAAAGTATTTTGAATGAAATAAAAATAAAAAACAACTTATCAAAGTGTGTGTGATGTAGCATTGCTTAGATAAACGTTTATAGCATTAGATATATTTATTAGAAAGGAAAAAAGGTCTAAGGTCAATAATATAAGTTTATAAAGAGGTGTCATGAATTCTAATTCCAAAAATATTCAAAATCTATGAAAGGGATATTATGAAGAGCTCTATGCATGCAAATTTGGCGATTTATATTAAACGGACCAATTCCTTCAAAGTACTAAAACTGACGCAATGAGAAACAGATAATGTAAAAATCTGAATAGGGCTATATTTTTTAAAGAAATTGAATCAACAATTAATAGCTTTCCAAAACAGAGAGCATGAGGCCCAGATGATTTCACTGGTGAATTCTACGAAATATTTAAAAATAAATGGTACTAATCCTCTTAAATATCTTTCAAAAAATTCGAGAAAATACTTCCTGGCATGAAGTAGGGATACCGATTTCTTCTTTTACAGGTGGATACATGGTTTTTCCAGCACTATTTGTTGAAAAGATCATTTTTCTTACTCACTGAATTGAATCGGCATGCTAGTTAAAATCTATTGGCTGTAAATGTGAAGTTTTAATTCAGGATTTTCAATTTCATTCAATTGATCTATTAATATATGTCTATTTTTATGTCAGTAATTTATTTCTGATTATTGTAGCTTACAGTAAATTTTGAAATTGGCAATTATGAGTCTTCCAACTTTGTTTTTCTTGTTCAAGATTTTCAAAAAAAATTCTAGGTCCTTTGCATTTTCATATGAAATTTAGGATAAGCTTGTCAACTTCTATGAAGTCAGCTATAATTTTGATAGGAGTTGTGTTGAATCTGTAGATCAATTTGGGAAGATTGCCATCTTTACAATACTGTCTCCTATCCATAATTTTGAAGTTTATTTCAATTTATTCAAGTCTTCCTTAATTTCTTTCAACATTGTTTTGTAGTTTTCTGGGTACATGTTTTGAACCGTTGTGGCTAAATTTATTTCTAAATTTATTACGCCACTTGATGCTATTGTTAAAGGACTTTTTACCTTTAACACCCACATGCTCAGTTGTGTATCTTTCTCTCTATCCATCTATTCATTCAGCAATCTATTTTCATATGCATATAAAACAGAATTCTACCCTATCAGTAACTGCTTCAATAATTTACATTCCAATTCAAAATATGATAATTTTATGTCCCTGTGCACATAACATTACATAATTTATTTAATGTAAATTTTAGTACTAGATTGATGATAATATGGCATATTACTGTTAAAAACCATTTATTTTCATTATGTAAGAATGACAGTATGTTTTCATGTGCTTATTTTTTCTTTGTATTTCTTTTTTGCTTGGTTAACTGATTAAGTCCTTGATTCATTTTTTCTAGGAAGATATTCTCATTTTTTATTGATTTAATTTTTCCTTTCCTGCATCAAGTATATTAAGTATTCCCAACATATATTAAAAATGGGTTACTTTCTATTAAAGAAAAATGAATACATTGAATTCAGAAGCTGTGTTTATACATGCCCTAGGATATTTCTAAACAATGAGAAATTTGTCTAAATAAGAAATTTCCAAGCAATGAAGTTTCACCTTAAAAGTTCACTCGAACACTGCTTATGTAATTAGGAGAGGGGTAGCATATTGCAGTAAAAGCTGATGCCAAGCTCTCAGAAGTTAACTCCATTGATAATTGATTAAAAATAATTATGATTGCATCCCACAATAGTTTAAAAAAATATATTCTAAATTGTTTTGGATCAAAGAAGCCCATTTTATTCCCTTCTAAATTGCTTATTTCCTTTGAGGACCAGAAATTTACTTTACTTTACCTACAGTGTTGATACTAAAAATTTTTTAACTGCCTGTAAGCAGAAAAAGTCTAATAAGAAAAGAAAAGGAGTTATTATTCAGCTCTGTTAAAAAGCAGCTAATGCTTTTGCTTGTTTTTTCCTGAAGTTGAATGTTTCCTCATAGATTCCAAGTGTTTTCAATAGTGTTTTCTATGCTTGATCTTAATGTTGTTGTCTGGGATTTAATTTACATATGCCACTGTATTTTTTAAAAAACCTATTAAAGGTCATGGTGACAAATTGCATAATTTTACAGATATATATATGTACACACACACATATACACACACACAAATCCTGAGTATGTGTATACTATAAACATATATAATCTTATTATTTATATATAATTTATATGTATAATATATACATATTTATATATTATTGTATGTATATATTATGGGTTTATATTAGTATATGCATATGTTGTTTATATATTGTTTATATATTATACATTATATTATATATGTTTATAATACATACATACTCAGGATTGTATGTGTGTATATATATATTATATTTTACATGTATTCTCATAATATGATATCTGTGGGAACAAATGCTGTCAATCTGAATAAATAAACTTAAATATTAATGACACACTTGGTATATGATTTGGCTGCATTAGACTCATAACCATATAAACCAAAAAATAATTGTAAAAACTGATGGTATATTTGATTTGAAGACCTCCAGATTCAAGATGCATAATTATTATTGTTTTGTAAGGTACTTTTAGAAAGTTGATAAGACTGATGGAAGATTAACTTCCCAGCTATCACACAGATAAAAATTCAGTGTTGCCCACATTTCTTTTGGTATAACCTTTGGAAATGGTCTATAGTCCTCTTTGCCCTCATATTCATGTACCTAAATTTTAAATTCAATTGTATTTTCACTTTATTATAAAATATAAATATTTGTGAACATAACATTTGCAATTAACGTACAGATTACTGTAAACTCCACTAAGACTTTTGTTCATGGAAGCAGCACTTGCTCTTAGAAGTATTAGGATGTAATACATTTAAGATGTTCTGAGCCTAAAAAAACTGAAAGTATTACAATTAAAGAGAACATTTGCCATTTACTTGAAGTTAATGTTTTTCACTTTACACTTTATTGCACACTATCTTTCCTTCTTATCTATTAAATGTGTTGTAAGCCATTAAGAAAATGCTAATTTTTTGTCAGAGGGGAAAACCTTAAGATGAATTTTCACATTTATTGGACTGCTTCTTAGCCTATGTGGTCATTTATTCTTAAGAGTGTTTTGAATAGTACCAACTAGCAATAATGACTGTAAACTAATACAGTTTCTAATGGGAGATTGCATTAGGAGAGTGTCCAAATTATGTAGCTCCAGGAGTGCTATATTTCTTGCTATATTTTATTATCCATTTTGCCTTGAAAAAAGGTTATATAGCTTAAGCTCAATATTGAATCTCTGCTTTTTGCCTCTTTAAAAAACTATCCCAGAATATAGCAAAAAGGTCTATAGGGAAGATACAGCATTAGAATTTTAGCTTAGCCATGTTGTAAATTATGGCACATGATTTGTTACACAAATTACACATAATTTAGCTAATTACTAAACTAACCCTCATTTTCTTATTGCCAATATGTAATATTTATATATTTATATAAACCAATGTAAAGTCAGAAAAGCAATAAGTATTATATTACAGAAAATAATTAAAATTAGAATAGATCTTGGTTATAAATAAATATTTTCAAGCTTATGAACTTATTTACATCTAAAAAATCTCAACCCAAAATGTATTTTTCCAATGCTGCATGCTTTGATATTTGAAGAAGTCATTGAATAGCTTTTCAACTATATGTAAGTCAAAACTATTTCAGATTATTTTAGGTAGTTCTAATTAGTGATATGTATGTATTATATAATTGATATAAAAGTTATTTTTATATAATGTATACAATTATAAGTTTTACTTCAACTCTTAATATGTGCTAAACCCTCTTACATACATTTGTATACATTATATCATTTAACCTGCAGAAAAACCATAAAAATGGGTATCATTATTGTTTACATTTTATAAATGAAGAAACTGAACAAGAAATTTGATAACTGTTCTAGAGTATTCTGTGACTGACTTAGGATGTAAATCCACACTTCTCTATGGGTGTCACTTTATTCTGTCATTCAGTCTACATTTGAATCCTGACCATGTGTCTAATGCTAAGACTGCAGTTGAGAATAAGTCAAAGAAAGTACCTGCATTTAAACAATTATATTCTAGTGGAGAAAAAAATAAACATGCAAATACATTAGTTAAATAATTTTGGGAACTATGAAGAAAATAGAATAAGGTGATATGGCAGAGATGAACTGGCTGTGGAGCATGGCCACTGCCTTAGTAAAGGTCATTTCAGAGAAAATGTTTCTAAAGAGTTGACATTTGACTTGAGTCTTGAATGATGAGAAGGAATCAACCATGCAAATTTCGAAGGGAAAACCTAAATAATTGGATTAGAAAAGTGTAAAGCCTTGTAACAGATACTTAAAGGAACCCATTTTGTCTGGAGCTTAGGGAAGCAGGGAAAAAAAAAGAAAGTAGAAAATATAGAATATGTAGGTAGGGGCAAAATCATGTATTAATATGTAGGCCGTGGTATGGATATTGATTTTTATTCTGAATACAATGAGAATCCATTGTAAACTCTTGAGTAGTAGTATCTGATTTAAGTTGTATAAAGTTTATAAAACTGTGATATAGAGCGCTCCTCCAGGGTTGCAAGAGTGGGTGGAGGGAAACACATTTATTCACTGTGATAGAAAATATTTGGATAGACAGATTTGGGAGTAAAATTATAGTTCTGTTTTAGCATTGTTGACTTTGAGATGCCTATTAGCCAAGTGAGTGGAGAATTTAGGAAAGTAGTTGGATATAAAATCCAGACTACAGAAAAAGTTCAGCAAATTGTATTAGGAGTTATGGGACTGGATGAAATCACCCAGAACAAATTCATAAACAGAAGAATCTTAAAGGGAGCAGAGACCTGAACCATCTCAAGGAATTTATTAACCTACCAAAGAACACACGTTTTCTAAATTGCACAAAGTCATCCCTTCTAGACATGTGCCTATTCTGGTAATCAAAAATCAAATAGAAACAAAAATATGTTATCTCTTTAGAAAGGTGCAGTCTTGAGAACATAGGGTTTGTCTAGAAGAATTCCATTCCTACTAGAAGAAGAAGCTGAAGGAAAAATCTGGATTCAAGGGATTCAAGGTGCCAGTAATGGTAGTAGTCACAGTAGCAGTAATTAAGTGTGTGTGTGTGTGTTTTCAAAAGACAAAAAAAGGATGTGAATATATGGATATGAGTTGATTGAATTGATTCAGTAGAGACAGAAGTTGAAAATACAGAAGTGAAACAGAGATATAATAAAAAAAAAAAAAAGAAAGGTCATGGAGAAGATACGAATGTGTGAAATTAAGGGAAAAGTGGAAGAGCTATTTTATATAGTCACACAAACACTTGGTCTGTTTTTTTTCATATACAACAAGTTTATTTTGAAAGAAGGCAGATATAAAATAAGACTGTGGTATCTAGATGCATTGTTGTATACCAGAAAAAGTTACGCATTATTCTTACTGTCCCTAAACACATATTAAATTCTTCTTCAATTCTCTCATGTGAGAATAAAGTGTGTGCATATGTATATACATGTGTAAAATATTACATATATAGGTATGCATCCATATTACAGGTGTTCTATTCAGACACTTAAAGCTTTAATCCCTTCCTTCTTCAGTAAATTTCAGATTTTTTAAAATTTCAGTTTTTATTTTAGATACAAGGGATATATGTGTAGGATTGTTATATGATATATTGGACCCAGGTACTAAGCATAGTACCCAATAGGTAGTTTTCCAAAAGCACATCCCCCAGCCACCCTCCCTTCTCAGTAGTTTGCAGTGTCTGTTGTATCATGTTAATGTCCATGTGTGGTTTAAGTTTAACTCCAACTTATATGTGAGAACATGTGGTATTTGCCTTTCTGTTCCTATGTTAATTTGCTTAGGATTATGGCCTACATCTCTATCCATTCTTCTTCATGACTGTGCATATTCTGTGGTGTGTATATACCATATTTTCTTTATCCAGTTCACCATTGATGGGCACCTAGGTTGACTCTACATCTTTGCTATTGTGAATATCACAGTGAAGAACATACAAGTGCATGTGCCTTTTTGGTATAATGATCTATATACCTTTGAGTATATACCCAGTGATGAGATTGCTGGGTTGAGTGGTAGTTTTGTTTTAAGTTCTTTGAGAAATCTCCAAACTGCTTTCCACAGTGACTGAACTAATTTATATTCCTGTCAAAAGTGTGTAAATGTTCCCTTTTCTCTGCAGTCTTGCCAACATCTTTTTTTTTTTTTTTACCTTTTAATAATGGTCATCATGACTGATGTGAGATGGTATATCATTGTAGTTTTTGATTTGCATTTCTCTGATGATTAGTGATGATGAGCATTTTTTCAAATACTTACTGGCCACTTCTATGACTTCCTTTGAGAAGTATCCAGGTCGTTTGCCTCCTTTTTAATGCATAGTTTGCAAACATTTCCTACCATTCTGTAGGTTGTCTGTTTTCTCGCTGATAGAAGATCGGAAGAGTTTTTTTTTTTTTTGCTGTGCAAAAGCTTTTTAGTTTAATTAGGTCCCATTTGTCAATTTTTGTTTTCATTTTATTTGGTTTTGTGGATGTGGCCATAAATTATTTACCAAAAAGGGTGTATCCTAAATTTTCTTCTAGGATTTTTATAGTTGAAGGTCTTACATTTATATCTTTAATTTATCTTGAGTTAATTTTTGTATATGATGAAAAAAGTGGTCTAATTTCATTCTTCTGCATATGATTATCCATCACCATTTAATTAATGGAGAGTTATCCCTATTGCTTCTTTTTCTCAGCTTTGTTAAAAATTAGATGGTTGTAGGTGTGCAGTTTTATTTCTGAGTTACATAATTTGTTCCATTGATCTATGTGTCTGCTTTTGTACCAGTACCATGCTGTTTCAGTTACTGTTGCATTGTAATGTAGTTCAAAGTCAGGTAGCTTTGTTTTATTTGCTTAGGATTGTTTTGGCTATACAGACTATTTTTGGTTCCATGTGAGTTTTATATATTTTTTTCTATCTGTGAAGAATGATGTTGGTAGTTCAATAAGAATAGCATTAAATATGTAAATTGCTTTGGACACTTATGGCCATTTTAATCATATTGATTCTTCCAATCCATGAGCATGAAATGGCTTTCCATTTATTTGCATTTCTTCTGATTTCTTTCAGCGGTGTGTTGTAGTTCTCTTTGTTAAGATCTTTCACCTCCTTGTGAGCTGTATTATATTTCTACGTATTTCATTTTATTTGTGACTATTGTAAATGAGATTATGTTCTTGACTTGACTCTTGACATGGATGTTATTGGTGTGTGGAAATGCTGCTAATTTTTTGTATATTGATATTGTATCCTGAAATGTTGCTGAAGTCATTTATCAGTTCTAGTTGCCTTTTGGTGGAGTCTTTAGGGTTTTCCAAGTATAGAATATCATCAGCGAAAAGAGATAGTTTGACTTCTTTTTTTCCTATTTGGTTGTGTTTTATTTCTTTCTCTTTTCTGAGTGCCCTGGATAGGACTTCCAGTACTATTTTGAATAGGAGTGGTGAGAGTGGGCATCCTTACCTTATTTCAGTTCCCAAGAGGAATGGTTTCAGCTTTTATCTATTCAGCGTGATGTTGACTGTGAGTTTGACATAAATGACTCATTATTGTCAGATATGTTCTTGCAATGCCTAGTCTGTTGAGGGTTTTTATCACGAAAAGACTTTGGATTTTATAGAAAGCTTTTTTGCATCTATGGAGATGGCCATATGTTTTTTGCTTTTCTCTTTATGTGGTAAATTGCATTTTGATTTGTGAATGTTGAATCAATCTTGCATCCTAGGAATAAAACCTACTTGGTCATGATGAGTTAACATTTTTTAAGTTCTGCTGATTTGATTTCTTACTATTTTGTTGCGGATTTTTGCCTCTATGTTCATCAGGGATATTGGCTTGAAGTTTCCTTTATTAGTCTTATTTCTGCCAGATTTTCATATTAGGCTGATGTTGGATTTATATAATGAGTTAAGGAGGAGTCCCTTCTTGGTTTTTTTAAATGATTGGTACTAGTTCTTCTTTGTATGCCTGGTAGAATTTGATTGTGAATCCATGTGGTCCAGGACATTTTCAGGTTTATAGATTGTTTTAATCAAAATTTTAGTTTCAGAACTCTATATTGAACCCTATTCAGAGTTTCAATCTCATCCTGATTCGATCTTTGGAGATCGTATGTTTCCAGGACCTTTTCCATTTCCTCTAGATTTTCTAATGTGTGTGCAAGGAGTTATTTATAGTATTATCTGAAGATCATTTTTATTTTTCTGATATCAGTTGTAATGTCATCTTTGTCATTTCTGAATGCACTTATTTGACTCTTCTCTCCTTTTTGTCTTTGTTAATCCATCTAACAGTCTATCAATCTTACATATTTTTTTTTTGGAGAACCAAATCTTGGTTTCATTATATTTTGAATGGATTTTTGAATTTCTATTTCATTAGCTTATTTTCTAATTTTGGTTATTTCTTTTCTTCTGGAGCTTTGGGGTAGTTTTTCTTTTAATAGTTTCTTTAGGTGCAGAGTTATATTGTTAATTTGAAATCTTTTTAACTTCTTGATGAAGGTATTATAAATTTTGCCTTGATGAAAGGCTATAAATTTTCCTCTTAACACTGCTTCAGCTGCACTCTAGGAATTTTGGTAAGTTGTGTCCCTGTTTTCATTAATTTAAAGTAATTTCTAAATTTCTGCCTTAATTTTGATGTTCACCTGTAAGTTATTCAGGAGTAAGTTGTTGAATTTCCACTTATTTGTGACATTTTAAGGTACATTTTTGATATTTATTTCATTGTTTTAGCACTGTGGTCCAAGAATGTGCTTGGTATAATTTTGATTTTTTAAAAAATTTATTGAGACTTGCTTTATGAAGAAGCATTTAGGTAATCCTAGAATACTTCTGTATGCAGATGAGAAGAATGTACATTCTGTGGTTGTTGGGCGGAGTGTTCCATAAATGTCTATTAGGCTCTATTGGTCAAGTATTGAGTTTAAGTCCAGAGCTTCTTTGTTAGTTTTCTGCCTCAGTGATCTGTTTAATACTGTAAGTAGGGTGTTCAAGTCTCCCATTATTGTGCGGTTATCTAGGTCTTTTGTTAGGCCTAAACGAACTTATTTGATAAATCTTGGTGCTCCAAAGTTGGGTGCATATATATTTATGAAAGTTAAGGTTTCTTGTTGGAATCTACCCTTTATTGTTATGTAATACTCCTCCTTATTCTGAATTTTTATTGATTGATATGATTTGAGTTTGTGTCCCTGCCCATATCTCATGTTGAATTTTAATCCCCAATGTTGGGGGTGAGGCCTGGTGGGAGGTGGTTGAATCATGGTGGCAGTTTCTCATGAATGGTTTGGCAACATCACACTAGTACTGTTCTCCTGATAGAGTTCTCAAAAGATCTGGCTTTTTATAAGTGTGTAGCACCTCCCGCTGTCTCTTTCTCTTGCTGCCCTGTTCAGGTGAGCTGCCAGCTCTGTCTTTGCCTTCTGCCATGATTGAATTTTCCTGAGGCCTCACCAGAAGCTGAACTGATGCTGGAATTATTCTTCCTGTACAGACTGTGGAACCATGAGCCAATTAAACATCTTTTCTTTATAAATTATCCAGTCTCAGATATTTCTTCATAGCAATGCAAAAATGGATTAATACATTGGTTTAAAGTCTGTTTTATCTGATGTAAGAATAACAACTCCTGCTCTTTTTCATCTTTCATTTCCATGGTAGATCTTTTTCATTCTTTTTACTTTGAGTCTGTGGATGTCATTACATGTGAGATGGGTTTCTTGAAAACCACAGTTGGATTTTGTCTCTTCATCCAGTCTGCCATTCCGTATTTTAAGTGGACATTTATCTCATTTACATTCAGGATTACTAATGATATGTGTGATTTTGATTCTGTCATTACGTTGTTTGCTGATTGTTATGTATACTTGATTGTGTAGTTGCTTTATAGCACCTGTGGGCTATGCACTTGAGTGTGATTTTGTGGTAGCGGGTGTCATTCTTTTGAATCCATGTTTAGTGCTCTCTTAAGGACAACTTGTAGGTCTTGTCTAGTTGAAATGTATTCCCTCAGTATTTGCTTGTCTGAGATGGGTTTTATTTCTCTATCATGTATGAAGCATATTTTGATAGAATATGAAATTTTTGGTTGGAATTTTTTAAAAGATGCTGAAAATAGGTCTCCCATCTCTTCTGTGGAGAGATTTACTGCTTGCCTGACTGGGTTCCCTCTGTACTTCACTTGGTCCTTCTCTCTATCTCTAGCTAGCTTTAAGATTTTTTTTTTTTTTCTTTTGCGTTGACATTGGCGAATATGATGACTATGTGCCTTGGGGACATTTATGTCATGTAGTTCCTGTCTGAGGTTCTCTGTATTCCTTGGATTTACATGTCAACTTCTCTAGCCATATTCGGAAAATTATTATGGACCTATCCTCAAATATATTTTCCTAGTTGCTTATCCTCTGTCCTTGCCTCTCAAAAAATATTAATGTGTCATAGATTTGGTTTGTTTACATAATGACATATTTCTTGGATATTTTGTTTATTTTCCTCAATTCTCTTCTAAAGTTTTGTCTGAATGAGTTAATTTGAAGACTTGGTCTTTGAGCTCTGAGATTATTCCCTTTACTTGGTCTATTCTGCTGTTAATACTTCCAATTATGTTACTACATTTTTGTAGGGAGTTTGTCAGCTCTAAAAGTTCAATTAGGTTCTTTCTTACCTGGCTATTTCATCTTTTAGTTTTTGGATAATTTTACTGGATTCTTTGTATTTCTTGGATGGAGTTTCAAATTTCTTCTGAATCTTGATGAGTTTCCTTGGCATCTAGGCTCTGAATTCTGTATCTGTCATTTCAGGAAGTTCACACTGGCCAAGAAACATTTCTGGGAACTAGTGAATTTGTTTGGAGGGAAGGGGACATTGGCTTTTTGAATTGCCAGATTTCTTGCACCAATTATTTCTCATCTGAGAGGGCTGTTGTTCTTTCAACTGTGGTGGGACTTAAGTACAGTCAGTTGGCTTCATTCCTAAATACTTTCAGAGGGCTATAAATCTTTACCTGTGGGTGAATTATTGCGCTCAGTTTCACAGCTGTATACATTAGCAGGATACATTTTTGTTGTTGTAGTTTGGGCTGTGACCCAGTAGATGGCGCTTAAGAGTAATGGCCAGTACCTAGGTTAATACTCAACTGTAGCTTATTTGTACACGCTTGAATTCAGAGGCATGCTCTGCGGTGAGTTTGAGGGAAGAAGTGGTCCCCTCATCCGGTTCACTCCTGGGCCTTGAAAGAGCCTCTTCGATTGCTAGCACTGCATCTGCATTACTTTGTTAGGTGTACTGGGCCACGGGGACCCCTCCGACAGAAGCTGCGACAGAGATACGCCACACACTCTGTGGACCAGCTCTGTGGAAGGAGGCATGCCCTGCTTCCACTCCGGGTCAAGAACCTGCATGTCTCATCCCTCTCAGTGCTCTGAGGGAGAAGGCTCCTCTCTCACTTGAGTGTCCGCCACAGGTCTTGACTCCATACTCGTGTGCTGCAGTCCAGAATGTCCGTGGCTCAGGTTGAGGTTTTGGCTACCCTGGGAGATCCGATATGCTCCTGGGTCACCTGGAAATTACTCAGGTGCAGCAATGCACTTAGGTTGCGCTGTGGTGGCTGCACTGTGCGTCCAATCCTGCAGGATGGCTTGGCATAGACTCAAAAGGGCTGGCAGGCAGGAGGGCTTGCAGAGCAGATATGCTCCAGTCCCATGGGGAAGTTGGCTCTGCACTTTCCTGGCTCAGAGGTCAGCTGAGGCCCGTGCCTCCTAGAGGGTGATGGGGAGCCCTGGGAGATTGGCATATATGGCTTCTCTCCACTGCAGCTTCCCAGCATTGAGGCTCTTGAGCTCTCTGCTGTTTTCCAAAAGGCCTGTCTCTTCTCACTCCCTGGGGAGATCCGCCTGTCAAGGTGCAGGTTCATAGGAAACGCAGGGTCTCCTGTAGCTGGGATCCCAGAGAACCACAATAAGAACGAGTTGTCTCTAAGTTCCCTCCCTCACCTCTTTCCCAAAAGCCATTCAAGACCAGAAACTAGCTCTGGCATTCAGGTTCCCTGTGCAAGGTTCCCAGTTTTTTATCTCTTCAACCTCATCATCAGTATTGGCTCTCCATCCACTCTCAGCAAATTACCCTGGTTTGCTGGATAATTTCAGCTCTCTCAACGGAAGTGATGCTTCCTGGCAGCATCTAGTCAGTCATCTTGTCCTCTTTCTCATTCTCTGGTGTTTTGAATGGGAAAGCAGTGTATATGTGTATAGAATGGTAGAATATATGATATGAAGGTCAAAGTCATTATATCCTAATTGCGTTTTTTTCCTTAAAGTTTATGTCTAGGTCATTAGCTGAGGTAGGTGATTCTGACTAAGACTTTGAGAAGAAAAAATAAGGGTTAAAATACCTGTCTTTGAGAAAAGGAAATGAAATTTTTAGGGAAGTGTAGTAAAAATTTTGTCAGTAGTGATTATTCACTTGAGAAACCATGTCATAACTTTTCCAATCAACATGGTTTTGTGAATTTTCTCCAACATCATCCAGATATTTTGTACACCATGCAGTTAGCAGTAAACTATATTGATCTAAAAAGGTTGAAACCCAATAGCCAAAGATAGAACCATGAGATTGTGTAGCTGAATTGAGGTGGATGATAAAGCCATTAGACATGAGATGAAAGAAGCTAACGTGATGAAGAATCAGAAGCTAGTATCTTGAGTTTCTTGTCTATATGAATAAAGAAGTTTTTAGGAATGATGATGAAGTGAACTACAGTAAAATAAGTATTAAATTAAATATTTTATGAATTAAATATTGTGCCTTGGTTGATACATGTCAATGACATGGAACAATTACAAGTAGTAAAATCTGATGATGTATTTGAAAGAAACTTGTCTTTGTATAAAAGGGAAGACAATCTAGAAGTGGTGGGAAGTAAGGAAGCCTCTTACCTATCACCAGGCTCTGGCGTGATGAAGATGGGGAGGGGGCTGTGCTTGAGAGGGCTTTAGAAAAAGCTGTATCTTCTCGAGTGAAATAAAGTGAAAAGAGTATTCAAGGTACAGTTGGAATATGTAAAAATGTTTGCTGTTGATCACTTTTGAGCTCCGGAAAGACAACTACAACATTTAGTAAAGGTGGTGAAGTGTGTTCATATGTGTGTGTGTGTGTGTTTGTGTGGTATAGTGGGGAAAGGGAATGAGGTCAGATTTGAGGATTTATAGACAACTATGGGATTGAGTGTTTATAGAAGGATGTGTCGCTGAGTGATGCGCGGTGGCACTAGACTTGAAAGTAGTAACATGCAGAATATGAATATGTTTCGGTGGCAGCTGGAAACACTGCAAGTTTCACTTATTTTCTATTCTAAGTTTTACTGCCTACAAATAGGCTAAGGATGTGTAAGGATGTATTTTTTGACCCATTAAACCTGATCGATGGAGCAAAAATTCTGGATATAATGCTTCAGTGAAGTATCTGCATTTTGAAACACTCCTCAGGTGATTCAGATGTTCAGTAACATTTGAGAGAGACTGGTTTAGTAAAAATTTATAGAAGACTTGTTTTATATATTTATATACATATGTTTGTGTGTATATATCTACACATTTATATGCTATTTGAAAATAGAATGTGAATCATATATAAATAACCTTCTTATAATGATTGAGGGTACTTAAAGCAATAAAGTCTTCTGCATTTTATGCATTATTCATATAGTTATTTTTATTCAATTAATGTGCATACTCCTTGAAGAAAAGAATTGCTAAGCAAAGGTAAATGAGGAATTACCTTCTATTCAATTATCATAAATGTTTCATTAGAAGAGTTTAAATTAATTGTGTTACATTATTTACTTATTGTGTATGTAATTAATCTACATTTAGAATTTATTATTAGATGTTTGGGAAAGCAATATAAAAATTCTTGAATGTATATGATTTTGAAAAAGTCTTGCATAATTGCTCCTATTTGAAATATTACTACAATGCAAAAGTTTGTTATTTGTAGCTATAATTTAATTCTAATGCTTATCTGCCAATACCTCTATGTTGGTGATACAATAACAAACATGTATTAAAAGCTTAGTAGATTTCAGTTGTCAATGTATGTGTTAATAAACCTATTCATCACAACCACCCTGTAAGTCAGTTACTATTTTTTTTTCTGTTTTAAGCACTCAGGGAAACTGCAGAATACGGTTGTTAAATAATTTGATCAAGGTCTCCCATTTAGTAAGTGGCAGGGCAGAGACCCCAAAACAAGTAGTTAGATTCCAAGCTTGAACTGTTAATTACTGTATTCTATAGCTTCCTAAAACTACTGTTCAAAGGACAGGGGTAGACAATTTGTAATGAATAGATCTTTAAAATTGAGGTGATTAAATATTTTATGTCAATATTCAGAGGAAAATGTAATTACAACTTACCCATTAAAAAACTATAAAAATTCCATGCAATACCTATTTTCTTGCAACAAAAAGCAGGACATAATAGTGAAATAAATAGTGTCAGTAAAAGTGTAATTTTAATCTTCAGCCACTCACCAAAATTGACACACACCAATTTAAAAAAAAATTATGACATCCTTGCATTTCTAACCTAAACTGGTATTTTCCCAATTTTGCAAGTGGATATCTTGATACAATACATATTACTAAGCACATACATTGGGGTTTCTGTTTCATTCGTTCCAAACTTGTAAGTAAGAAATAGTTATTTTAAACAAACACCCTACTTGATTTTTATGATGCGGGAAGCAATGGTCTGAACTCTAGATTAAATTGTTTTGGAGTTGTAAAGTATGATCTAAGAATACACAAGCACATCTCTTTCTTAAACCAAAACCACATTTGATTAAAAAGATTTTTGAAAATTGAAACATGATTTTAAATTCTGAGATAGCAATGATTTATCTTGCTGCTGCTTATTTTCTAGAAAAGTACACTTTTGTTATAGCTGTTACCCCTTTACCCTTGCCTTCTTATTTATTTGTAATTTGTAATTTAATATAAAAGTTTGTTGACACTCCACACTTCAATACAGAAGAGTTACATTTCACAATACCTTAGAACACGGATTCAGCTTAGGATCAGACAAGTACACATCATGTAAAAATCGTAATATTATTGTGAATCAGCATCATTCTCTGTGTCTTCATCTTCACATATAGAATCAGAACATGGAAGCAAAATGCTGAATAGAAAAAAATAGAAAATTAATATTAATATGGGAATCTAGGAAAGGACTAAATTTGTTGCTTGAGATTTAAAATACGTAAGAATTTTGGTTTTGTGCTCACACGTTTGTTTGCCACTTTATTTGTTGTTCATTTCTTGAAGAAGGAAGGTAATTTTTTTAAATGAGATCTTTTCTGAAGTCGTCTTCAGTGTGACTATGTGGGCACCATTTAGCCCCCTCGATGGTAGAAAACAGACAACTACTGAACAAAAAGTAACCCACAAAGCTGATTTCCCTGCTATGGTAATTCATAGCAACCCACTGAGTGATCGAAACTGTATATTCTGGTTCCTGAAATTAATGTTTTGTGTTTGTCTGTTTGTTTTTAAGGCAGGATTTCATTCTATTGCTCAGGCTGGAGTACAGTGGTATGATCATAACTCACTGTAACCTTGAACTTCTGGGCTCAAGCAATCCTCCCACGTCAACTTCCCAAGTAGCAAGGACTACCGTTGCATGTTAACACACCCAACTAAATTCTTTTTCATTTTCTGTAGAGATGAGGTCTCACTATGTTGCCCGGGATGATCTCAAACTCCTGGCCTCAAGCAATCCCCCAACTTCCGCCTCCCAAAGAGGTGAGATTACAGGCCTGAGTCATGTTTTAACATCTAGAAGAGGATTGTCAGGAATAAATTCAGAATACTCGTATTACCTGTTTCCAACACCAATCTCTGATTTTTTTTTTTTTTTTAGTTAACAAGCACTTTCTCTTCTTCTGTTTCATATCCTTGGAATTTGTTTAACTTATGCTTTCTTTCTAGTTTCCTAACCCTAGACTTTCTCTATCCTGCAAAGTCATCAAGACCCTTACTTTGCTAGTTCTAAATTCTGGTAGAACATAGAATAATGCAAATAAAACCATGTATTTTCAATTGTAGCACACATATGCTGATGGCCTAATTGTGTAAAAATATGGATTCTTTCTTTATTTTCTTTATCACTGACATGATCTGGCATCTTCTGCTTTCAATTTGTCCTGAGAATTTGTATACATAGATCTTACATTCAATAAGATAATGGTTTCTAAAGACCAAAGAAAATTAAGACAACCTTCAGCCCAAATCAAGAAAAATAAAGAATAAAAAGTCTATATAAATAAAGATTCACAATCTCCTGGGTACAATGACATTTTTAGAACAAGCACAGATACCTAATTTCTGTTCTCTACATTATGAAGAAAGAAAGGCTAAAGAAATTAAAACCCAAAGAAAATCCTTTCCCAGACACAGAGTAGTTTATCAACCACATGCTCTGAATTTAAAGTAATTTCTACTAGATAAATTTCTGAGGAGACTAGTCTAAAAGGAAACACAAAGTGTTAACTTCCAATTAAGTGAGGCAATGCCAAAAATAAATTGCAAGTACATAGGATATTAGGCAAAAATTATGAAATGAGTCAAAAATCTATGACATTATAGTGATATTTTTCAAAAAGAAATAAAGATGCCTGTGAGCATCTAGTCAGCAAAAAATGCCACCACCACATCACTGCTCTTTTTATTTTCTCTCAAATTTCATTTTAAAAAATGTCAAATGTACAGAAAATAGAGTACTTCTCTATCCATCCACTAAATGGTATGATTATTAATGTTTTACCCCATTATCTTTCTGTATATGTGTGTGTATACACACACATATATACACCTGACATTTACATTTCATATCCTGAGCTTTCTAAGTTTCAGGAATCTTGAAAAATTTACCCCTAAATGTTTCCAGATGCATATTCTAAGAAAGGAGACATTTTGTTATATGACCACAATGCCATTATTATCAATTAAATAGCATTACCTAATATGATCTAGTATGTACCCATATTTAAGTGTCCCCAGTTGTCCTCAATTTTCAAATATCTGGGATTTTTTAAGTACTCCTTTTTTGGGGCTAGGATCTAATAAAGTTCGCCCATTGTATTTGGTTGTTATGTCTCTTTAGACAGTTTTAATCTAGAAGGGTTTCCAATCCTTTTGTTCTATCATAACATTGACTTTTTGAGGAATTCAGGTCAGTTTTCTTGTAGAATGCTACATATTCGAGAACTATCTATCTTTTTTAGGTATTATATAATTTGTTTCTCTATTTCCTGAATTTAATTGTATATCTCTTAATAAAGCAAAAATCAACTTCATTTTTATCACATTAAATAAAAGAAAATAAATGGTATAATAAACATTTCAAATGAAAATAGTGTGACTGAAAAAAAGACTTTCTGTATATTTAAGTACATATTCATGTATGAGATGACAAGAAGTTATTCTCAGTAGTGCAATATTCAAAAATAATACAAACATTGAATTCAGAAGTCATGGTATAAAAGGACTGCTGTTAAGCTTTTCAACAAGTATTGACATTTAAAATCTTATAAACATGTTTGCAAAGCAATGCAAAAAATGAAGTAATTTATTACAGAACACCTCTCCAACTTAGAAAGACAAAATGGTGTGGTGAGATTCACGTCATAAACATTTTTCCAAGAATCAATGCAGGAACTTAACAGGAAAACTGAAAGATACCACAGACTTTTTTGAAAGAAGTGGTTGGCTACAGCCTATGCCATGGGTCAAGCAGAAAATAACATGTGGAAAAAGAAAGGAAAGTGAAGCAGTGACCTAGACAATAGAAATTTTTTTCCCTGGCCTATTTCATTAGATAGTTATATTGATGTTATTAAAATGTTTTATGATAATAGTCATTTTATCTTAAATATTCTCCCTTACCCACATGCACAAACCATAAACACACTATGGATCTGCAGTGACTACAACTTGTTAGTGAAGATTCTAGATGTTTAGAATATCTCTCTTAGTTATACTTATATTGCATGCCATTATTTTGTAGAATTATTGCTACCACTATCATATAGTTTTCTTTTGGCCAAGTATGTTAATAGTATATTAATCATTGAAATAATAAATAATGTTTTTAATTTGTGTAGACTAATTTTAGAAGACTTGAATCCATATCTATGGTACTATGATTATATGAAAATTAGGTATATCTGCTATAATTTTTCCATAAAACTTAACTAAAGAATGTTAGCTAGGCAAGTGAAATTATATACATATCATAAGGACATGTGAAAACCCATGATGAATTCATTAAAAAGCAAAAATAAAATTATATATGTTTCATTATAATTTTAATAAAATAGTGTTACTATAGCTATATTAAAATAATAGTTTTGGGGAACTTGTCATGAATTATTTTATAAATGAAGTTCCATTGAAAAATGGTGTGTCATTATATAGCCTATATTGATCATCTTTATAACTAAAGTTTTTGAGAAATTGTCTTTGTGTATAATTTTTAATTTTGGTAAAAATTACACAACATGAAACCTAACCCCTTAGCAAATTTTTATGTATACAATACAGTGTTGTTAACTGTATTCAGATTTCTGTACAGAAGATTTCTTGAATTTTTCATTTTGCTTGAAGGAAACTCTATATTCATTGAATGGCAATATCCCATTTCTTCATCTCCCCATTGTCTAGCAAACATCATTTGATTTCCTCTGCTTCCATGAGTTTGATTATTTTGGTGATACATATAAATAGAGTTGTGGAGTATTTGTCTTTCTGTGACTAGTTTATTTCACTTAGCATAATTTTCTGAAGGTTCATCTATGTTGTAGCATGTGACAGAATTTCCTTCTTTTTTAAGGATTAATTATATTTTGTTGTATGTGTATGCTGCATTTTCTCTATCAATTCATTCATCAATGGACAGGTAAGTTGTTTTCACTTCTTGGTTATTATTAATCATGCTGTAATAAACACAAAAGTACAAATATCTGATTTCCTGACTTCAATTCCTTTGAATAAATATCCAGAAATAAAATTGCCGGCTCATATGGCAGTTTTATTTTTAATTATTTTAGGAACTTCTATGCTGTTTTTCATGGTGACTGCACCATTTCACGTTTCCATCAACAATATATTATACAAGGTTTCCAATATCGCCACACTCTTAACCAACACTATGTATTTATTTAATTTATATAATGACCATCCTGACTGGCTAACACAGTGAAACAAAAAATTAGTCAGGCGTGGTGGTGCGCACTGGTAGTCCCAACTACTCGGGAGGCTGAGGCAAGAGAATCTCTTGAACCTGGGAGGTGGAAGCTGCAGTGAGCTGAGATTGCACCACTGCACTCCAACCTGGACAAGAGAGTGAAACTCCATCTCAAAAAAAAAGAAAGAAAAGAAAAAACATGTGATGCCTTTTATTTCTTTTCCCTGATTAATTGTTCTGCCTAAGACTTCCAATACTACACTGAATAGCATCAGCAAGAGGGAAGATTCTTGTATTGTTTCTGATTTTGGAGAAAAAGCTTTCAATTCTTTACTGTTGTATACGATGTTAGCCTTGATCATTTCATATATGGCCTTTATTATGATGAGATAATTTTTCTATTTCTAAATTGTTGAGTGTGTTTGTCAAAAAAGGGTGCTGAACTTTGTCATTCTGTTTTACATGTGGTGTAATTATCATGTAAATTTTATCTTTCATTCTGTTAATATGGGTTATTACATTGGTTTATTTTTGAAAGTTGAACCATCCTTGTATCCCAAAAATAAGCCCTACTTGATCTTGCTGTATGATCCCTTCGACATGCTTTTAAATTTGGTTTGCTATTATTATATTAAAGATTTTTGCATATATATATTAATCAGGAGTCTTGGTCTAGTTTTTTTTTTTTTTTTCCTCTCTCAGTGTCTTTGTGTGACTTCTGTATGAGCATAATACTAGCCTCAGAAAATGAGTTTGGAAGTGTTCTTTTAAATTATTTTGTAAGAGTTTGAGAATAAATCACTTTTTCTTTATGCTTTGGTAGATTGCTCGAGTGAAGCCAGTTATCTAGTCCTTGGCTTTTCTTTGTTAGAAGATTTGCTTCTCTTGTAGCTTGTTTTTCTCTTTCTCTTTTGTTAGCTTCCTTTGTGTTTTATTGATAGTTTTTAGTGATATGATTTTATTATTATCTTTTTGATTCTAGGAGTTGGAGATTTTCTCCTGCTGGGTTCATGCTGAGCCCAGGTGAGGGACTATAGCGAGTGGCCGAGTGCTAAACTAAATAGGCACTTTCATCCTCATAGGGGCCCAAATTGAAGCCTTTTCTTGTCAGTGCTTATATTCTGGCAAGACAGAAGGTAGTCTCCCGGGCAGTCTCACCACCCCAAAGAAAAGACAGAATATTTGATATATGTTTCAGTCTTCTCTTTTCTCATCAGGAAGAAGCTAAGACCTGGGAGATTTCTCTCTATTGTACCATCACGGTGTGCCAGGGGAGAGACTTTGGTTGGTGAATGCCACAGATTTTTTTTTTTTTTTTTTTTTTACCAGCTTCTATGTGACTGTTTTCAAAATCATCTAGGTTACAAAAGCCTCTTTCTTAACAGGATTTTGGATTTCTCACAAAGGTAATTGTTTCATATACTGTCTTTGAGTCAATATCTACATGAGTTAGAGGGTCTGGAGCTTCCTATTTGACCACCTTGCTGACATCACCTAGTCTTTCTGTACATTTATTTTAATGGAGTTTATATATTCAAATTGACATCTAAAAAGTTATGTATACCACATATGAAATAAATTACCACCTAAAATATCATTTATAAAGAAAAATAATAATATAATTAGTTATCAGCAAAATGAGCACTCCTGTTACTTTGTTGGAAATGACTTTACATTTGGCTCTATCTTGCATTATTCATGTAGTCATCCAATGGGTTCTCCTTGCCTGCTGCCTAGACAGAGCCAATTTATCAAGGTGGGAATTGCAATAGAGAAAGAGTTTAATTCATGCAGAACTGGCTATACAGGAGACCAAAATTTTATTATTACCTATATCAGTCTCCCGAAAAACTCAGGATGGGGTTTATAAGGATAATTTGGTGGGCAGTGGGTTGGAAAGTGGGGAGTGCTGATTGGCTGGGTCAGAGATGAGATTATAGGGAGTCCAAGTGATACTCTTGTGCTGAGTCAGTTCCTGGGTGGGGACCACAAGACCAGATGAGCCAGTTTATTAATCAGGGTGGTTCCAGCTAATCCATGGAGTACAAGGTCTTCAAAATATCTCAAATACTGATATTAGGATTTACAATAGTGATATTATTCCCAGGAGCAATTTGGGAAGGTTCAGAATCTTGCAGCCTCCAGCTGCATGACTTCTAAATCATAATTTCTAATCTTGTAGCTAATTTGTTAGGCCTGCAAAGGCAGTACAATCTCCAGACAGGAAAGGGATTTGTTTTGAGAAAGGGCTGTTATCATTTTTGTTTCAAAGTTAAACTATAAATTAAGTTCCCCCCAAAGTTGGTTCAGCCTACACCCAGTAATAAACACAGACAGTTTGGAGGTTAGGAGCAAATAAGATGGAGTTGATTTGATAGGATGTCTTTCGCTGTAATGGTTTTCTCAGTTACAATTTTTGCAAAGGCGGTTTCATTCAAAATTGTTCCTTGAATCTTGGATTAAATGTCGTATCATGTGTATATTTGTTGCATTTTCAAAAGCAGATTGTTTCCTCTTTCTCTGGAATTGTGTTTCAGTTGTAGTTGATTCACAATTTTAGTATCTTTATTTATAAAGCAGGTATATATGTGCATAAGCACAAAACTTCTGTCACATCCCTGGACTATGCATTATAAGTTGTTTTTTGAGTTGGCTAAGTGAGAATATTTTTGCAAGAGATCAGTTTCTAGATTAAACCTATTTTATGAAAAGTTTGAAAGGTGACCATCATTCTGAAAAAATATAAACATTTTGGAGGTTAAATATTTGTTCACAGTATATGGTTGTTTTTAGTTTTGACTTAATAAGAAGACTTGGATACACTGATAGCTATAAAAATCCAGTCCTAAACTACTTGCCATAAAAATGCTATGAGCTTTAGAGTTCAGAGTTCTAGCATATTAAATAGTAAAACGTTAAAGAAGATCATTTGTTCATTAAAATATGATATAATACTCTTCATCTTCTAAAGAAGAATGTGTTTTTGTTTGTGTGCTTACTTGCTAGAAAAAACAGGTAAAAGAGGACTGTCAACTTATATGTAATGCCTTACTTTTAGGTTGAAAATAGGCAGAGATTTATACAATTCATTCTGTTTCCTTTTGTTGTATTTTTGAAACTTCAAGGATAATTATTATTTTTTCCTTCTGTAGCAAATAAATCCATTTCTACTGACAGATTGTAACTTTGGAGAAATGGAATATTTTCTTCCATTTTTGAAATAAAACTTTAGTAATAATTTTGATATTCTACTTTACCTTTAATTCATGATTCATCAATTTAAAGAAAATTTAGTTAAAATAATTTTAAAATTAAATTAATACAAACTTGTTTTCTTGGATTTTATTTAATCAAGGTTTTTAGCTTGCTGTTACTATTTTTCAGTAGTGTTTTCTTATTTTTATGACTGTTAACGACTTATTTACTTCTTTCATTTTTTTCAATGCTATTCCCTGTTGAGGCCATACATTTCTACCTATCTCTGGAAATAGCACATCCTGTCTATCCTTCAATGCCTAGACCAGATTCCTTTTTCCACTCAGCCTTCTGTATCGGTAGAATTTCAATTAGTTGCAGCAAATAATATATCTGACAAATGCTGGTTTAAACAAATACAAGAGGTGCAGAGTGATTCAACCCAGGCAGGTTTATGGCTTATTGAAATAATCAAGGATGAAGATATTTTCTACACACCTACTCTGCCATCCTATTTTGAATTCACTTCATCCCAGCAGGAACCATATAAATACACAGGATTATAATTCCTGATACAGTAATGAGAAAACTAAGGGCCAGAGTGATTTAAAAGTCTTTTCCAAACACTCCTAACCAGTAAATAATAGAGCTAGAATATTTGGTCATGTTCATCTAACTCTAAACTCCATGATTTTGATAACTATAATGTATTCTTTCCTACTCTAGCTAGATTTTATTTACATTGTATATCTCCGCCTATCTTGGCTACTATCTCTTAAAAGGTAAAACTTAGATTCATTTACTAATAGCACCATTCCAGAGTATAATCTAGTTCCGAGTAGACAGTATGTATTTAGAAAACGTAAATAGTACTTTTATTCAGAAAGTGCCTTTTCCAGTTATTCTGCTTGTATATTAGTGCATAGAAAAATAACCCAAAACTCAAATGCACTTTAAAACAATAGTCATTTTGTTATATCTCACATTTTTGGGGTGGTAAGACATGTCAAAAACAAACAATGCTGGATCCTCTAGTTCATGTGGTAAGAACGGATTTTAATCAGTAATAACTGTTTCAATAAGGGATATATTATAATGTGAACTTAACTCAAAATTGATTTGTGCAGAGGTGACTGGGTGCTATAAAGGGACAACGAGGGAATAAGGAGGGGAACAGTGCTTGAATAAAGTCCAGAAAATGGATATTTACAGAAAATCATGACAAAAGGATTGGTTAATGTAAAACCCATTTTGTTTTGCTAAGTGGCATTTATCAAAGTTAGGCTCTTACCCTTCCATAGAGAGTCGGAGACAGGGGCCCTGTCTTTAGGTGTTGATTGGGCCAAATAGTAAATTATTTGGCAACTCTGAACTCTTAGAAGCTATGCTAGCATTTCTTCAGCTCTCTTAGTGTGTGGGCAAAATCACCTGTACTGAAAGTGTCTGTTTTTTCATAGGTCAAGCTTGAGTAAGGCTTAGTTGAAGAGAGACCTTAAAGGATTCTGACTAGAGTTTGGTCTAGAAAAGTGTCTTTGTCAGGAATTCTAGCAAAATAAGTTGGATAATTCTTCTGTTGAATATGATGCCAGTGAGTTCATTTAGTGGTATTTAACTGACAGATGGGCTGCTATCGAATGTCCAATACACCTTCACTCACATGCCTAATATTTTGGCAGAGATGATTGAAAGGCAACGCTCAGCTGCAGCTGTTGACCATTATGCCTATATGTGACCTGTACAGTATGGAGGTATTGGATAGTCATATATTTTACTTGATGGTTCAGGTCTCCCATAGAGAATGATACCAGATATAGAAAATGAAACCTGACAGTATCTTAAGACTTGAACCTAGTTACTGGCCCAGCATCACTTCTACCATGTATTATTGTCAGATCAGTTTTAGAATTCACCCACATTCAAGGAAAAGGGACATAAACCCCACCTCCTTATGGGAGGAGTATAGCCACTTTTAATTTATTGCACTAGTATTGGAAACTTTCAAATATGTTTTATGGAGTGAAACCAGCAAGATAGTATTTTTTGTCTTGTTATTATGTGTATCTTTTTTGAAAAGGCTTTTCTGTCTACTTCATTGAGTTCTAAAAGTTCATACTTTATAGATGTTGTGAATAAAGTTTTAAATTCCTTAAAATATTTCAGTGGCTAAAATATATGTTACACACTCAGGATTAAATTATTTAAACTTTCTATGTGATCATTGGTCATGTTTGAAATAAGATAAAATTATCAGTGATTTCTAAATGACCCTATATTGCATATGAATATACAATGACCTCATATTGCATATGAATGTATCAATAATGTATAAACGTCATTTTATAATTATTAAAATACATTATAATTTATTACATTTACTTGTAATTATAATTTATAATTTATTAGGATAAGATACATTATATTTAGAAGGAAATACATGTTGCTCTAAAAATTTTTTTCTTAGTTTCCACCGACCACATAAATGAAATTGTGATGTTTGATTACAAACCCAAATACTACTTAGCAATCAAACTATCATAGCTGTCTATTCAAGGAGTGGAACATATTCAGCTTGTCCCCTTGAAAATCATAATTCTACCAGGTTTAAAAAATTAATAAAGAGTGAGGATCTTGATTTATTGGCAAATTAGTAGTGAGAGCCCATTTTGTGAAAAAGTTATCTTTAATCAATATGAATAAATTAGGAATAATCTTAAATATTTTCAACATCAAATTTATTCAAGTGGTCAAAAGTTACTGGATTTTTAAACATTAGAATATTTCTTCTCATTACTTACATGGCAGCACTTAAGCAGTAATCTCCACGATATTTCTAAAAGTTTCGTTATCATTTTTTGAGGAGGATTCTCAGAAAGAAACAAACCAAGGTTGAATAGAATGTTACTTAGTAAATATGCTGTCTGAGTAAAAACTACATGCTATTATCCCTTAATGGAAGACACTGGGTTAACACCTGGAAATAAATATTAGCAGTGCCAGGCAAGGTACAAGTGCACAGAAATTAATAAAATCACAATTAAACTTTCCTGATTCTTTAAATAACACTCATATTTAGCAAAAAAGATTATTATCAACCAAGAAGATTAAACAAATCTTATACTTTTGTTGGATCTCTTCATAGATAAGACATTTTTGTGCTTATTATAAATTTACATTTGATTATGTATTGAAAATTCTTGAAATAAACACTTATGGTTTTTATTCATTTAAACTTGCACTAGTGCCAATAAAAATTTTAGAAAAAAAAAACCTCACTCAAGATCTGTAGGCTTTAACTGATCATATACTTCAATGTTAGGCACATTTTTCACTGGTCTAGACAAGATCTGTCTCTTGTTTCATTCATTCGTTCATTTCATTTTAACATTGATATTCATGTTTATTCTGCCTTGCATAGTAACCACTCTAATGTGTTAATTTTGTAATATTTTTTGTATATGAGCTTTCAAATGGATGTCAATTTTGTATGAACATATTTTGAATTTATGAACATTGAATTATAGAGTTTCTTCTGTGTATTACTTTTTGTTAGTTCATACTATGCCTTTAAATGCCATTCATGTTGCAATGTACATGTCTAATTCATTGCTTATAACTGCAGCATAGTAGATGTGAAAGCTATTCAACTACCAGTGTGGTCCAATTTTTCTAAAGTACCCAATTCGAGTGGGCAAAAAATGATGCCCCAGAGAACAGAGTCAAGATCTACAGAGAACAAAACTCTGAGTATTCACTTATAGGCAACTGAAACTAAGAATGTGTCTATCATATATAGAGATGATATATAGAATCTCTGACAATACTAGATAAGAAAAATAATAAGCTTAGATCCCTAGGGCTTCAGAAAAAATATGCTTTTTTTTTCTTAGAGAAATGTTTTATTTTCATTGGTTGACTACTAATTGTTCAGTTGAATGGTAACTGTCACACTGCATCCTAAAATAAGATACTCTGTTGGCAAGTAGAAAATAGACTAATTTCATTTTTTATCTGTTAAGCTCTCTTGAAAAATGTTTCTGTTTCTTAAATTTAAAATTGGTCTGATTTGCCTTTTCTTTTCAAGGTTAAAAGGTTTGTATTCTCCAGCAATGTCAGACTGTGTCAGACATCTCTGCAATTCATCAGCATCTATTTGCCCATCCTGTCCAGCTACAGCTGCAAAGTAACCAAACAGCAGATCCTGAATTTGTCCGGGAAATGCAGGCCCTCTGGGAGTCCCTCCATACTCGATTGGGTGGTACCCGCCACTGGCGCCAGGATGCCCCGGGTACTACAGGGTGCAGTCTGCACCACTGCTGCCATTGCCCTGAGTGCCTGGCCCAAAAATGTGCCTTTTTATTAGTAGCTATTTCCATTTGAAAATCAGCTCCTGACTTAGTATTTTCCGAAAGAGCTTGAACACCTGTGAGATTTCCAAGTAACTATGCAATCCCAGACTACTATTTATGAACTAGGTGATATCTGATCCATAAAATTGGATGTGTACAGCAGCTTTTCACCTTTAATTGGACTTGTATATACAAGACAAAGCCTCAGCAGGCTTGGAAGTCACAAGTAAATTGCTAAGCCGGCAGTTCAGACTTGCTTGATAATCTATTTCTATTTATTTCTTCCCTTTCCTTTAACCTACACGCTATGGCCAGCTATTGAAGGAGAAAAAGAAAAAGGTGAGCCTGATTTATATTAGCATCTTCAGTGTGTGCTACTCCCAAGCAAAAATGGATGGCCACTTAGAAGCTCAGTCATGGATACCCCAGAAAGCTGAGGTAAAGGGAAATTCCACTGGTGGGCAGAATTTCAAGTGCTATACCCAGATGTTCAATATATGCAAAATGAGAGATAACCTGAGTGTGGATCTATGATGATTAGAAAATGGAGACTAATGATTAAGCTGACTAAATAGAGACCTAGATAAAATGCTGTTGGAAATTTGGTGAAGATAATTTGGGAAAAGGCATGTGAATGAACCTCTCAAAAATGGGCACTCAGTATGAGGATGTTCACTTCCCATGTAAATTTGTGCTCCCCTAGAAAACAGCCAAAGCTGTTACATTAAACATAATGACACATTATCTGGATATTGTTTGGCCTCTTTTTCCTCTACAGTGATTCTTAATGGACTCATAGACAAAGTGGCCATGATGACGAGTTTGAAGACTATGTGTATTTTCTTCAGCAAGACTTTCCCTTCACTAAGGCTGATCTTGTTACTGTAACTGCTAAGTGCTTTACCTTTCATTAACAGAGGCCAAATTTTGAGATATCATTTTGGTACAGCATGCTGGGGCAACATGCTAGCTACCTTTTGGTGGATTGATCATATAGGTTTTTGTTGTTGTTGTTGTTCCATTATGGAAGTGAAAGCAATTTGTCCTCACAAGAGTACACTTACCATCTGGATTTGGATTTGCTTTCCCTGGGCATTGCCACCATACTTACTTGGACAGAATGCTTTATGTACCTCATACAACATCATCTATAAACAAGGGAATTATTTTGCACAGAAGGAAATAAGACGATGGGTACAGAAACAATTTAGTGGCTTTATTTCCCCACTATTCCACTATCCAGAAACAATTTTTATGATAGGATCTTGCAATATTGAGATGTTGTCATACAGAATATGTTGTATGCCTCAAATAGTAGCCAAAATATAATGCCCTCTTCCCCATAAACTAAATGCATGGGTCTAGGATTTAAGGGATGTAAGTAGGTGCACTACTCTCATTTTTACACCTAATAACTCCCTACAAGAATGTTTGTTTCTCATTTTTGATGCCTTTGATCTTATGTGTTTAAAGATCTCAGCACTCAAGGGTAGCACACCCTCATTCAAGGGTAAGAAATAGTCATGGTTCTCATAAGATGGAAGCTGAGACTTCCTCTTGGTCATATTCATGATGCCAAACCTGCCGCAAGAAAAGAGGGTCATTGTACTGTCCGGAGTAATTAATTGTGGTTACCAGGGGGAAATCAGGTTGATTCTAAGAAGTGGAAGCAAAGAAAATTCTATCTGGAACCCAGAGAATTCAGGGGCACCTCTTAGTGCAATAGTCTTTGTTAACAGAAAACTGACAATTAATAAACGCAGGACCATCAAGGGTTCAAATATTATGAAAATAAAAGTTATTATTACTCTACCAGGTCACACACACACAAAAAAATCTATTTAGGCAAGATGCTGGGAGAAGGCAAATGGAAAGTGTAATAGGTCATAGAAAAATACAGCTATTATTATCAGTTTAGACCTTGTGACCAGCTACAGAAACAGAAATGGTATCAACTATACATTATATCAATTATCCCTCTCCCCCATCCTGTACAAAGAGCTACAGTGTTTTAGATATCAGGTGGGAATGTGACTGAATTGAAATGTTTGGCCCCCCTGTGGTTGGAATACATTTTTTCATCTAGATAAAGAACAAGAGTAGAAGCCAAGGCTCAAAAGGGATAGACTGTGCTAAATGTTTTCTGCTTGCTTCTCCCAGATATACTCTACTCCCCTCTCCTCCCTCTTTGCACCTTATTTATCTTTGTAAACTACAGTGACCTGATTACCATTCCCTCTAGTTTTTAGTGGCCAATATGAAGCACAGTCAGAAGAATTTGAAAAGACGAAAAGAAAAATTTGGATTATTTATTCCCTTAACTCACTCCTTGAAAGCTATGGGATGACAATGGCTGCATGCTTCTACCCAAGACCATAGACCCTTTCAGGCAGCCCTCTCTTATAGCTACAGTTTCAGCTGCCCTAAGGTCCCTATAACCACATCCTCTCTTTGTCTCTTCAGTCCTAAGGGTGGTAAAACCTTCCTGTTGCGGTCAGCCCTGGGGGATTTTATTATGCCTTACTGCTTCCCCTTAATCCTACCTATACCTGTAAATAATCCTTTTATCAAATTCATTTCAATAACCCCTTTTGAGTATGCCATTTGTCTCTTGACAAGACTGTGATTAACACAATCTAAGATAACACTTAAAATCATTGAATTATTCAAGAAAACATAATAATTCAGCATTTTGTTTGTTCTTAAGTACTTTATTTAGAACAAGCATAATAAATGTCTTTGCTTAGGATAACATCTATTGTCTCTGATATTCATGCAAATAAGGAACTCATTTTGTAGTTCATATACAGAAACATATCCTGCACATTTTCTTCATGGAGATGCAGCATTTTGAGGTGCCTCTCTAATACTCAGTATGTGGCAGCTTTCCATACTGAACAGGATGTTTGCCAAGAGGCAGAAAATGTACAAGTTTTGCTTTTAAAAGTGGCTATGTGAAAATTTTCAATAAAATACTGGTGAACTGAATCCAGCAGCACATCAGAAAGCTTATCCACCACCATCAAGTTGGCTTCATCCCTGGAATGCAAGGCTGGTTCAACATATACAAATCAGTAAACATAATCCATCATATAAACAGAACCAATGACAAAAACCAGGTGATTATCTCAATTAGATGCAGAAAAGGTCTTTGCAAAATTCAACACTCCTTCATGCTAAAAACTCTCAATAAACTAGGTATTGATGGAACATATCTCGAAATAATAAGAGCTATTTATGAAAAACTCACAGCTAATATCATGCTGAATGGGCAAAATCTGGAAGCATTCCCCTTGAAAACTGGCACAAGACAAGGATACCCTCTCTCACCACTCCTATTCAGCATAATATTGGAAGTTCTGGCCAGGGCAATCAGGCAAGAAAGAGACATAAAGGTTATTTAATTAGGAAAAGAGGAATTCAAATGGTCTCTGTTTGCAGATGACATGATTGTATATTTAGAAAACCCTGTCATCTCAGCCCCAAATCTCCTTAAGCTGATAAGCAACTTCAGCAAAGTCTCAGGATACAAAATCAATGTGCAAAAATCACAAGCATTCCTATACACCAAGATCAGACAAACAGAGAGCCAAATCATGAGTGAACTCCCATTTGCAATGGCTACAAAGAGAATAAAATACTTAAGAATACAACTTATGAGAGATGTGAAGGAGCTCTTCAAGGAGAACTACAAACAACTGCTCAATGAAATAAAAGAGGACACAAACAAATGGAAGAACATTCCATGCTCACGGATAGGAAGAATCATTATAGTGAAAATGGCCACACTGCCCAAGGTAATTTATAGATTAAATGCTATCCCCATCAAGCTACCACCAACTTTCTTCACAGAATTGGAAAAAAAACTACTTTAAATTTCATATGGAACCAAAAAAGAACACACATAACCAAGACAAACCTAAGCAAAAAGAACAAAGTTGGAGGCATCATGCTACCTGACTTCAAACTATACTACAAGGCTACAGTAACCAAAACAGCATGGTACTGGTGCCAAAACAGATATATAGACCAATGGAACAGAACAGAAGCCTCAGAAATTACACCACACTACTGCAACCATCTGATCTTTGACAAATCTGACACAAACAAGAAATGGGGAAAGGATTTCCTATTTAATAAATGGTGCTGGGGAAACTGGCTAGCCATATGTAGAAAGCTTGAAACTGGATACCTTCCTTACACAAAAAAATTAACTCAACATGTATTAAAGACTTAAATGTAAGACCTAAAACCATAAAAACCTCAGAAGAAAACCTAGGCAATACAGTTCAGGACATAGGCATGGGCAAAGACTTCATGACTAAAACACCAAAAGCAATGGCAACAAAAGTCAAAATAGACAAATGGAATCTAATTAAACTAAAGAACTTCTGCACAGGAAAAGAGGCTATCATCAGAGTGAAGAGGCAACCTACAGAATGGGAGAAAATTTTTGCAATCTATCTATCTGACAAAGGGCTAATATCCAGAATCTACAAAGAAATTAAACAAACATACCAGGAAAACAAACAAACAAACAAACAAACAAAAAAACAAACAAACAAAAACAACCGCTCAAAAAGAAGTGGGCAAAGGATATGCACAGACCCTTCTCAAAAGAAGACATTTATGCAGCCAACAGACATGAAAAAATGTTCATCATCACTGTTCATTAGAGAAATGCAAATTAAAATCACAATGAGACACCATCTAACACCAGTTAGAATGGTGATCATTAAAAAGTCAGGAAACAACAGATGCTGGAGAGTATGTGGAGAAATAGGAACACTTTTACACTGTTGTTGGGAGTGTAAATTAGTTCAACCATTGTGGAAGACAGTGTGGCGATTCCTCAAGGATCTAGAACTAGAAATACCATTTGACCCAGTCATCCCATTACTGGGTATATACCCAAAGGATTATAAATCATGCTACTATAAAGACACATGCACACATATGTTTATTGCAGCAATATTCACAATACCAAAGATTTGGAACCAACCCAAATGCCCATCGATGATAGACTGGATAAAGAAAATGTGGCACATATACACCATAGAATACTATGCAGCCATAAAAAAAGGATGAGTTCATGTCCTTTGCAGGGACATGGATGAAGCTGGAAACCATCATTCTCAGCAAAATATCACAAGGACAGAAAACCAAACACCACATGTTCTAGTTTGTAAGTGGGAATTGAACAATGAGAACACATGCACACAGGGAGGGAAACATCACACACCGGGGCCTGTTAGGGGGTGGGGGGCTAGAGGAGGGATATCGTTAGGAGAAATACCTAATGTAAATGATGAGTTGATGGGTGCAGCAAACCAACCTGGCACATGTATACCAATGTAACAAACCTGCACGTTGTGCACATGTACCCTATAACTTAAAGTATAATAATAATAATTTTTAAAAAAAGTGGCTAACATCTGATCATACCTCAGCTCCTAGTTAAAGTGGACCAGGGTACTCACAGAATACCTCTTGAATACCTAAACTGTCCAATCTTCCTGTGTCACTGTATGACTAGCAACTTTTTTTATTTCTTAATTGGCAGCTCCTCAGTCACAGAAACAAAATGGCAGACTGGAGGGGGGTACCTGCTTACGAGCACAGGAAAGACTATCGTTCCTAACTTTTTGGTTCTTGATGCTACACAATGTCTGTCCAAATTTTTATTGCTGCTTCCCAGATTCCAGTGCCTTTTAAGCATTTGTGTTTGGCACTATGATATTAATAACTCCAGGCAATTGGCACAATGATGCCAGTCTAACATTTGAGGCAGATTTTAGTTAGGCTTGTTTTGATAATTGTAATAGTCCTATCTCTCATTATGGCATTACAAAGTTGCTTATTTTTTTTGTTTTTATTTGTCTCTTGCATGGAATTTAGGGACTAGGTCCCAAGGTGCTCTGAGGCTTAATCATTGTCTGAAATATGGTTTGAAATGGAGGCTCCCTAACAACAGTATGAATCACTTATTCCCAAACTACCAATATGACAGAAGACTTCATATTACTGTTTAAAATAATGTTCCTGGTTTTTGCACAAAATTTATCCATCAAACACTGGGCCCGTCAGTGTATGTGTAACTGAAATTTTATTGAATACTGATGTGTATGCCACCATACACATCACTCAGTGGAATGCAATTTAGGAGGTTAGTTTCTTCCATTTTTTGTTATCATTTAAATACTAAGCAAAATATGTATCTTACTGACACATCAGATGATCTATTTATAATAAAACAAAGTGCAGAGGTGGGCTTGGAAAAAATTTTGCAACAGCGTGAATTGTACTGAATAAATACAGTCTCAAGTTTATCAACAAGTTGCATTTCCAATGTTCATTGGCTTGTTTGAAATTTAGAAAGCATTTGGTCACAGAACCCGTGTTGTACATGGTGAGTAAGTCCCCAAGACAACCAAAAATTCATATTTAATACAGAGAAAAGGTGCATTACAATCAATTTCAATGAAAATATAGAAAAAGAATAGAGTCAAACAGAGGCATCTGAAGATTGTTTTGTGGTTGACTTAGAGTCAAATAATATAAAGTTTTCTATGTAAAATTCATTTTATAGCATACAGAAAGAATGAGCACTCCTAGGATTATTTGATCTACAGTGTACCACACATGAGTTACAGCCACTGAGATAATCAGGAACTCAAGGCAGTATAAAGGCAGTGAAACGACTGAAGAATTAAAAGCTAATAGAAAAAAGGGGGGGATCTGAAGGATATTGAGATTTAAGATTAAGATAAAGAGACCAAAGATGTGTATATGTGAAGGAAGGAAATTAAGGGTGCTTCTGAACCTAAATATTATTTGTTTTATTTTGTTTCGTTTTGTTAAACACTGTAATGATCATGCTGGCCTATGGTGATTTGAAAAGAAAAGTTTAGAACAAAGAGAGTTGAACAACACAAGGCAAAAAAAAGTTTCATAAACTACATACAAATAAAAGGTTCCATATAAAATTCATAGAAAACCATAGGAAGGACAGGCTGTGAAGGTGGAGTATAGGTACGCAAGTGAATGAATGAGGAAATAAATGTGTGAAAAAAATAAAAGGTTCTTGTATAGTCTCTTAACAATAAGTTGTCACAATAAGTTGTCATAAACTGAAGCATATAGTTCATTTATTCCATTACATATGTGATTTTAAAAAATGTGGCCTCAGAGTATCAAATGTCTTGAAGACAATTAACTGGGTTACAAATATTGTATTCCAAAAATAAACCAGAATATTTTTTCAATAATTTTCTCAATACATGATGTTAAATGACATTGGCCCCCACTCATGGTTTTGTGATTCTATATTAAATGAATGCATAGTTCATCTCGTTGTCACAAAATAATACTCGTTTCCTATATCTTTTATTTACCTTAAACACTAAAAGTTCATTTATCTCTATATAATAGTTAAAATGTTATCAGTAACAGAAGACCATCTCTACTTTAGCATATTAGTTTCAAAAGTTATCTAGGTCATTATCCTCTATTAATCCTTCACTGAACCAGACTGTTCTACATAAAATGGGAAAACATCACTTGGAAATTTATAGGAAACAGTTTAGTAGTTTTCACTCAAGTTGATTACCTTACTTAGGCAATTCTGAATCAAAAAAGTCTACATTATACTTCTGTTTCATTTTAGCAAGTAAGTTTTAAACTTTTGGACTGTTATTAAGGGTCTTCTATACCTTCTAAAAGAAACTTGTAAGTCCATGCTTTTAGGAATTATTTAATATTTCAGTATTCCTCTAGCTGACTAGGTGATCAATACAATAGGACAAAACTGCCATATTCATAACGTTTTCTGATATATTTCTTTGTTCTATGCTTTAATAGAAGTGAGTTATCACAATTAGTGTCAAAATCTCTTCAGTGATTTCTCAGATCTTTCAAGGTGAAACCAAGGATTAGTTTCATGAATTGGAGAAAAATGCCTAAAGGAAGTGTATGAATATGAAAAATACCTCTCTCTCTCTCTCTCACACACACACACACACGCACACACACATACACACAAAGACACTTCACATTTATTTAAGTTTTTTTCTCATAAAAGGCACAGTTGTCTATTCTTATAACCCACTACAAAGTAAATAGCAATGATAGCCCCCAGTGTGTGTGTGTGTGTATGTATGTATGTAGATGTAGAGGAGGAGGAGGAGGAGGAAGAAGAGGAGGGGGAGGAAAAGGAGGAGGAAGAGAAGAGAAAGAGAAGAGAGAGTGGCTCTTCTACAATTTCTATAAAATCATTATATAAAGTACAGTGCATGCACTGCAACAATGCACAACAAAGACACACACACACACGGTAGGTAATACTATTATCATTTAAACTTTACAGATGAGAATATTGAGGCTTACAAAAGTTAATTAAATGGTCTCACATCACACATGCTATAAATAAAGGATCTAAGATTCAAACATAGGCTGGCCTAATTTCACAGCCTGCGTAGAAATTGTTACACCATTTCTGGACACATATACGTGGGGACTATGTACAACCTTAGGCATTGTCCCTTGGACAAATGATATTTCCCAAAAAGAAGAGTTTATTATTTCAGTTTGAAACCACAAAAGTCTTCACTAAAGTTTCTTTATTTGTCCTCAGTATGGATACATATTGTAACAATTATTTGCAAGGCTTTATCGTGAATCCTAAAATTAATTGAAAATATATTCTGTGAAGTGAGGTATGAAGAGTTGCAAACCAAGACCTATGTATGTTAGTGCATATTACATCAAAGAAAACTTTAAAAATGTTATATTTTACTTACAATCAAATATAAGTTCATTGTTGCAAAAAATCACTAATATAATATAAATACATTTGTCTATGTCTTTTAATTTTTTCTAAAATATCTATTTCATAGGAATGGGTGAGACGAAGAAACTGATGTGGATTATCTTAGAAACCACTTTAGGAGAATTACTTTAAAGTGACAGAGTATAAATTACTTGCACTGTATATTGTCACAAGTTAAACAATTTATGCATTAATATAATATATATTATATAAATAATATAACATAAAAGAAACTGTCTTAAGATTTAGAGCTAAGTGGTTCATTTATGTTAAAGGTATCATACTTGGGAAAGTCAAGAAATGACCTTCATGTTTTACTCCTTAAGTCAACCGTTCAAAATCTTTTAGTGGTACTTATTTTTCACACTGGAATAGCACTTAACAGAAGTATTTCTTTTTTTTTCTCATTTTATTTCATTCATTTTTATTTATTTATTTATTTTTATTATCATTTTTATTGTTTATTATACTTTAAGATCTGGGGTACATGTGCAGAACGTGCAGGTTTGTTACAGATGTATACATGTGCCGTGTGGGTGTGCTGCACCCATTAACTCGTCATTTACATCAGGTGTATCTCCTAATGCTATCCCTCCCCCATCCCTCCACCCCACGTTAGGCCCCGGTGTGTGATGTTCCCCTTCCTGTGTCCAAGTGTTCTCGTTGTTCAATTACCACCTATGAGTGAGTCTATTTAACTTTGTAAAATAAAAATCAACTGGAAAATAAGGCTGGTTATTCAAGCTACCCTCACTCTAACATTTAAGTTTACGTTAATATAACTTGGCTGATTCAAATATCAAAATTATAATTTATAACCATATATTCCAAAGTGTTTTGGTTATAAAATCTTTAGAGTATAACATAGTGAAGTTTTCCCTCTGATCATTATATTAACTCTTGTGTGCTTTCCGAAATAAAGATGTGTGCGTGTGTGTATATGTGTGTGTCTGTGTTTGCTTGTTTGTTTTTTTTTTTAAAGAAGCATCACATTGACCACTTAAACATTTAAATATTTTTGCATACTTTTGGAGCATATCATTATATGTATAAATGTTATAGCTAGAAATAATGACACTATGGGTCCACTGGCAATGACCAGACTTAAAAGAAGCCTCCATATGTTCTGGCTTTGAATAGGCCTTGGTCTGTATCTTGTATAAGCATGGTACCCTGGGCAAGTACTGCTTGTCATCACTAGAGATTCTTGTAATACAGCTGGTCATTATTCCTTCTGCCCCCAGTTCAACTATTTTGTATATTATTTTATACATTAGTTCTAGTCTCCATGTATATTTCTTTTGTTTTCAATTCTTATGATGATTTTATTCAGTCAGCACTGAAGTGAACACATATGCTAGGGTTGCTCTAAATTATATCGTTTACATAGGCCATTTTTCTTTAAGTGTCTGTTTATAAAAATCATATTTTCCCACATTCACATGAGTACAATCAGAAGAGACAAAATAAAATATGTATACAACACAGAGCTATGTCTACTGATTATAGTGTTTCAATAATAAAAATGAGTACTATTTTACCTAAACTTTACACTGGATCAGAGTTGTAACAATGTTATTTTTAACTTGATGAACATTATTTACATCATACAATATTACCTTCATAGTCACGGAGAAATTTCTTACTGAATTGTCTTTAAAAGAACTCTTAAAAAAGAAAATACATTACACATAGACTGCTGGACTTTTCTGTATTTCAATTTCACATACTTAGATAATATTTGAATTTACTTTTAGGATACTTTAAATTCTTGATAGAATATCATACCTACATACTTTCACATATATTCTTTCTAATGCTGGACATCCCTTCCCTCTTATCTATGCTTTGATAATCCCTGCTCATCTTTCTTTTTTATTATTATTATTATTATACTTTAAGTTCTAGGGTACATGTGCATAACGTGCAGGTTTGTTACATATGTATACTTGTGCCATGTTGGTGTGCTGCACCCATCAACTCGTCAGCACCCATCAACTCGTCATTTACATCAGGTATAACTCCCAGTGCCATCCTTCCCCTCTACCCCTCCCCATCATAGGCCCCGGTGTGTGTGATATTCCATGTATATTTCTACCAGAATTGGAAAATTTTAATTTATTAGGTATTTTACCCAAAATAGTAACATTTAATTATAGACATTCCTGAAGAATTTGATTCTCAAGTAAAGTCATTTTAAATTAGCTTGGTACATCATCTCAGCTGTTTGCCTTACTTGCTATATAAATTGGCTTCTTTGCAGCTGTGGTGAAGGATACAAGAAATCTGCTTCCAATCTGCTTTGAATTTGGCAACAGCATTTTCTAAAAATGTAATGTGTGTCCAGGACGTTTTAGTTTAGTGACATGGAGCATCCTGTTACCTAGATTTAAGGCTGAAAGCAAATTTTGGTAAAAAATAATCCATAAAAGTGCATGTTTATCCGGGTTCAGAGATCCTAGTTTTTTTAAAATGGAACCCCAGGTCATTTGGCTGCAGCTCTGGTGTTTTGGAATCCACTTTGAGAATGTATTGTTAATCCACCTTGTTCACAGCCTTTTCGATTTGCTTTGTTTAAAAAGATTACTGGTATTTTCCAAGTAGTACTGAGATTTAGGAGCACATTAACATTGTTTAGTGTTCTTTGGCTCCCTATATCGCTGACAATCTTTGGAGTTTAAAGGTTTTTCATAGCTAGAGCACATCCATAGGAAATTAATTCAATATTCTTGCATTAGGCTGTCTTTAATTGGTGAAAAATTATCTGACTGTGATCAATAGAAATTTGTTAAGCTGAATGTTGTGACCAAGCTTTCAAATCTCACAACTGCAGTGATACAGCTTCCTAGAAGTTGAGCTAAACCATAGGTGTCTTTTCACCTCAGCCTTCTATTAAGACAAAAGCCTATGAAATATTTTCAGTTCCTTACTTTTTTTGTTCAAATTCCCTTCTGTGGTCCTTGTTTGTCTAGAAAAAAGATATGCACCGTAAATAAATGTTCTTTCCACCATGATCTCTGTCTACTGATATGAAATATAAAAGCTGAAACGTAATTTTAATATTTTAAAAATCTAGTGAAAGTTTAGCATTTGATAAGTAACAATATAATATGTATTAACATGGGTTCAAATATACAAAAACTATATTTATTTCATAATATATCACCTTTATTTTTTCATAAAAAGTAACAAAAGACCTAGAGAAACCTCCAAACATCTATCATATTCTTTTCAAATTCCTATTTTTTTTTCATACTAATAAAAATTGAAGGGAAAAAAGAATCATATGAAATGATTAAGAAAAAGAGCTGGAGAAAACTTATCTGTCATGCTTGATAATGAATCTGCACTCATCCATCTACTCCTCTGAACATGATTTGAGTTGGAGGCTCTGGCTCAATTTTAAGTCAATTAGCTATGTGGCACAACAAACTCAAAACTAGGAGGCATGCTAGGTCTCTTTTTCCTTTCCTCTTAGTTATTTACCCACTGACGTCTTCTGAGATATGACAGGCCCAAGAGAAAAGGGAATTGAGTACTAACTGAACTATATGAAAAACTAATAATTTATTTCAAAATATGGAGATGTAAATATACACATAAACAAATACACTTTGATTTGAACATTTAATGTAATCAGTATATAGCATCTTTGGCTAACTTTCCTTAAAAATGAAGTTACAGACTGCCATTCCCACTGGCATGATTTTAGGAAAGTGTTTCTGAAATGATGTTTAGTCATATTCTCCCTACAAAACAAGTCTTTTTCTGTCAGAATTTGTATCTTACTAATGTTTATATGCCCAATATCAATGCAAAGTTGGATAAAAATATTTGAAGTGGAGACACCAAAATTCTTTTGCAGACTAGAGGCAGTGTATAATGCTACATGCTTCACTGTTCTAGATCTTATCCAGTAGAACAGTGAAAGGACGGTAACACTAACAGTGACCAATTTAACATATGCAAATATTAAATGTACATGTAAATCACTAATGGAGTCATGAGTGCTATTCACTCCCAATTTTAAAATGTCCAATTTTGTAATGTAAACCAGCCAAAAAATTAAGCTAGATATACAAAACTTCAGTTGGCATTTCCTTTAGAAGACTATATATATCTCTTCTACCTCATGAAGACTTTTATATTTAGATTGATTATGACTAAGCATTCTAACTACTAAAAATCTAGGATTCCTATCTCAGAAGCTTGCATTTCTAGGGGGAAAGTCCTCAATATACATGCTGGTGCAGCGTCTACATAAGAAAATGATGTGGATAGACTAAAGATCTGGACCAATTGGAGCTAGATGAACAATATCACATACATGCAAAAGTTGCATTTATTTTCAGTGAGATACAAGTAAATAAAAACAGAAAAGCTAGCTGTTTGAGTGGTAGAAATTTTTGTTTTATTATTGAATATTCGCTAGTGTAGAACTTGACCTTCAGGTTTATATGTCACGTATGAATTATCTACTCAATAGCTCTCTTACCAAATTACTCTGCATGTTTGAAAAAAATCACATACATTAAAATTTATGCTTTTTGATTTACTGGTCTATGAGTTTTAATACAGGCATAGTTAGGTGTAACCACCATCATGATCAGGATGTAGACTAGTTCCATCAACCCAAATAGCTTTCCTTTCCAAGAAGTAAAAACCGTCTAAATGTCCTTCAATAGGTAGGCGGATATACTATACAAATATAAAATTTGCTTTCGATTAAGTCACTTATTATCTCACTAGTACCTTCATATTGCTTGCTACCTTTTCTTTTCTATTAACCACTTTAAACAATTCTAGCCCTAGATCAATCCAGCCATCTTCCTATTCTGTTCCTATACCTGGACTGCAGAAGACTTCTAAAGGAAAATCCACAGCTGAGTGTACAGGTGTTAAAAACTACTGTTAAAAACCTTTAATTTTAGCTCCTAAATACCTATTACCTTTTTTCATTTTTTCCATTTCTACTGTCCATCTCATATTTGGACTGTGATCACATCTAACCTGGACACTGCACTATACTGCTAACTGATCTTTTTTACCTCAGTACTGCCCAGGCCAAACATTCCGCTTCATATTTCCTCACTCTGCAGCATCCCACCTTGTAATAGTTACTGGAGTGATTTCAGAGAATGCAAAACTGACGTTTTCACTCCGCTGCTTATTCTTCAATGTCTTGCCAGAACCTCTGAAGTCATAATGTTCCAGTCACTTAGCAAGTCCCGCTAGACTCTTTGCAGTCTGATGTGTGCAATCTTTATAAAGTCTCTTTGCTGAGCATACAATACTCCAATAATACAATAATAGATTATGTGAAGTTTCTATACAGCACAATGCCACCTTGAAACTCCTAGTCTTTGTCTGTACTATCATCCTCAAGCGAAATCAGCTCCAGGCTTTCTTCAATAATATCTACCTGTTCTCCAAAATTCAGCTCAATTATAGCTTTCTGCATATTCCCCACGTTCCTCCCGCTTTAATTAAGTGCATCTCTTGTGTGTCCTGCAGGTTTTTTTTTTTTTTTTTTTTTGCATTCTCTATTTGTTCTTAGAGCAACAAATAGTTATTTTTGGCTTATTCATCTATCTATGCCAATAAATTATACATTTCTGTTTTTGTAGAGATAATATCTTACATTTCTATATCCCTTTGTATCTAGTAAGTGCATTAAACAAAATAAGTATTTAAATTCGTATTTGTTAACTAAATCTTCAACATAAAACAATTTTAAAGAGAATAATAAATTCAAGCTATTATTCATGTTCCATTTAAGGAAATTGCTATTGCATATTTAAATGTATACTTTTTGTAGAATACATTTAAAATAAGAGCTACATATATTAAGGCCATATTTTTAAAATAAATCAAATTTATTTGAAAGCATCAATTAATTTTTCCTGTTGATAAACATTGAATAATATAACTTCTAACTCTTAAGTTTAAAACATTATCTTTACAGATGATGGCATTTAAAAAAATGAAATGATTTTTAGTAATCCAAGTTTTCTTGAATTTGTCAATCAAGTCTTGAATAAGACAGTCTGTGCATGTTGACAATCACTTGTATGAAAGGTCTGATGATTGAAATGATTTGTATAAATCCTAATACATTCTGAAGAATCTAGTGAATTCGGTTTCTTTTCTTTGACTTGTACTTTCACATTTATTTTGTTTCTGTGTTCTATATTTTATGATTTATTGATGGAAATCACTGCTTTGCTTTACATGCTTATTTTTCTTCAAGTTTATACAACATATAGTCAAGACTTTTTTTTACCATATATATATGTATAATATATACAAAATAAGGAGAGCTTTCAACGATCGCATTTTCTTCAAAAACAATACTAACACATATTGTGTTGTGAACATTCAAAGGCAGCCAGAATGCCTATTAAAATTTGATCAAGTCACAGGTCTTTCAGGCAGTTCTTTGTGTATAACCATATCTGAAAAAGCATTTGTAAGTTCTAGAGGCTTATTTTTATTTGTTTGCTTGTTTACATCAACTACTTCATGCAATATTCACTTCTCCCAATTTCTCTTTTTAAGGTAGTCTAGCAACTAGGCTTATATCTACAAACAGCTTTACATTTTCTGCCAGCATATTTTCTGAATTATAAATCACCATTAGCAAACTTCGCTTTTAGATTATCTGGGATATTATAAGCCCCGCTGCATATTCTGTTTGTTTGTTTGTTTGTTTCCTCTACATGCAGGCCACAACCTGAGAGATACTGGAAGAAAAGTTATGTTGTCCCTCTCTATTCTCATTCCACACACGCTTTAGCTTAACAAGCACAACATGTTTAAGAAAGAAAATATAAAATTGCCTTCATCTGTTCCCAAGCTATTTGTGAACAATCTAGAAGATATTTAAATATAAAGCAGTATTGAAAGAACTGTTTTTCTTAAAAAAGAGTAACACACATCATCTTCAGAAAATGTGTTTTTCCATAGAATAACGTGAGAAATAGGCAAATTTGAGGACAGTAAAGAAAGAAAGAGAAACACTTTCTTCCTTATTCTAAGTCTGTCTTTTATGCCAAAAGGAATCTTCATTATCTAGGGGACTATTGACGGATTCACTTAAAGCACAACCCTTCATTGGCTAACTTAATTCAACCAATGCTCGCTAAGATGTGAAATTACATCATGCCACTCCAAAACATTTATTTACTTCTGATAAAAGCAGATATAGTCATCATTGTCTTCTAATTTTTGACTGTGAAATTGTAAAATTCTCCATAAGTGCAATCCTTTATTTTACTATATTTCTCCTTGCATACTTTTATATAATCAAGATTATTGTGAGGATGAATCCTCCTCATGACTAATGGTGGAGACTTAAAGGGGAGAAACAATAAAAACTTTGCTGATAGAGTCAAGTGTTCATGTAAGTGACCAGATGAGGAAGTTCTGGGCTCATATTGTCTGAGTTCTGCCTCTGTGAGAGATGGTAAGGCCAATTATATGAGATCCCAGATGCTGTAGGCTCTATGTAGTTGCAAACATTGCTTGCAGTAGAAAAGTACCTCAAACCTTCTTTGGGACGAGGGTGAAAGATACTTCCTTAAGTCTCTTCCCTTTTTAAACCAAAAACTATCTGAGTCATGTCTCAATCAGTTTACAAGTTTATTTTGCCAAGGTTAAGGACCATTTTCCATGACACAGCCTCAAGAGGTCCTGAGAACATGTGTCCAAGGTGATTGGGTTACAGTTTGCTTTTGCACATTTTAGGAAGACAGCAGTTACAGGCAAAGACATAAATCAATACATGGAAGGTGTACATTGGTTCAGCCTGGAAAGGTGGGATATCTCAAATTCAGGGCTTCCGGGTCATAGGTGGATTCCAAGATTTCCTAACTGTCAATTGATTGAAAGAGTTGAGCTCTGCCTGAAGAGTTGAAGTCAGCAAAGAGAAGCGCTTGATTTATGATAAGGGGAAGGGATTATGAAATGTAAAGTTCTTATCATGTAGATGAAGCCTTCAGGTAGCAAGCTTCAGTGAAAATGTATCTTTTCAAACCTTGAAAGGTGTCAAACTCTCTGGAAAAGACATAGTAAGATAAGGAGATTCTCTACGGAATGCAAATTCTTCTCACAAGAATAGCTTTGCAGAACAATTTTGAATTTCAAAATATATCAAATAAATATATTTGGGATAAAATACTTTTATTTCCCTCAGGGTCTGCTATTTGTTATGTGAAGCTATGTGAGAGTCAGTTGGAATTTGGTTTCTAATTGCTACAACCTTTCTATTTTTTCAATCTTAAGATCTCTGTTTTAGTGTTAATGTCAGCCACTTTTGTCTAAGCTGCAAACGGAGGTCAGTATAATAAAGCATGTCTAACTGCCTGCTCCTGCATGACCTGAAATGTTTTTTTTTAGGTTACTTTTGGATTCTTTTGGCCAAGAGAGGGGTCCATTTAATTAGTTGGGAAGATTAGAATTTTATTTTTGGTTTACACCTTATTTGGAAGCAATATGTCAGAATTTCAGTTATCCAGTAGAGTGTATTCGTTCATGAACTTCTCAGTCCACAGAAACCAAGTGAGCATAATTTATGCTGTATGCATTGGACTTGACCACAAAGAAGCTTTGGTGTTTGTTGTGGAACTGATGACCTAAATGTATGGTCCTGGCTTCCAAAAAATTTAACATGAATCACTAGAAAATTTCTGTGCTTCGTAGAAGATAAAGTTTATCTCAAAGTCCATGTTTAATGAGTTCGGAGCAAACAGAAATTACTTTCTGTGTTCAAGAAAGATGTTAAGAAATTTGACTAAGTCAGAGAGGCAAAACAGAACTATTTCTGCAAAACAGAACTATTTTTTTTTTTTCCTTGAAAGTTGTCTGGCAGTGGGTTGCAAATAGGTAGATTTTTATATTTCTTATTACAGTCAGTGTTAGTTAATTTGGGGTAGCTATAGAGGAATACTTGAGTCTAAAGAGGTTTATTTGGCTCATAATTCTGGTTCTGAAGGCTGGACACGAAGCGAGGCACTGGCATCTGTTTGACTTCTGGTGAGGGACTCAGGAAGATTTTACTCATGGCAGAAGCCAAGGGGAGTTGGCATGTCATATGGTAAAAGAGAGAACAAAAGAATGAGGGAAGAGACGACACATTCTTTCAAATAGCCAGCTCTCAAGTGAATTAATAGAGTAATAGTCATATACAGGGCATGGCACCAAGTCATTCATGAGGGATCTACACTGATGACCCAAACATCTCCCACTAGGCTCCACCTTCAACACTGGGGCAAAATTTCAACATGAGATTTAGAGTGAAAAAGCATCCGAACTATATCACAGTCTCTGATCACTCTTTCTCTATTGATCCCAAAAGGCTATTTCATTTGCATTAATTTCAAATACCATTTTCCTGAATTATTTTCTGCAATATTTAAAGGCATTTATTTAAATTGAAAGAAACACTTTCTTTCACAAACGCTTCTCTCTGAAAAACAGCAATCTGTTTATCAGTATTTATTTAGTTAATTGTCAAAAATATATTTTGGTTTGTTTGTTTGTTTGAAACAGGGTCTCACTCTCACCCAGGCTTGAGTGCAGTGGTACGATCATGGCTCATTGCAGCCTCAACCTCCTGGACTCAAGTGATTCTCCTACTTCAGTCTCCCAAGTAGCTGGGACTATAGGCATGCACCAGTGTACCCAGCTAATTTTTGTATTCTTTGTAGAGATGGGGTTTTCTCATGTTGTCCAGGCTGGTCTTGAACTCAGCCTCCCAAAGTGCTGAGATTACAGGCGTGAAGCATCACGTCACGTCTGGCCACAAATACATTTTAATCTTCATGTTGACGTATATATCCTAATTTTTACCTTCGAAATGTTATCATATTGTATTATTGATGTTTTAAAAACATTAATCTCGCATGTTAGGAATTAATCCTCTTTAAAGATGAGTTTATTGGAAGTCTTATGCTAAAAATATTATACCTAGACCCACTCCTGATATTCAGAAACTTGTTAGAAAATAATTTTCCTGGCAAGGAGACTGAGATGGTAATCTAATTATACAACATGTTTCCTTCATTCTCACATCTACCCCAAAGTCACCTTGGCAAAACGTCCTTGACACATATTTCTATACTAAGTTATGGAAATACACAGAAAAAAATGACAATAAAAAGACCCAAGAAGGTGTTTACTAACTTCAGACTTTCTCTGTTCCATTTCAGAGGTGGCGTCAGGAGAAACACAGCCAGGCAGTTGTCTGTGGCACTAAATTTGAAAGACATCAAAGCGTGGTCGCTATGATACCACTATAAATGTAGTCTCCAGTCAGTTCATCTCTAATATTATTTTTTGAGTCCTGCACTATGCAAATTGTTATCGTGAATTGATGGGAAGAGAGTTACAAAACCTGCAATGGTTTACAGTATTGAATGTTGAGGTATGGTCTTTTGTCTTTGAGATTTAGGTCCCCTCAGGTGTGTATTTAGAATAGATACCTGCTTTTATCAAAACTAAAAATTTGGGCCAGGCGCTGTGGCTTAAGCCTGTAATCCCAGCACTTTGGGAAGCCGAGAGGGGCGGATCACGAGATAAAGAGATTGAGACCATCCTGGCTAACCCGGTGAAACTCCATCTCTACTAAAAAAATCCAAAAAAAGACTAGCCGGGGGTGGTGGTGGGCACCTGTAGTCCCAGCTACTCAGGAGGCTGAGGCAGGAGAATGGTGTAAACACGGGGGGCGGAGCTTGCAGTGAGCTGAGATCCGGCCACTGCACTCCAGCCTGGGCAACACAGCGAGACTCTGTCTCAAAAAAAAAAAAAAAAACCTAAAAATTTGTATAGCTTTCTCTTAAATTAACTTCTATTAATATATCACTGCTGAAAATTCTTTTAGCTTTATTGGTTCTAGTAAGTGTGTACTGGTAACTCCACGTGGTTTAATTTGAATTTTCTTGATGACTACTGCTTTGAGACATCTGCTCATGTATTTATTGTACATATATATATTTTTCTTTGTGAAATATCTGTTAAAATCTTTTGCTCAGTGTTTGTTTTCTAGAGACCTCTATGTATTCTTTATACATTATAGATACAAATCTTTGACAGAAATGTATTTTCAAATATATTCACCCATTCAGAGGTTTTCTTAACTGCATCTTTCCAAGATAAAAAAAAAAAAAAAGTGTTAATTAAACAAAGGCCAAAATATCAATTTTAAACTTAATGGTATGTATTTTTGTGTTCTGTTAAATAAATTTTTGCCTAACCCAATTTCACAAAGATATACTCCTGTATTTTTTTCTAGAAGTTTTGTTTTCTTTTTAGTCCTACATTTAAGTAAATGATCCGTTTGAGTTAACTTTTATGTATTGTATGAAGTCAGTGTAGAGGTTCATTTTAGTTCCCATAGAAGTATCCGGTTTTTCCAGTAACATTTTTGAAAACCTTATACTATCCTCCACTGAATGACCTTGTCACCTTTGTCACAAATTAATAAGTTATTCCAGTGTGTAGTTTTTTTTCTTGGACTCTCTAATGTGTTCCATTGATCTATATGTCTGTTTTTATGCTGATAACCAAATTTCTGAGAATTAGTCTTGAAATCACGTAGCATAATTTTGCAACCTATTAATGTAGTATTTTTGCATACTTTATTTTTGTATGTTAAATTTACCTTGAAATCTTGGGATAAATACCACTTGATCATGATGTGTTTTATATTTTATATTTATTTGGGTATGATTTGATAATATTTTCTACTGATTTTTACTTTAGTACTATGAGAGTTATTGGTCTCTAGTATTCTTTTATAGTTTATTAGTATGGTTCTGAAATCTGAGCAATACTTATCAAATATATTTTAAGATAATTATTCCTCCTCTATTTTATGAAATAGTATGTATTAGACTGGTATTTTTCTTTCTTTAATAGCATTTGCAAAACCATATTGCTTGTGGAAAAACGTTTAATTATAAATTCAATTCATTTTACACTGTTAGGCTCTTCAAGTTTTCCGTTTCCTTGCTTAACTCTCTTAATACCTGTTTCCCATGTATTTTATTTTCGTGTATCTTGTCAACATTATTAGAAAATTGGTTTATAAAAAGTCTCCATATGTCTTAGTCCATTTAGTGTTCTATAAAGGGATACCTGAGGCGGGGTAATTTTATAAAGACAAGGGGTTTACTGGGCTTTTGGTTCTGCTGGCTGAAAGTCTGGCATATGGTGAAAACCTCAGGCTGCTTCCACTCATGGTGAAAAGCGAAGGGAAGTCAGCAGGTGCAGAGATTACATGGTAGGAGAGAAAGCAAGAGAAAGAGTGGGAAGGGTCCAGGCTCTTTTTTTTTTTTTTTTACTATTTTATTTTATTTATTTTTTTTTGAGACGGAGTCTGGCTCCGTAACCCAGGCTGGAGTGCAGTGGCGCGATCTCGGCTCACTGCAAGCTCCGCCTCCCAGGTTCACGCCAGGTTCTTTTTAACAACTAACTCTCAAGGAAACTAATAGAATGAGAAGTCACTCACTCCCTCTGTCCCTAGGGAGAGCATTAATCTATTCACAAAGGAGCTACTGCCATGACCCATACACCTCTCTACAGGTCCCACCTACAACACTGGGGATCATATTTAAACTTGAGGTTTGGGGGTTACAAACATATAAACTATAGTATCATCTTACATTGTTGTGGGTTTGTTGTTGTTGAGACAGAGTCTCATTCTGTCTTCCAGGCTGGAGTGCAGTGGCACAATCTCAGTTCACTGCCACCTCTGCCTACTGGGCTCAAGAATCCTCCCACCTCAGCCGCCTAAGTAGCTCGGACTAAAGGTGTACCACCATGCCAGGGTAATTTTTGTATTTTTTGTGGAGATTGGGTTTCATATTGCCCAGGCTGTTCTCAAACTTCTGGGCTCAAATAACCCTCCACCTGCATCAGCCTTCCAAAGCGTTAAGATTACAGGTGGGAGCCACTGTACCCAGCCACCCATTATAAGTTTTTAACATTTCCAGTGCTCTTCACTCATTTCTAAAGATCTATGTGTCTATCTGGCATACTTTTTCCAACCAAAAACACCTTCATTTGCCATTTCTTACTGTAAAGTTTTGGCGAAAACAAACTCTTAGCTTTTTATTTTTCTCTGAATTTAATTTTTGTAGGTTTCTTTTTTCCTTCTGTCTTTTACAGTTACTTCACTATCTACTGTCCTTCATAGTTTCTTACGAGAAAGTAGCTATTAATCAAATATTTGTTCCTTTATATGTATGGCCTGCCTTTCTTTCTTTCTTTCTTTCTTTCTTTCTTTCTTTCTTTCTTTCTTTCTTTCTTTCTTTCTTTCTTTCTTTTCTTTCTTTCTTTCTTTCTTTCTTTCTTTCATCTTTCTTTTCTTTCTTTCTCTTTTCCTTCCTTCCTTCCTTCCTTCCTTCCTTCCTTCCTTCCTTCCTTCTTTCCTTCCTTCCTTCCTTCCTTCCTTCCTTCCTTCCTTCTTTCCTTCCTTCCTTCCTTCTTTCCTTCCTTCCTTCCTTCTCTCTCGCTTTCTTTCTTTCTTTTCTCTCTCTCTCTTTTTTTGTTTGTTTACATTTGAAATTTAGATTTACTCATCTTTGGCTTTAAACAGTTGGACTGGCCGGGCGCGGTGGCTCAAGCCTGTAATCCCAGCACTTTGGGAGGCCGAGACGGGCAGATCACGAGGTCAAGAGTTCGACACCATCCTGGCTAATACGGTGAAACCCTGTCTCTACTAAAAAATACAAAAAGCTAGCAGGGCGAGGTGGCAGGCACCTGTAGTCCCAGCTACTCGGGAGGCTGAGGCAGGAGAATGGCGTAAACCCGGGAGGCGGAGCTTGCAGTGAGCTGAGATCTGGCCACTGCACTCCAGCCCGGGCGACAGAGCAAGACTCCGTCTCAAAAAAAAAAAAAAAAAAAACAGTCGGACTATGATATACCTTGGCACGGAATTCCTTGTTTTATTTTTCTTGGTGTTTTTTGAGCCTCTTGGATTTCTAAAACTTATGTGTTATATCATATTTTAAGAAAATCCACCCTTATTTCTTTAAATATCGTTTCTTTTTCCCATTTTCTCTCTCTATTTGTAGAACTCTCAGTGCATGTATTCTAGACTGATATTATCTGACAGGTCTCTGAGTTTATATTCACTTATTTCCTCTTTTTATTTTCTTTATGTGTAACAACATCTTGTTATCTACCCTCATGTTCCCTTCATCTTGTCTTCCTTTATTATTATTATTATTTCTTTTATTATACTTTAAGTTCTAGGGTACATGTGCATAACATGCAGGTTTGTTACATATGTATACATGTGCCATGTTGGTGTGCTGCACCCATCAACTCGTCAGCACCCATCAATTCATCATTTATATCAGGTATAACTCCCCAATGCAATCCCTCCCCCCTCCCCCCTCCCCATGATAGGCCCCAGTGTGTGATGTTCCCCTTCCCGAGTCCAAGTGAGCTCATTGTTCAGTTCCCACCTATGAGTGAGAACATGCGGTGTTTGGTTTTCTCTTCTTGTGATAGTTTGCTAAGAATGATGGTTTCCAGCTGCATCCATGTCCCTACAAAGGACGCAAACTCATCCTTTTTTATGGCTGCATAGTATTCCATGGTGTATATGTGCCACATTTTCTTAATCCAGTCTGTCACTGATGGACATTTGGGTTGATTCCAAGTCTTTGCTATTGTGAATAGTGCTGCAATAAACATACGTGTGCATGTGTCTTTATAGCAGCATGATTTATAATCCTTTGGGTATATACCCAGTAGTGGGATGGCTGGGTCATATGGTACATCTAGTTCTAGATCCTTGAGGAATCGCCATACTGTTTTCCATAATGGTTGAACTAGTTTACAATCCCACCAACAGTGTAAAAGTGTTCCTATTTCTCCACATCCTCTTCAACACCTGTTGTTTCCTGATTTTTTAATGATTGCCATTCTAACTGGTGTGAGATGGTATCTCATTGTGGTTTTGATTTGCATTTCTCTGATGGCGAGTGATGATGAGCATTTTTTCATGTGTCTGTTGGCTGTATGAATGTCTTCTTTTGAGAAATGTCTGTTCATATCCTTTGCCCACTTTTTGATGGGGTTGTTTGTTTTTTTCTTGTAAATTTGTTTGAGTTCTTTGTAGATTCTGGAAATTAGCCCTTTGTCAGATGAGTAGATTGCAAAAATTTTCTCCCATTCTGTAGGTTGCCTGTTCACTCTGATGGTAGTTTCTTTTGCTGTGCAGAAGCTCTTTAGTTTAATGAGATCCCATTTGTCAATTTTGGCTTTTGCTGCCGTTGCTTTTGGTGTTTTAGACATGAAGTCCTTGCCCATGCCTATGTCCTGAATGGTACTACCTAGATTTTCTTCTAGGGTTTTTATGGTATTAGGTCTAATATTTAAGTCTCTAATCCATCTTGAATTAATCTTCATATAAGGAGTAAGGAAAGGATCCAGTTTCAGCTGTCTACTTATGGCTAGCCAATTTTCCCAGCACCATTTATTAAATAGGGAATCCTTTCCCCATTTCTTGTTTTTGTCAGGTTTGTCAAAGATCAGATGGTTGTAGATGTGTGGCATTATTTCTGAAGGCTCCGTTCTGTTCCATTGGTCTATATCTCTGTTTTGGTACCAGTACCATGCTGTTTTGGTTACTGTAGCCTTTTTGACTTAGAATTGTCTTGGCAATGCGGGCTCTTTTTTGGTTCCATATGAACTTTAAAGCAGTTTTTTCCAATTCGGTGAAGAAACTCATTGGTAGCTTGATGGGGATGGCATTGAATCTATAAATTGCTTTGGACAGTATGGCCATTTTCACGATATTGATTCTTCCTATCCATGAGCATGGTATGTTCTTCCATTTGTTTGTGTCCTCTTTGATTTCACTGAGCAGTGGTTTGTAGTTCTCCTTGAAGAGGTCCTTTACATCCCTTGTAAGTTGGATTCCTAGGTATTTTATTCTCTTTGAAGCAATTGTGAATGGAAGTTCATTCCTGATTTGGCTCTCTGCTTGTCTGTTACTGGTGTATAAGAATGCTTGTGATTTTTGCACATTAATTTTGTATCCTGAGACTTTGCTGAAGTTGCTTATCAGCTTAAGAAGATTTTGGGCTGAGACGATGGGGTTTTCTAAATATACAATCATGTCATCTGCAAACAGGGACAATTTGACTTCTTCTTTTCCTAACTGAATACCCTTGATTTCTTTCTCTTGCCTGATTGCCCTAGCCAGAACTTCCAACACTATGTTGAATAGGAGTGGTGAGAGAGGGCATCCCTGTCTTGTGCCAGTTTTCAAAGGGAATTTTTCCAGTTTTTGCCCATTCAGTATGATATTAGCTGTGGGTTTGTCATAAATAGCTCTTATTATTTTGAGGTACGTTCCATCAATACCGAATTTGTTGAGCGTTTTTAGCATGAAGGGCTGTTGAATTTTGTCAAAAGCCTTTTCTGCATCTATTGAGATAATCATGTGGTTCTTGTCTTTGGTTCTGTTGATATGCTGGATTACGTTTATTGACTTGCGAATGTTGAACCAGCCTTGCATCCCAGGGATGAAGCCCACTTGATCATGGTGGATAAGCTTTTTGATGTGCTGCTGAATCCGGTTTGCCAGTATTTTATTGAGGATTTTTGCATCGATGTTCATCAGGGAGATTGGTCTAAAATTCTCTTTTTTTGTTGTGTCTCTGCCAGGCTTTGGTATCAGGATGATGTTGGCCTCATAAAATGAGTTAGGGAGGATTCCCTCTTTTTCTATTGATTGGAATAGTTTCAGAAGGAATGGTACCAGCTCCTCCTTGTACCTCTGGTAGAATTCAGCTGTGAATCCATCTGGTCCTGGGCTTTTTTTGGTGGGTAGGCTATTAATTGTTGCCTCAATTTCAGAGCCTGCTATTGGTCTATTCAGGGATTCAACTTCTTCCTGGTTTAGTCTTGGAAGAGTGTACGTGTCCAGGAAATTATCCATTTCTTCTAGATTTTCTAGTTGATTTGCGTAGAGGTGTTTATAGTATTCTCTGATGGTAGTTTGTATTTCTGTGGGGTCGGTGGTGATATCCCCTTTATCATTTTTTATTGCGTCTATTTGATTCCTCTCTCTTTTCTTCTTTATTAGCCTTGCTAGCGGTCTGTCAATTTTGTTG